>NC_056523.1:85606322-85641141 GCF_019175285.1 Sceloporus undulatus | reverse complement strand
CACTGTTTCCAGTGGCATAAGGGAGATTGGCTGAGGTGGTGTCACAATAATATATGATTTGGTTTGAAATTTGTTGATTCTAATGGTATGTATTTATTTATATTTTGCATAAATCTTTGGATTTGATCTTGGCGAGCACCTTGGACACCCTACTGGGTGTTAGGAAAATTTCTGGAAGCACCTTTACAGGCCTTGCAAGCTGGGCGGTGGATGAAAGGAATGGACCTTGGGTCTGGCTGGAAGGTATACACCGACTTTAATCTTTGCAGATTGGGAAGGGGGACTTCTTGCTGGGCTTCCTTATCCGGGCTGTCCAACGGCAACCCAACTTATGGACTGTCGTTGAGGGCCCAGGTGTTATCGTCCTTGATAATAAGCTGCAGAGGTAGTCTGTGGTAAGACACCAGTATGCAGCTTTCCCTGTCTCCCACATTTGTTTAGGTTATGATACTAGTTGCAGTTCCGTTAAGAACTTAATAAATAAGTCAATAAATGGCCCTGTTTTTAACCCATACATCTTGTGTCTGGTCTCTTATTCCAGGGGTAGGGTAGCAATGGCAAATGTCCCACCCAAACCTGAAAGTCCACTTGTGTTTTTGAATAACATGTACGTCTTAAACAATGGAGTACCATAGAAACAGTCCTGGCAAGGCCACATATAGCCGGATGGCTACTCTTAGGCCACCTCAATTTAAACCTGATAATTTACTCAGGTCTGAAAATTCTAGTAGTTGCAAATACCTTGGAAACATTCTTTAGTGGGAATGAGGCAGAATGCATTCTGGGTTCACTTTTAATGAGATTTTTAATTGATATGCTGAATCTTTACAGACACCAGAACATAACTATGCTTCGGTATCTGTGGTTCTCTATTATGATATGGCTTTCTGATCAAAATGTATACAAAAATGCAAGTATTAAGAGAAAGCATACATAAATAAGCATCTGTTAAAGAGATTAACATTAAATATTATGTTATAGAAAGTTGAATAGATAAGTATATATACAGTATTAGGCAAAACACAATGTTATTTGCCATCAAATTGGCTTTGTCTTATGTTGTCAATGTGAATGTGAGACCATCAAGAGCCTCAGTCATAAACAGCCCTGTACAGATCTTCAAAACTAAGGTCTGTGGTTTCTTTTATTGAACTAGTCCATCTGTAATGTGGTCATCTTAGAATCACAGATTTGGAAGGGACCACAAGTTCCATCCAGCCCAACCTTCTCCCATGCAGGAATACACAACTAAAGCACTCCTGAAAGGTAGTCACACAATTTCTTTTTTTAAGAAGGGAAGTCCACTACCCTGTGAGGCAGTCTATTCCTCTGTTGAACAGTTTTCACCCTCAGGAAATTCTTTGTAATGTTTATGTGAAATCTTTTGTTTCCTAAAACAGTTCTTCTGGACCTTACACCTGGTCCTTTGCTTACCCCCTTGACTTTTTCCAAAGCATTGCCATCTTTTCCAAACTGTCGTGGTATTTCACAATACATCCAAAGTATAATAGTCTCAGTTAATTCATTTTGGCCTCAGCGAGAGGCCAAGCTTGATTTGCTCTGGGAACCATTTATTTGCCTTTTTTCATCTATGGTATCTCTAGAACTTTCCTCCAGCATCACATTTCAAATGAATAGATTTTCTGCCTGTCAGATTGCTTTTCTGTACAGCTTTCACATCCATACATAGAAACTAGAAATAATATGGCATGAATGATTCTGAATTGTATCTCCTGATGGTCCTATCTAGTTCCTTCATAACTTTTCTGCAAAGTCTTAGGCACCTTCTGATTTTTTGACTACAGTCTCCACTTTGATTTATGACTGAGCCAAGGTATAGAACATCTTTGGCTATTTCAATTCCTTCATAATCTACTTTAAAGTTATGTAAACCATCTATGGTAATATGGTAATTACATTTGTATTCTTAATATTCATCTGTAACTCAGCTTTTTTTACTTTCCCTCTTAACTTTCCCTCTGTAGCCATTCCAAATTGTTGCAATTTTTCTGCTAGTAATATGTCATCTGCATATCTGAAATTTTTGATGTCCTTTCCCCTTTTTTCACTTCCTTTCTTTGAATATAATACAGCTTTCCATAAGATTAGTCCTACAGACAAATTGAACAGACAAGATGATAAAATACATGCTTGCCTGAACAAGCTCCTGTTCGAATGAGAAACCATGCGGTTTCACCATATTATGACCAGACAGTAGCATCACTAGGGGGTGCGGGCTGCCGCACCAGGTGACACCCTAAGTGAGGTGTGACACCACTGCTCCCCAAAGTCTGTCTTTGGCAGAAATAGCCTGTGCTGCGTTTATTCCCCCCTGTCCCTATAACATGCTGGAGCTCCCACTCAGCAGAAGAGAAGGCCCACTCAGCCTGCAAAGCTCAGAGTCTCTCTGAGTGGCAGAGCTCCTGCTTTCTTTCCCACCAATTGAAGCCCAGCCTGGAGCAGAGGGGATATGGCTCTTCTTCTTCTCCCCTCCTGCCAAAAGAGGCTGAAACAGAGTAAGAATGGAGGGAGGGGAAAAGGAAAGTGGAGCAAAAGTGGGTTGCCTTCCCTTGCAGCTGCTCCCTGTAGCCCTCCTGTCTTCAAACCCACCCACCCCCCATGTATGGAGCTGAGGGGGCAAAAGCTCCCTCTGTGTGTTTGAACCTGGGCTGCACAAGGAGCAGCAGGAGAGTTTTAAAACCTATTCTGCTGTGTGTGTTTGTGTGTGTTTGCACACGTGTGTGTGTGTGTGTGTGTGTGTGTGTGTATGAGAGAGAGAGATTGCAACTGGGTTAACAACCCCCCTCCAGAAGGAAAGTTTCAAAACCCACCCATTTTCAAACAAAATGTGTGGTTACAGGCATTTTGCTCTCTCTGGTAGGGTACAAACTGCCAGAAAGATGCTCCTACCGGCGCCTCGCTTTGCTCCACAGGAGCACTGTAGCAACCAAATTGCATGGCGCTGCTGTGGAGCAAAAAAGGATCGTCCGAAAGCGGTTCCTTTTTGCGGCGTCGCTGCAATGCCACAAAGCTCCAGAGACGTCACAATGACTTAATTTTAAGCTTAAGAAGCTGATTTTTTTAAAAAAATTGTCTACACATGCGATCACCTTACCCTGCTTCCCACTCCACTGGGGGAAAGGCTATGCAAACGAGGGGGGGAATGGCACCAGTAATGCAGGAAAGAGAACAAAGCTGGGGACTCCTCCAAGACAGCCCCTTGAACACTGCTCCTCCCATTCCCAAGTTTCCGAATCGGACACTCATGTCATTCCCATTCATTTGCCCCGGATTGGACACAGGAGGAGTGAAAAATATCTGGAAAAGTGCAGTCAAA
The DNA here is from genome assembly GCF_019175285.1 of Sceloporus undulatus. Classification (NCBI taxonomy): domain Eukaryota; kingdom Metazoa; phylum Chordata; class Lepidosauria; order Squamata; family Phrynosomatidae; genus Sceloporus; species Sceloporus undulatus. Next base: position 85,637,804 of record NC_056523.1, on the reverse strand, counting down.
TTAACCCGGGTTCGCCCCCCCCCCCCCCCCCCCAATTTGAATTTTCCCTGGAAAAATCGATTACATGGGGATCAGATCCGAATTCCAATGGGAACAAAATTGGCTTAATGAGCATCAAATGTGCGCTCAAATGCCCCCATAATCCGAGTCTTGATCCGCTTTATAAGCCAGTGGGAATGGGGCCCTAGTCATCTATGGAGCACAATCCATTAAGTGCTAGGAAAGCAGGGGGATAATAATGCAGGAATAATTGTTTATGGTTTCCCTTTCTTCAGACACTGTTCTGCTTTGTTTTGTCAGATTCTGCAAATTAAGTAGTTTTTTAGGCAATGTATTTTGGAAGCTGTGATGTCCGAGGAATAATGTAGTTAAAAGGTACTAGATTTTTTTCATGTTTCAGTTTTATCAAAGGTGAAAAAAGTAGATCTCAACACTAAATTGGTTCTATATATTTGATTTCCAAGGAATTGCATCACAATTACACTTATTCCAACAGATTCCTTCCACACACACCCCAAAAAAATCCCTTCACTTTACCAATAGTTATAATAAGTAATAATTTTTTAGATCTGATTTCATTTCTGCATTTTGGAACAGTTAGATTATACTTGAGTATTAACGTACTGCTCCCTAATAAAACTGTGCAAACATAACAAATAATGGGTTGAATTCCCATATGCTTATGTATGTGTTGACAAAACAGAAGCTAAAACTAAACAGATTACAAATTGGATGTGTGTAATGTGAATTATTTTTATTGAATTTACTGTAGTTGGTACCTGTTGTTGGGAATATGGCAATAATGCAGAAAGTACTTAATAAGAAAACCAACCACTTGCTCCATAAGAGAATGATAAATTGGTAACTCCTCCTTCGGCTTCTTGACATACATCCAAAACACACTGCAGAAATAATCTTGTTTGAGACCACTTTAACTGTCCTAGCTCAATGCTAGGGAATCCTGGGAATTGTAATTTGTTGTGGAACCAGAGCTCTCTGGCAGAGAAGGCTAATAAATGTCTCATAAAACTACAGTTTTCAGAATTCCCTAGCACTGAGTCAGGGGAATTAAAGCAGTCTCAAACTGGATTATTTCTGCAGTATGTTTTGAACCATAGTGGAAAGACAAGATGTAAAGTTTAAAATTTGTATATAAAATTTGATGCTATTATGCTAAAAAGGAAATTTGCAGCATATATTTTGGTATTAATTACTTGTTAACAATTACGTATCCTTTTGTTAAAAGATCTTGTAAACAGTTTGCAAAATTAAAAAGAATTGAAGGGGATTCAGTTTAATTACTTTAAGCATTTTAGAGTTCTTAACTGGTATCAGAGTATGACAGCAGCTAGTCCTTTTGCCAGAGAATATATGCTTAAAGTATGTGATTTTGTTTTTAATAGGTCATCACCACACAACTAAATCCAGTTGCTAGTCCCAACAGAATAGACATGGGAGTTTAGTGACTCAACATTTATGTAAGATCCATTGATTAATTTGTATCTATTCTGCTTGAAATTAACAATTGGATTTAGACCCATAAGTATTATGCAATATATCACATATCTGACTGGGGAATAATTTCTAAAAGAAATTAATGATTGCTTTTAAGAGGACTGTAATATCCACTTTGTGGGGTGAAGGAAGGAAAGAAGAAAAGTTTTTACAGACATAAGAGAAAATGATTTGCTTATTCAGGTGCTGGCTCAGGTTGCCTTCAAAAAATGAATTTGCCAGTGGCAAGTTAATTGAAAAATTAACTGGAAATCACATTTTACACTTGCGCTTTCTTTGCTCAAGGAATTATTCCATATTTATTGAATGACTTGCTAGAACTACTAAGGTGAACAGAAAGACTAGCATTGATTCAGATAGAAGCTGAATCCAGCCATAAGCTGACTATTACACTGGGGGGGGGGGGGCAATTGATTTTACCTGAGAACAGCTTCAGCCCCAGGAACAAAATCATGAGAACAGACTATGAATCAAAATAGAGTTCATTCCCATCTCTTTGGCTTTCACCTTAATGACTAGAGGAGAAATCTCTGGGTCTCTTAATGCTAGAGACACAGACATTGACTGGGAATTTTGAAGAATGAATGGATTTTGTTAAACAGGAACCTCTAAGGTGAACACTGTTCTGACCAAATTCAGTTTTCTGTTTCCTTCTCTCTGGATCTTCTTCTCTTTTTATCACCTGATATGATATAACTGTCTATGGCAGGATACATTTAAAAATAATAATATCAGTTTTGCTTAAGAAAGTGCTTATGAAAGTGTTGTTTGTTAATATCAGATATGCAGAATACTCTTGTCTAAGAATTCAGCATTGTAAATTAACTTTTAGCAAGTGAGACAGGAAGGAACCCTTGAAAAGAATTTAGTCAACACAACAGCAAAACATAAAAAACAAATATGTAAAAGCAAGCACAAGTAGTAACCAGATCAGTTTCTGAGAGGCCCAAAAAGAGCAGATACAGCTGATTTGGGCTGTGTTTGGTTATGATTGATTGCTTCACCTACAGCAGTTATTCAGCAGTGTCTTCTCAAAGAATCTCAATAACTTGTGAAGGAGTCCTCTGCTAAGTTTCTTTCGCTTGCCTGTTGGTCCTCTGTTATTCCAAGTGAATTCTGTTTTTGTTAAAATTATGTTTGGATGCTAATGCATGCATTATTTCAGGCTCAGCTAAAAGAAGTGCTTTTAGTGAATGGTTTCCCCCAGTGTGGGATCCACATTATTTTCACTCATTTTTCAAGGGAATTTTGAAAAAAGTTAAAGTACAAACTGGCAGGTGGATGACATTGTGTTATAGTCATGGGATCTTCTTGCAGCTGTCACTCAGACTGTAGTGATAACTTCTATGCACATAAGGGGCTCTGCTAGATGGGAGAGATTGTCCTCATTTTGAACTGATCACTATTCCTAGCAACAAGACCTGTAAGTATGTAGTTGGAGGTAAGAATGCATAAAGTCAGAGCAATTGAATGAGAAATATGATCTGTTTTCAAAACAGCTAAAATACTGGGAATCCAACTAACTCCTTTGCGTCTCTGCAAATGTTTTCAAGTTATCATATACTGCCCTAAAAGTATACAGATATTTCATTGTGAATCTATGCATCATGAAAATTGTCAGGAGAAGTTCACATCTAGTTATGGTAACATTTGATCAGTTCTCAGTTTTCATCTGTATAATGTTGAAGGATTTACTCTTGTTGGTCATTTCTGACCCATAGAAAGGTATCATCTCTTTTTCTTCAGCACAAAATAAGGGCAATATTAATTTTAACTCTTCACTATAATTAGTTTTTAAATTGACCTCCTTTCCAAGCAAATAAAAATTCTCTCTCTTTCACTAACCAATTTATGACAGTTTCATAAATCAAGGATTTATCATTGCAGTCTCTTTCTTGACACACCACAGTCAGAAGCAGTATATAAATTTTTATTCCTCCACCTTACACAAAACTGTATAAAATGAGAGGTCGCTTGGATGATAAAACCAGTGTGTAAGTTTTCATCTTTATTCAGGAAAGAGCTGAATAAATTAAGTTAAGACAGTGCTCTGCAGTCCTTATTACTAATCCTCAAATTTCCAAGGGGGAGAGTGGTTATATTAAGTTTTAATACAAAGCCATTGTTCAGGACAAACCTCACCATTGTGAGGATTTAATATTTTCAGGAAAACATTAAAAACACATGGGAACAGAGTCACTAAATCAGATTTTTTAAAAGCCACCAGTTTCTGAAGTCTTGATCTTGAAAGTGAGATGCTTCTTAGGTGTGTCTGCACAAAACATCACAGTGAGACGAAGCAGAAATAGATATGCTTTACTTTGTTTCTTGGAAATAAAGAATACTACATAGAAGTTCCTCTAGTGAATGACATATCTTTGTTTGTGGGCCATACTGACCCCTGATGCAAATTATTCACCGTCTCCAGTGTAGAAATATTTCTTGTGTGGTTTTAGTCAAAAGTGTTTCACTGCACAAAGAACATTTCATATATATTATGAAGTATGCAGTGGCTTTCCCATATATGAATAATGTAAAATAGAATGCTGTGCTAATGAACAGACCTTGGATGTAGCTCATTAGGAATAATTTTAATACTCATAATTTGTTCCTCCAGAGGAAAGGTGTAGCTACTTTACCCTACAACTGTAATTTAGCAAGGCATGGCTTCTTTTGTGCTCTTTAAAAAATTACAGGGCTGTGGTCTTACTGAAAGATGAAAGAAGGATATCAGCTGTTTTAAATACTGGCTACCACTGTGTCTTATGCTGCTATTTTGGCTGTTGAGGCAACAATGGGGTGGACAGGAGGAGAATGTGTCTTGCACTATAGGCCAGTGAACTGCAGCACTGATGAGGATGATTTAGAAAAGTAGCAACTATATTTACTTTTCAGAAACAGAAAAAAAAATTAAAACCTGCAACTGTAACCGACTGTTCTTTGGGAGGAAGGTGTGTCTTGCACCAATGGATTACAGAATTCAGTTTATTTTTGGTTTTTTAAACAGCAAGTATATCTCCTTTGAAAAACAGGAAATAGAGGGGTTGGAAAAAAACAAAGAAACTTTACCTATAATAGTAACTATTCATTGGTGCTTAGAAACTATAATTCAGAACTTTCAAAAAGGAACATTTGAAGTTCTGCCTGAAGTCCCTAACACTTGAAAATTCTGCTTGAAATGTGCTATGCAGCTTTTTCTTTTAATGTTGCTTTACTGTTCTGTGTAGAGATCTAAAATGAGTTTGTGGAGAAGCAATGGAGGGAGGAATATTCCTCTCTCCTCTTGTTTTGAGGATAATTTCCCCCCTTGGCAGGGATGTAGCCAGGATTTTAGGAAGGGGGGGGGGGCGTCCAGACTAAGTGCCACCATTATATTGGGGCTTGGGTGCAGTGGCACAACAGCATGCACCATTCATTTTTCTAACGGAAGGGGGGGTCCGGACCCCAAGAACCCCCCCCTTGGCTACGTCCCTGCCCTTGGCTTCCTCCTCCCAGGTATTTACATCTCTAATTGTGTGTTCCACCCCCACACACCCCACACCCCCATAGCAGATGCTTTCTAACCATGCTGCCTACAAGTAGCAGATGCAAGGGATCCATGAGAAAGCTGCCATAGAATACTTCTGCTAGTCAAAAGTACTATACATCTTCCTGAAGTTTAGCTCATGTCTTTCTTTTAAGCCAACCAGGAAGTGATTGATAAACCCTAGCTTGGTAGCAAAGCCTGTAGTTTGCACACAAACAATGTCTATAGTTCAACCCCTCATTATTCCAGATAAAGTTGGGAAAGATCCCAATCTCAAATAATGGAGAGCTTCTCTCCATCAGTGTGTACAATGAGCTAGACAAACCAATGATCTAGCTCAATATGCAGCTTCCTATAGACTGAAAAGAGATGTCAGCAGCTATGCCATCCTCTGAAATGATGGTCTTGTTCCTGGATATACGGAACCAAGTTTCTATAGCTGCCCCATAATTTAAACAAGAGCCCCGAATATGCCATAGAGGCAATTATTGCAGCAATCAGTGTTTGGTTTGTAACTGGGTGCCTCTCAACTAGTTGTATTCAGAGTAGAGCCTATAGGCTCCAGTCTTTCTGAGAATGCAATTGTTCCAGCCATGAACGTCTCACTATGGCTCGGCAACAGCAACCAAAATTCCAGACTGCCTGAGATCAGAGAAGCCCCACTGCTATCCACCATCTTATAGGTGTCTCTACATGCATTGACTCCCCATTCTTTAAAATAGTCTTGGTGTGATCCTGCTGGTGCTGTATAGAGATGTGCCAACTATTTGGAGTTGTCAGCACTCCATTTTGTGGGCAGGGAGGTGGGGGAAAGGCAAAAATCAGCAAGGTGAAGGAGGTGATACCAATGCCTCTCAGACATCTCATCCTGTTGATGGATAGTTCTAGTTCTGTTAAGAATGTAAACCCTTCTCTTGATTTATCCTTAAATGGGAAATTATAAAACTGGAGAAAAAAGTTTGCTCAACACAAGTTGCTATAAAATAGTGGGCGCTTTTGTTGTTTTACACATTTCTATAAAATGCATGGCTTTGGAAACAGAAGTAATTGCTCCCAAAATGTAGAAGCATCATATGTTTAGGATCAGTCAGCCTTCTGCATTTGCTCCCTCTGTGTGTGTACCACCCTTCTGAAAAGGGGGGGAAAAAAGCACTTGTCTTATACAGAGATGAATATCATGAAAAATGTGTGAAACATAATGAGGGCAAAAAAAAAAAAAAACCCAAAACCCTCATTTGGTACCTTGGTCTCATTCTGGAAGCAAGATCTTTCCTAGGGTTGAAGAAACCTTAGTAGGCTGTCTTGCTACGCCAAGACATGACCCATCTCAACCCCGTTTTTGTTTTGTTTGTTTGTTTGTTTGTTTGTATCCATAAATCCTATACATCACACTCTGTACTTAATCTTGTGGGAGAGTTTGAGTCTGTATTATCTGCAGCCTGTAGAATTTTTGTGGAGAATGGCATTTGTATTGTTATAGCAGAGGCAGAAGAAAGATTCAGAAGGGGGTTTGTTGCTCTTGTTTTTCTTGTTTTCCTATGGTGATGTGATGGGAGGAGATTTTTTTTTTTAAAAAAACTACTTGTTCATGCTGTAGTATTTCTTGCTATGATGATGGGGAGGGGGTACTTTGTTGGATGGAATCCTTGTGGTGATTGTTGTTTTAATTCTTTAATGTTGTCAGCCACTTGGGGGTTCATTTAGAAAGGAAGACAAGATACATATTTCCAAAATAAATGAAAACATTACAAGCTGGCAGTTTTTAAAAAACCATGCAAATGCAACATGAAAAATAATTCTGAAAGCACAGTCTTAATCCCCACAGAGTTCATTATAGTCCACTGAGTTCAGATGAACTTAATTCCCAAAATATTTTCATCTAAATATGCTAATCACATCTGAGTGATTAGTAGAGGCAAGCTGACCATAGGCTTTTAACAGTGCTTCTGTGACAAATGCAAAGCTCCCATGCAAGGCAGATAAAGGGACCACTAGATTCTACAGTTCTCTCTGTTTGTAGGCAGAAAAGAAGAGCTGTGGGTGCCACTGTTGCACCTGTGGTAATATGAAAGTGGTGGCATGTTGAGGACATATCACAGGTTATGGGTCTGCGTTATTACTATTATTTATATCCTGCCTTCCTCCCAGTACAAGGACTCAAGGGGTCTTACAAATCTAAAACAGTCCAAGTTAAAACACTATAAATATGAAAAATACAAGTTTAAAAAATAATTAAACAATTAAAACAATTAAAAACATTACATTATTAAAATTTAAAGTTTAAAACTCTTTGAAACAAAAAATGATGTTGTTGTTGATTGTATAACAAAGTATGAGAGCCTAAGTTTTGTCATCTTGTGGTTTTTTTGTTTGTTTTTTTAGCCCCTGAAGAAGGCATTTTCTCATACAGGCAGAAAATTTGGGGCTATTTTAAAAGAAATAAATAGTTTACCATCTCAGAGCCTGAGGCTCTTGTCCCCTTATTGTTTTCTGCTAATGTAAGCAAAAGTTATCAGTATTTGGTACGGTGGGTGCTGTTGCAAATTATTTGCCTTGAAGATAGTGCTCTCTTGGCATTTGAAATTGTTTATAAAAGTTTAGAAATTTAGTAACAGTTCAAAGAACCAACTGCCCTGTAGAAATAAAGGTAATGTATTAATAATAAATTTATAATGTATTGGTAGACATCTATTTATATTTAACTATAATTCTGAAAATGCTTAAAACAATGATATGGCTGTGGTGGGGTAGAGAGAAAGTTGTTAATTTATCAAGATCCATCTCTCCTAGAACCTAAGAGATCTACTTATGTGAAACCTCCCAGATGTTAGCATGTGGTCCTTTTGGATTTATATGCAGCCAGTGTTGCAAAACTGTATCCAAAAAATATTTTCCTATCATAGTTATGAATCTGATATAACACCTGCACACTTGGCAGATTGTGGAGTCTTTCAGGGTCTGTTATACCTGAAATTTAGGCATCATTTTGGGTTTTTCTTACCATTCTGTCTCCAGCCTTTTAACATCAAGGTATCCTTACTGATTCTCCCCCACTCCTCTCCTTTAGCAGCAATAAGGCTGGCTTTGGATCAATGATTAAGGTTTTAGATTTGCCATGCATATCGCTCTTAATGGCAAGAGTCATGCTCTTGGAACATTCTAAGAGTGCTTTTTTTAAAAAGAATTTTAAATTCTTCTGACATACAGTGAATGACCTGAATTTTTAAAGGTTTTAAAACCATGTAATTTTGGAATTAACACAGGATTATACAGTAGTGACTAATGCCGTCCAGGGCAAAAAGGATAGCTTTTTTTTATCATCTTATAAGGAATCTATCCCTGTCATGCAGAATATGCTTAATGCCATTTGTGGTGGCAGTGGCAATACTGCTGCTATGTTTTCTCTTTCCTTTGAATGCTAGAGGCTGAATTTACTCTTTCCAGTAGTCATAACAGAGACAGCAGTTGCTTCTGCATGTTTTTGTAGCACTCCTGTTTTTCTAAATGCTTCAGAAAGGATGGAACAAAATGCCTTTTCTCTGCTTACGTTCAGCACAAATACAGCAAATACTGCATTTCAAACAAAGACCCACTGGAGTAGTTCAGTAGTTGCCTTGTGCTTATGTCATTAGTCAGTTTAGCCAGGATCCTCTGAGGAATGGCTTCTTAGGACTTGAGCATATTATTTTTGGAACTACAGCCTGCATCCTCACCAGAAAAGTTTTTGACTATAGTTTCCAGAATTCCAAAGCTAACATGTTAATTGTCATACTCTGCCTCCAAGTGCAGAATTTGACTGAATGAATACTCAAAGATAGAAAGACAGGAGGACACGCCAGTGGCTTAGACAGATGTTAAGACTTCCCAGCGGCCACAGCCTGACACAGACAGACACACAGATCGGGCAGTACTTACCCCAGCAGAGCATCAACAAGAGAAGAAAGGGTGGAGATGCTCCAAGCATTTATATCTAAAATGCTCAGCAATTACACAGCATCTGTGGGAGATTGCCAGACCATAAATTGTCCAGTACTTCCCTAAGGAAGTGGTTGTTGATAACTAACCTTGGTGGAAGCAATCTTTGTACCTCAAGTACCTGTTCATGCTGCCTGATAGCCTTAGACCTTACTCTGTTTATTGACTATGAATCTTGAGTCTCCTTTTGGACTGTTGCCTGACTTGAACTTGAACTGACTTAGAACTTTATCGCACACCTTTTCCCCCCGTTATGGGAACTGGAAGGGGACTCTCAGGGCTGCGCATGACCTGCAAAAAATGGATTTTATCGTCCTCAGAAGGGCCCTGTTCTGTCCCCCGGTGCCAAGCCGTCCCCATTCAGTGCTGAGGGCCATTAAGTGTTCTGGTTGGAAGTCTTCCAACTGAGGAATATGGCGCCCCTCAGCACTGAACGGGGACGGCTTGGCACCGAGGGACAGAACAGGGCCCTTCTGAGGACGATCCTCTGTGCAATAAATTCCGTTTTTTGCAGGTTGCGCGCAGCCCTGAGAGTCCCCTTCCAGTTCCCATAACAGGGGGGAAAAGGTGTGCGATAAAGTTCTTAGCTGCTTCAAACTCCTTGCTAGAGTGTTCGTGTTTCTCTCAGTCTATGTATCTTCTTGCATACACTTTCTGAGGGTCTTGTCCTATGCTGAGTCATACAGGACATCCATAGTCAGCTATTAGCCATGTTGATTGTGGGATTATGAAAGCTGTAGATCAAAAAGTAACTTCTCCAGGCTGTAGCCTGACTTTTGGGGTCTCAGACAATGTTCTTTCCCAATTATTCTCAGAGATTCTTTGTAAATGTGTGATGGACCTTCCTATATAGGGCATTTCTTCTCTTTCTACAAGATTTTTTTTTAAGAACTTGCACAACTGAGAGGTCAGTGTCAGTAGAATAAATCATCCAGATGACATAAATGATTCAAAATTGAAAATAATTCAGTTTAATACATGAAAGATCTCTGTTTACCAGATACAACGTCAATTCCATAGCCTCATCATAAAAAAAATGGACATACTTGTTGGCAGAGTTTGTTGTTGTGTGCTTCCAAGTTGTTTCCAATTCATGGTGACTCTAAAGTGAACATATCATAGGGTATTTGTGATAAGCTTTGTTCAGAAGAAATTTGCTTTTGCCTTTCTCTTAAGATGAGAGAGTGACTTCCCCAAGTCACCCAGTAGGTTTCCATGGTTGGGTGGTATTTGAACCTGGCCTCCAATGCTCTAACCACTGCATGATGCTAGATCTGTTGTTAGCTGAGTATATACTTAAATACCAAAGTCAGAATCATCCATGCCATTGTATTTCCATTTTCTATGTAACATTGTAGCAACTAGACAGTGAAGAAAGCTGACAGGAGGAAAATCAATTCATTTGAAATGTTGTGCTGGAGGAGAGTGGTGCTGAAGAGTGGTGTTTTAAAGTTCATGGACTTCCAAAGACAAATGAATGGTCCTAGAGCAAATTATGCCTAAACTCTCTCTAGGAAAAGCTGTCATACTTTGCACATATCATAAATTGACATGAATCATTGGAAATGACAATAATGATTTTTAAAGTGGAAGGCAGTAGGATAAGTAGACTACATTACAGATGGACTGATCTGCATCAAGGAAGCCATGCCCTGAGCTTGCAAGTTCCAAGCAGGGCTGTTGATGGCCAGGGATCTCAAAGGTCTGTCATTCACAGGGTCACCCTATATTCAAGATGACTTGAGGGCAGTGTTACCCCAAGGTCTAGCCCTCTTCACCCCTCCTCTTTTTCAATATCAAGTTGATATTAAAAGGGATGTTTGAGGCATGTAACTGAGAGGGAGCTCTCAATTTAGGAAACTAGCCATGACATATTTGGAGATCTGGGAGGCTCAGTATGGGGGAAGCTCAAGAGCACCTAGCCAAGGATAGATCATTCGAGATTAGAATCTGCATAATCCCTTCATTGATAGGGGAGATGGTGGGTGATTGACTTTGTGTTTAAAAGTGGACAAAATTCCAAGAATACTTCCCTCTGGAAGTGATGCTCCATTGTCCCAAGACATTTGCACCAATTGCCTGGCCATTCACAAGTTCTCTTCTCATTCTCTCCTGGAAACTTCATTCTGATTCCAAAATCTGCCCCAGGATATGTTTTGCCCTATGAATATGGTTGCTTAGGCACCCCCAATTTTGTCATTCCCAATTTGGTCTCGCTTGAGTTCAGAAGACTCTCTGTCAGTATCTTGCTTGAATCCTCAGCATTGCTGGCCACTCCATGATACACCAGCAGCTTGTTGAGCCATTTCACTTCACAGTGTCCCCTGACTGAAGCCCTGCTTTGTGAATCAGTACAGTATCACCTCCTGCAATCCCTTCAGTTCCTATCTGCTACCACCTTTTATATCTTGGATGTGTGTGTGAGTGAATGTCTTTCTGTGAATATTGATTCCCTTTGATTACAAATAAAACTACATTTGGACCTTGCATTCTGATGTTCTATTTCTCACAACCAGTATACACAGGCATAATCCTTGCTTTGAGTTGTGTTAAGCCCTCTCAGCTAGTGTAGTTCAGCTAATAAAACCTCCCCTATTAAATATCAATTGTGGATGTCCTCTCAGGAACCTGGCATTTTTGGTCACAGCAGATTACAACCAAAAATTAATGTCCCTTTGGTACTTCTGACAGCAGCTCCAAATCATGGAAAGTGGCCATCAGCAATCCTGATGAGGAGAAGGTGGAAGAATGACGGAGGCCACGAACCATCTAGTTTAAGGACCCCACCCACTTTCCCCCAAAATGAGAAGCTACCATTGGCTGAATCCCTTTAGCCAAGAGATGAACTGGAGGCTGTAGGCACCTTGGAGTCCCATGTCCTATATACAGTCCGCCTCCATAGACTTGTCATTCATGGATTTGAGCATTCGCACATGGCAAGCCTGTGAGAAGGGGCAGTGGCAGTAGTGGCAGAAGAGGAGGAAGGACAAGGAGGAGGAAAAGGAGGAAGAGCTGAGGCAGCGGCAACGGAAGTGGAGAAGAGGAAGAGGAGGGAGGAAGAGGAAGGACAAGGAAGACAAGCATCGGTGACAGAGGGGGCTAAGAGGAGGAAGAGAAAGGAGGAGGAGATGGGGAAGAGGAGGAGGAAAAGGAGGAAGCAATGGCAACAACGGGGAAAGAAGAGAAGAAGAGGAGGAGCTGGGGAAGAGAAGGAAGAAAATGTAGCCCCCTGCTGCCCACTGTGGTGAGAGCAGCAAGGCTGGCTTTGGAGGGGGGCAAAATGCCAGTGTGCCCAATGGTGGTGCAGCTGCGTGGACATGCCACCATTGAGTACTATGGAACTTGATCATCTGCTGATTTTGGTATCTGCAGGGGGATCTGGAATGGATCCCCCATGGATACTGAGGGCCCACTATTCACACACACACACACACACACACACACACACACACACACACTAAGCCCTCAGTATCTGAGGACTTGCCATCAGTGGATTTCAGCATCCACGGACATCAAGCCCATGAAAGAGCAGCAGAGGAGGAGCAGGAAGAGGGGGCTGTCACACTTATATGAAGTGTAGTATAATATCTGCAGAACTCATCTTCACTTACATTGTTCTAAAGGATTGGTTACAGTCTTTTCCATTTCCCCCCAGAACCCTACAAGTGCAGGAAAGTCTAATAACTACTAGCCTTCTACAGTCACCTGTGAATAACAGGAAGGTTAATATGTCAAACAGAAAAACTAGGATACTTGCAGTGACATCTTATTAGTCCATTCCCAAGATGGGGTCTCCTTAGCATCGTTTCTAAGAATTCATATCCCCTTGAGAGCTTTTTCTCTCTTTTTATCAAAAACTGTAGCTGAATATCCAAACAAGGTGTTTTTGCCTATAGGCAGAAGAAGGAAATTAATTATAGTTTGGGGAGATCTGTGATTTTATTCTAAAACAGAATGTAATTGATTTGTTTTTCATTATTTCAGTGTCTTTAATCATTCATGCAAGGAATTAGGTTAATTTTCAGAATTCCAGAAAATATCTTGGTCTATTTTTGCGTATAAATTCCCTATCTGTTTACATTGCTGGAACTATAGATAGCCGCTGCATATCAACCCCAAGCAAGTCTAATCTGCTATCTCTTATGTCAGTAAGTTCATGGTAGTTGTAAAAACTATCTGATCAATGGAAGCTGAAAATAGTTAAATGCAGTGGGAGCCTCCTGTAGTTCAAAAAGCAAAATAGGACTATTTTGAAAGAAAAGCTAGGATCCAAGGTATTTCTATTCATAGAAGCAGAGAGGCTTCTGTGGGAATGAGAGAGGTTCATTGCCCCCCCCCCCAAAAAAAACTGCAGTGTCACTCTGCCACCATTACATGCTCCAGAGCACTAGAAATCCCTCCAGAGAAGACCAGGTGGAACAGAGAGGGAGGGAGGGAGATATAGCCCATTGAGAGTTGTTGTTTTTTGTTTGTTTGTTTTTGCCATGCACTGTCCTGTTTATGCAGTTTATATCATTGCATAGAGGGTTTGGTGGTTGTTTGCCATGTTTGTTGAGTCTTGGGCAAGCTGCTCTTGGGGGGGACTCCCCCCCTCACTGCCCCCTCTTCCCTATCCATACTCTCCCCCACACAGCCACTGCTCTCTACTCTGTGAAGGGGAGGACAGAAGCCAAATGTATGACCTTAGTAAATCAGAAACAGTAGGTATGGGGTAAACATGTCCCTTTATTTTAACAAAATGTGACCAATTCACATTCTCCTCCGATGTTTCCTCAAGATTACTAGGTATTGAAAAGTTTTCTTCTTTTAAAAGATTTAAAAATGGAGAAAAGAGATTCCTAAGAAGAATAGAATTTAAGGAAAACTATGCTGGTTCACCCCAAAGGCCTATTTAACCCAGTACTCTCTTCCCACAACCAGAGGCTTCTTGGACATGTGAGCACAACAGTGTTCTCCTACTCAAATCCCTAGCAAGTGCCATATTCCCTTTGGTAGTAAAAGCAATTTATAGCTTTATTTTATGCACATACCATATCTCTAATCTTCAACAACTATAATCTTTAACTCTGTTCAAGTGTGTGTGTAATCCTAGGAGCACAATAATCTCTTGAGTTTTGAGAGCTACAGGATTATAAAACAAGTTTGCTTTTCTTTGATCCTATAAATAGTATAGGGGAACTATTATCCTTTTTGTTCATATTAAGTCAGCAAGGTACTTGTACCCAAAATATCTTTCTCTGGGAAATAAAACAGAAACTTTAGTATGAGGACAACTTCCTGTTGAAGTTGTCCAGGTGTTTATGGATTTCAATTGCTTCCCTGTACATTGTGACCTGATAGTTGTTCGCATGGTCCAGAATTTCAGTGTTTTCAAACAGCATTTTATGCCCAGAATGGTTTATAATATGTTCTGCTACTGCTGATTTTTCTGACTGACTCAGTTTGCAGTGTCTCTCGTGTTCTTTGATTTATGTTTGGATGCTGTGTTTGGTGGTCCCTATGTAGACTTGTCTGCAGCTGCACGGTACCTGATAAACTCCTGTGGCTGTTTGTAGAGGAACTTCAACAGGAAAAAAGAAACCCTTAAAGTAAATAAAGTCTGGCTACCAGTCTTGAAAAACACCAAAATCAGGATCCAGCAAATGCAACTGAAAACCACCCAGGGTGAGGAGGGCCTTCCAGCAGACAATGAATCATTAATTAAATAGACACCCTGAGGCCCTGCCATTCAACAACAGAGCAATGCCCAGCTTAACATGTAAATCGCTTCCTCTCAATCAACAGTACATATACCCCACTCTCTTCCATGTCAGCTTTCTCTGAAGATTCCAGCCACAGCTGCTGGCAAAACGTCAGGAATAAACTCTTCTAGAACACAGCCTCATAGCCTGAAAAATTCACAAAAACTGTGGATGCCAGCGATTAAACTTTGACTTCACAAAAAGGGTACTTTTCACATTAAACATCCCAAAGATGTAGACAGGTGAGAAGTACCACACGTGCTACAGTTCCTTGTTCATTATAAAGCCAGGAGATGGGGATAAGGGGCAGAGTCTTTCAAAGTGGATAAAAGAATACCTATGTAAAGTAAAGAAGTGTGCCAGCATAAATAGAATCACAGAATCGTAGAGTTGGAAGAGACCACTAGGGCCATCCAGTCCAACCCCCTGCCATGCAGGAAATAACAATCAAAGTATCCCTGACAGGTGGCCATCCAGCCTCTGTTTAAAGACCTCTAAGGAGGGAGACTTCACTACACTCTGAGGAAGTGTGTTCCACTGTCAAACAGCCCTTACTGTCAAGACGTTCCTCCTAATGTTGAGCTGGAATCTCTTTTCCTGTAGCTTGCACCCATTGTTCCAGATCCTGTTCTCTGGGGCAGCAGAAAACAAGCTTGCTCCCTCCTCAATATGACATCCCTTCACATATTTAAACAGGGCTATCATATCACCTCTTAACTTTCTCTTTTCCAGGCTAAACATACCCAGCTCCCTATGGCGTTCCTCATAAGGCATGATTTCTTGACCCTTCACCATTTTAGTCGCACTCCTTTGGACACGCTCCAGTTTCTCCACATCCTTCTTTAATTGTGGTGCCCAAAACTGGACACAGTATTCCAGATGGGGTCATAAAAGAAGCTGTTGTAAAATCCTTTCTTTGAACTTTTTTTGTCACTTCCAATGTACTGGATAACTACCAACCAGTTTCTAATATCCCATTTCTGGGCATGGTACTGGAGCATATGGTGGCCTCCCAGCACAAGGGGATGCTGAAGATATTCTTTTTCTAGACCCATTATAATCTGATTTCAGACCTTATTATGAGATGGATATGACTTTTGTTACCTTGATGGATGACCTGTGGTGGTAGCTGGACAAGGAGAGTGTGTCCCTGATGGTTCTGCTAGATGTCTTGGCAACATTCAGTACCATCACTCATGGTACTGATGGCACTTGACATCACTGATCTTTGTTGTCTCCATTCCTTTCTGACCTGAAGGTGATGTTGAATGGCCTGATTTCTTGGCCATTGTCTTGTGTAATCAAGGTTTCATTCTGTATGTTCCATTCTGTCCTCTGTATGAAACCATTGGAAAGTGTCATCTGGACTTTGTAGTTCTAATGCTGTCAGTATTTTGATGGCACACAACTCTGCTTCTCCTTTTCATTTAACCCAAGGAAGCTGTTTCATTTCTAAACCAGTGTCTGCCAGCAGTAAAGGACTGGATGAGTGAGAACAAATTGAATCTTTATCAAGACAAGAGAGAGGTTCTCCTGGTCAGCTCAAAAGGAGATCAGAGAATAGGAATTCAGCCTGTACTGGATGGAGGCTGAATCTCCCCCTGAAGATTCAAATAATAAATTTGGGGGAAAGACTGCATTCCATCTTGATTGTTGTTTCTTAGGTTACAGTGATGTCCAGGCATGTATTTGCATTTAATACATTTAAAACTACTATACCAACTGCATTCATTTCTGCATATATTTAACATATGCATTAGTTACATCCTGTATTGTTCCCCTGCAAAGCTGCCTTTAAGGAATGCTTAGAAACTTCAACTGGTCCAAAGAGCTGCAGTAGACTTTAACCAGTGCTGATTGTAATGAGCACCCAACTTGCTTGTTACACCACCACCACTGGCTACCAATCTGCTTCTAGGCACAATTCAAAGTGCTTGTTGTATAAAGCCCTGTGAGGCTCAGATCCAAGCTTTCAGAATGACAGTATTCTCCCATATGAGCCTATCTGGGTGCTGGAATTTTCAGAGGAGGCATACAGGAGCGGACCTTCACAGTAGTACTTCCAGACTCGGGAGCAAGTAGCCTAGTTTCAGACATCCTTGCTGTCTTTTTGTCAGAAGACAAAACATTTCCCCCCCAAAAGGCATTTGAAAATTGACTACAATAAGAGATCTTTAAAATATCTGCTTTGTAATGTATTTATATAAGGGTGTGTGTACAGGTGTAATTCCTGCCATGTAATGTATATTTTAAATGACTTAAATTTTATACAGTAAATACTTTAACCACATTTCAACTATTTTTGTATTATTTTATCTACAAATGTGGTGGAAATAGCAATGCCATTCTAATTCACATTTGCTGAACTGTGTGAAGAAAACAGATTATGACTCTGGCTACACCTGAAATATACTTAAGATTCATAGATGCAAAATGGCCTTCCTTGCCTTCAAGAAATATTAGAAATCACATGTTAGAGTTCAGAATCCTCAATATCATATTCAAACTAACAAATTTTGCTTCCACACTAGCTCCTTTCTCAGGAATTGCCATCTTTGTTTATCCCCTTTTCACAAGGAATCACCATTAAACCACATTAAAACATAGTATATTGCAGTATTTTCCTCCCATATTTTTTCCAGACATGATTTGTGGTGACATACCCAGTGCGGATAGGCAAAATACTGTTAGGGATTTCAGGGAAAATGTTCTTTAAATCAAAATCTTCCATTCAGCCCCCTTTACCCTGATTATCATTTGCATAGTCAGCATGGCGGAGGAGAAATACAGCTGAACGTCTTCTTATTTAGTCAGCTTTTGTCCCCCATTCAGTGTGTGGCGGGGGGGGGGGTATTCCATTATTGAGTTTCTATCTATTCCCTCTTTTCTTTCTATTATGATGAAACTGTACTGTTTTGTAGAATTCTTTCAAAGTAACGATTTTTTCAAAAAAAGAAAAGGAAATGGATGTATGGCAGGCGAGTGAGTTGAAGCTGAAGCAAGGGAAGAGGTCCCAAGAACACCATTCAAAGGCAGGGCTAAATGACAGGAAATAAGGTATCAAAAGGTGGTGGTTTGGTGATTTCAAAAAGGCTGTAGAGGACAAAGGTGCTTCATTTGCCAGTTGGAAGGCAAGTGGCTTGATGTAATGTGGAAAACTTTTGAGGAGAACATGATAAGAGAGAGGAAGAAAAGAGAAAAAATAAATGACTTGCGTAACAAAGCTTGGAATGCTGATATTAAAAAGTAATTTATTTCCTTACCCATTGGAGGAACATATAGTCAATGTATTATCAGTAGAAGGGTTCCCTTGAGTCACAGCCTTTTAATTGCTTGTTATGTTGCCACAGGTGGGCTATTGCTGGTTATTTTAAGTGGTGGGGCAGTGGGGCTATTGCTCCACCTTTTACATAAAACAAGTAACTCTTTACTTGTTTTACATTCTTTACACTACACCCTTTACTTTACATTCTTTACACAATAATAATAATAAATAATAAAATAGTTATTTATATCTCGCCTCTTCCATTTTAGGGATCGAGGCGGGTAACAACAAAGTTGGTACAATACACAACAATAAAAAAAACAAACCCCACAAGACCCCAGCCCAACCTTCCCTCCCCAGTATAAAATTAAACAATAAAACATGGTTAAAATATACATAACAATACATCAAAATTAATAAACAATCCATGAATGAGAAAAGTAATAAGAGGAGGATGATTCAATTGGTTCTGGACATTGTCAATCAGGGAAGGCCTGCCAGAAGAGAAAGTTTCTTTCTGCAGGTCTACTTAAAAGAAGTTCCTTTACCAGCTCCTTTCGTTCTCAACACAAAGCATCCCTCCATGGGAAATGTGGTTATACGGCATTCCATGCTTCCTGTGGCCCAATGCTTCATATTGCTCTCTAGAGCCATGCCAAGTGGGGATATGTTAACAGATATGCAAGTGTTTCTTAGCTATATTCATGTCCTATCTTTCATCCAGTGAGCCCAAAGCTTCATACATTTCTCTCCTATTTTCTACCTTATCTGCACAACAATGCAGAGGTAGATGTGGATGAGATTGAATGACCCAAAATCCCTAATGAGTTTCATGTTTCAGCTTCAAGTTCCCCAGCTTCAGTGTAACACCTTACCACTACACCATACCACTAACCACTATACCATGGACTAAATAGTATACTGCCACTATTGCACATGCAGGCTCTTATTAGAGATAGATGTCACAGAGTGCCTTAAGATGATGAGCTTTGGGCATTAGCTGCTTAACAAGAACTTGGAAAGTGCATTGCTAAAGTTGCTGTAATGTTGTTAGCTCTAGATTTACTTTATCTTCTGCATCCTAATTGTTCTGCCAGTTAGAAATGTCACTTGGCATTATGCAGTTCCTTGGTTTCTTCAATAATAACTTTGCCTTTGCATCCGTACCTCCCATTTAGGGATGTTAGGGATGATGGGAGTTGCAGCTCTTCTTCTGGCTTTCACTCTCACCACCCTGGTCAGCGGAAGAACAACCAGTTTGACCAGTAGCTCTGAGTATTGGCTGAAGATGTCTTCCAATCTTCTCTGCAGTCTGCTGGTTCTTGTTCAGCTCTCAAGACACCAGTCAACACAGTAGTCTTCTTATATAAAAGATCTACTTTTATTCTAATATATACACTATGCACAAAACAATTCACTACTCACAAAACTCACTCTACTATACTCCTCAATACCCACACTACTATACTCAATACCCACAAAAAGTATTGTCATACATTATTGCTTATATAGACATTTGTCTCTCTATTCATTATACAGTTGCCACCTCCTGGGCGTGTACATACATTATGATTGACATACCATACTTGGCTCAATCTAGCCCTCACATTGCATCATACATTACTGTCCACTCAATGACTCTCAGGTGATATCAATTTGCATCTTTTCACTTTGTCATTGCCTCATATGTCCTTGGCTTTCAGGACCTTCTAATTACATTACTTACAACACCTGTGTGACAATTCAATAACTTTTGCTGTGTCATGTTACTTTCAAATACATTCATATACATATTATATTTCTTGTGACTATATATCCCATGTGGCTTTTTCCTGACAATACATATATACTGTACATAATGGTGCTAATTGCATCTTTGAATAGACCAGAATGTCCAGTTTAACAAGCTAACATGTTTTTCAAATATTAAATTGTAATGCAGGTACATTTGGCTTGCCAAGTTGGGTTTACATTATTGAAAAGAAACTATGGGATGGGTGATGTTATAAAAATATTAATTTAGATTCTGGCAAACAGTTCTTCATCATTTAAACAAACAAAAATTATTTCTCTATTCTTCAGAACAGAGTTCTGGGATCCTGTCATTCTGTGAACAAACAGGATTGCTGAAGAGCTGTTTGTTTTTGGAGAACTGGAACTATTCCTGTTCAAAATAAAATGCTGAATTTATTATGCAGAGAGAGAGAGAGAGAGAGAGAGAGAAGCATGGTGCTTAGATTTTTAGGTGCACATCACTGCATGCTGTCCATTTTGAAAACATTCTTGCAAAACAGATTCTTTTTATGTGTTCTGAATGAAAACTCTACATAAATGAAGGGACAATATCAATATAGATGTTGAAAGCTGGCCATGTTACAAGTAATGGTTTTATGTTAACATTAAATGTCACCATATCATCTTTCTCTTTCTCACGTCCCTCTCACCTAGATGACAAGGTAAAGGGCATCTTTCACCTGAATAAATTGCTTACCAGGGGGCATTTCAGATCACTTGAAACATTTTTCTCCACAAAGATAAAGCAAAAGGATGATTGCATTGTATTCTGCTTCCCAGTGTTTTTTTTAATGGCATTCTTTTCCAAGAAATAAATTTCTGACAGCCTAGTGTTTATGAAATTATACTTACTGGGGGATCTTTTTCTGTTTTTCAGGATGGAATGGGCAACCTAAGAATCACAGAAAAAGGCATAAAGCTAGAAGGAGATTCAGAATTCTTGAAACCTCTCTACGCCAAAGAAATCCGGTCCAGTACAGTAAGTTACCCAGAATGCTATTTCTTTCTTTCAGTTACTGAAAACATGTCACTACTAGCACAATCAGTTTCTACTATAATTGTATATTAGGTAGGCTGCTCTACAGGAGGATAATTACTGGCTCTGGCTGTATTTCTATGTGGAGAAAAGAGGAATTAGCATCGCTGTAGATGAATGGATAAGAAGCTTCCAGAGCTTCTGTTTTGGTTGTTGTTTTTTATGCCTTCTTTGATCAGAAAACAGGCCCTACTAGTCCAGTAGCACTCTGATTTCATCAAGGACAGTGATATGCTGTAGTAAACACTCATAGTATTCAATTGCCTACCAGCTTTTGTTTGGTGTCTGTGCCCTTACCAGCTTCCATTGCAGCCTGGGACGGTGAATATGTTAAGAGTAATACTGTTTAGTACTTCTAGTCTGATATGTGTATAATAGTGGCTTTAAAATGTGAAGATTGCCTGTTACTGTATTGTTTCACTTTCTTTGGCAGATTGGCCTGAGAAACAGTGTATTGCTTTCCATATGTATATGTGAGAAATTGTTGCTTTAACCTTGCTAGATCACTGACAAAGACCATTTCACAGTTTCAATACATTTGGAGTTGTCCTATATTGGGGATTTCACATTTATCTGCTCTCAAAATATATTGAACTGCTCATTTTTTTAATTTTTGTGGCTATACAGTTTCTTATATGAATCATAAAGTGTGGGAAATTCATTATTTATATGTATATCATCCAGCTTGACAGGTGTCTTGATAGATCTTCACATCTTGGAGTATCTACTACAAGTTTTAAGTTGTATGGAAGCTGTCCAAAGTTCAGTACCTTGGACACCTCCTTGAAAGTTTAAACTAACCTGCATTGCAGAAATAAAGCAGTTTGACACTGTTTTAATGGACAGGGCTCCACGCTATGAAATCCTGGGATTTGCAGTGTGTTGTGGCATCAGAGGTCTTTGATAGATAGGGCTAAATATCTCACAAAACTACAAATCCCAAAATTCCAAAGTATTGAACCATTGTAGTTAAAGTGGTGTCAAACTACATCATTTCTACACTGCAGATAAGACCTAAATCTCCATTTAGAATCTGTCACTGCCCAAAGACATGGAAGCCACCAGCCACCGCAGGAGTATCCAAATGAACAAGTGCCTCTCCAGCCTCTGATTCTTCTAAGCAGGAAAGACTAAGAAATGCCTTCCTTGGGATGGAGATGCCAAAAGGGACTCCACTCTTAGTATGCTAGCTGTCATATTCTGACTGCTGTACGTGCAAAAGAGGCTAACAGGAGCATTCCTTGGTGGGAAGCAGAAGGGAAAAACCTGGCAACTAAGATTTTTGGCTAAGCCTTGTGGATTTCTTTTTGGGGTTGGTGGAATTCAAAGTAGCAATGAAACCTAGCCCATTCTGAACTGTAATTTACTGAATGAATGATGAATGAAAGGAAATGTAGCTGATAAGCATTATTAGACATGGACCACTGCAGAACTCTCTTTTTCATTTCCCCTTTTACACTTACTATAACTACAGAGTTCAACTCTTTCAATGTGAAGTGTTGATTCCAAAAAGATACAACTCAGAATAATTTTAAGTGCTCATCTCCCATAAGAATATGTGACTGTTGTAGAAGAACAAGTAAATTAGAGTTAGACAAGGGGTCATACTTATAATTCCAGGCCATCTTCCTTTGTAAGTGTATGATCATCTTACATTGTGAATTTTTAAAATAATGTGCTACTTTAAAATGATTGTTGAATTTGGATGCTATAGTATTTGGAGGATGTTAGAAAGAAAGACTCTACTCCTAAACAATTGAGTGTCATCAATTTAATCTTCTCTTCTCAGTATTTCACTACTATGGGGCTGAGCTGGTGGGCCAGGAAAGCACAGGCCAAACCCAACAGAGAATGGGTAAAAATGACTACAATTGGCATCTTTTCATATAACTGATTTTTTTCCTCCTTTAATTCAAATTAATCATAAAAACATCCATCTCCCTCCCTCCCTCCCTCCCTCCCTCTCTCTCTCTCTCTTTCTCACTGTGAGGAAGAGAGCGGGAGAGAGACAGATTTCTATTGATAGTGTACAGAATGGATTATAGTCCGTATTTCATTTTACTCCCAGAAATATTTATTTTACTCATACATTAACATCCATTTTGATCTGATAACAATTATCTGACTATCTTTAACTTCCTTTATATTTCATTTGGCTTACAAGAATTAAGTTCTGTAGACTGTTCAATGCAACATCCAATAAAAACTTGGATTTCATTACTGTATTGGAGGTTATAACCTTTGCTTGCAGATTAATCTGAGCACAAACAAACACTTTTGAAGAAGAGTTAATGAGGAAATCTTCACATCTATACATGCTTTCTTAAGGGAATTTGTGAAGACCTTTTTCATGTAACACTTCGTTCACTGTGAAGTAGTCAATAGAAGTGAAAATTTATTTTGACATTTGTGTAAGCTGATCATTGCTAAATTGTATGTTCATTTTTATTACAATGGAAAATTTACTTTTTTTCTAAATTATAACTAATATTTAGGCTATTAAAATATTGGGTTTGCTTCTTTTTGATGGAAGAGATTACTGTGAAAACAGCATGCATGGTATGAATGGGCTGTCTTGCTCCTTCAATGCTCCTGAAGCCATTAGAATACTGCAGCTGACATCATGAGGAAAAGATTCCAAACAGATAAATTCTAATAGAATTCAAAGCTATAGATGTGTTAGTCTGTAGAATCAGTATGTAGAGAGATCTTGTAGCACCTTTGAGACTAACTAAAGAAAGAAGTTGACATGTGTCTGTCCCTGGCTTACCAATCCACCAAATGCATCTGAGGAAGTAGATTTAAGTCTACAAAAGCTCATGCTGCCAACATCTTTCTTTAGTTAGTCTCAAAGGTGTTACAAGATCTTCCTACATACAGATAAATTCTAAGGTAGTGACAGGAATTCTGTGTCAGAGGAACTTCCACTTCGTTAGCCACCAGGGCAGAAATGTGAGCTTTTTCCCCCTCCTATAACCCACTTTCTTTATCTCTAGTGGGAAGCAATTTGCTGCACCAGACATCAGGAAGGCAATATTAGGGGACCAGAACGACCTAGAAGTCTCTGAATTCTTGCCTACTAAGGCAAACCAGAAAGTGCCCCATGTTCAGCCTCACCACTGGCCATGGGAGCAGACGAATCTGCTGAGATCTGAGAAGGACAAGATCTTTTCTGTGGCTGGCCTGCTCTTGGTAGAAATGAAGTCTACCACACATTAGTTCATTAGTAGGCCTCTCAGAAAACATAAGACTACTCACTAAATGAATAAAGACAACCATTCTGTGAATTTATAATGTTGTTTGGGATTTAATGTGACCCCCCATTAAAGCAGCTCTACTCAAAGCAGTGGTACAGGGAGGGGTGCCAGTGCACAAGCCATCAATTATTGGTCCCTGGAGAGTCTCCAGGAAAAGAAACAGATGTAGCCAATGAGCAGAATGGTGGTGCTGGTCTCTGGCACATTGGGCACAACAAACCTGGCTATTCCCCCACATCAGACAACTTGGAACTCTGCCATAAAGGAACACTTCATGACATTAGCAGGAAATAAATGTCTGGTGTAGAGCTCTAAAGGGCTCCCATTTCCCAAGAACAGCTTTCAGTAGGTGGAAGAGGCAAGGGACTGCATTATGTTGGCCGAGGTGAGGATGGAATACTTCCAGTTTGTTTGCAAGGAGCCCTTGAGTTCTCAGCCATTACAGTGATTTCTAGACAGAATCCTAGACAAGAAGTCAGCAAAAGAAAAGAAAATCCATGAGGATGTTTCTGTAGTGTTGCTTTCCCTCAAATCTGCAATCTGATTGGAAAGCCCTGTATATATACCCAGCAAACTCTGTGGCCTGTTATGTAAATGGAGCAGGAACTGTCTAGGTATCTATAAAGAAAGGGCATATTTTCTTCAGAGTTTGTTACATTAATATCCTTGAATAGGAGCATTATTTCAGTGTATCAAATTTATGTACCCATATGCAGATTGATGGCAAAAACCCCTACAATAATACAATACAGCAGGAGTGTGTTAATGTGATGGATACTGTAGGGCAACAGAGTATTAAACAAGCTAGAAAGTGGTATGCATTCTGCTGGCTTTGATGCTGCTTTGTCATATGGTAGGACTGCAGATGTTGATTATATTTATAATAGATGAAGCACAATAAAATATGGAATTAAGTTTAATTATGTCTTCATCTATTGTAATAAAGTTACACCATGAATTCAGAATTCACAAGGCCTTCTGTGTGAAAAAGAAAGGAAGGAAGGAAGGAAGGAAGGAAGGAAGGAAGGAAGGAAGGAAGAAAGGTGTATACTTTCTGACCTTGAGGAAAACTTGTCAGTATTCCATATGGCTACACTGGATTAATGCCCATTAGGGCACTCAAATAGACCCCAAGCTGACTTAAGTTTGGGTGCTGGGTGGGTAAGAGAATATAGGCATTAAATCGACTCTTGTACCCACTCAGATTAATAATTTGTGTGACTAGCTGTGTGTTAGGAACTGGTTCTGTTTAGCCTTATGGACAACTACATCGGATATCAGTGTTGTAGCAATCTGGGTGTTCAGAAAGCACCATTTCAAGTCTGCTTAATGACCATATTTAATAATTTGGGATGTGCATTGGGTTGGATCCAAGATCTGCCTTCTGGGTACAGAAGGAATTGGCTCATGGAATGCATCTGTGCTAGATTTGTAGGATTCTCTCTAAGCAGGTGTAGGATTTTTAGGGGATTGGGGAGGGAAGCAAAAGAAAAGTAGAGAAGCTATAGAAGTGGTGAATTTCATGTTAGGGATCATTAAGGAAACACAATCTGTATACCAGTTGTTAGGGAATATTAATGGGAGGTTGTTTTCACATTCAGGTCTTGATGGCATGTTTCACATGGTAGATGGTTGTGTGGACAGAATATTTGACACTCTCCTGTCCCATTTAAAAGCCTTGTCTGTCACAACACACTAAAAAGCAAAAGCTTCCTTAAATAAAAGAAAAAATGGAAGTCTTTACTTGCTGGTGCTGTTATTATGGGAAGAGGGAATTTTGCAGAAGAAAATTAAGAGAAATAGTCAAAACCTATTTTGAAAGTATTTAACTCTCATTTCACATAGGAGATAGGATTAAATGTGCCCACAGCTGCCCAATTGAATGACACTTTTAAAGAGAAGCCTTGAAATTCCCAGAAAGGAATCTCCAGAGCAAATGTTTCATATTAGTCAGAATAGATTCCTTTCAGTGATTTAGAAGGAAATGTATTGATTGTTATTTTTTGAAGCACAAATCCTTTACACACAAAGTTGCCACACACATCATCCATAAAACAGTTGTAATGCAGCTTTAGAGCTGGGGTTCTTGTGTTGGAAAAAGAGAAGAAAGTCCCTCACTGTATCATACCCTAAATCCATTTCTGTTACGATAAGCCTCACTTTTCTCCCTTAAATACTATGTTTTCCCAAGACAGTACTTGTGATATAGTCAGTTTATCTCTTTGTATGCAGTCTTACATGTGTCTACTCAACAGGACTTATTCCCAGACTATATGTATATTAAGAACTGTATAATTCTTATCCAGTTTGACAGCTGTATGGAAGAGTTAGGCAACAGTTAAAAAAAATGCTGAGAAGTGGAGGGCAGCTAGCCATATGAGTCTGTTGCAGTAAAAACAACAGAGAATCCTTAAAGACACTTTAAAGACTGACAAGTTTTCTTTGGCATAGGTTGTGCATTGGAGCCTAGAAATCAGTTAAGAACCACAGTCAAACCTATCAGAGAAGACTGCCACATGGATTCTGCTTTTTGTATTTTGCATTCAGATGATGGCCACTCATAGAATTTAAAATTAGGAGATTTTCTTGAGATCAAAATCACTTTATAGACAGTTGGACATACTTGGCAGGGTATTGGGGTATTTCAAGCAATTTAATGACAATAAATTAGCACAGGAATAGCCAGAAGACTGCTGGCTTCACAATGATTGAATGCATTTTTAGCAGTGTTTTAAGGGGAAATGATAGATGCATCACATTCTCCAGAAGCAGGCAGAGTATCCAAAACTCCCAGCTGAACATATTGCACACTAAACATTCTTTTCCATACCACTTGCATGGAACATGAGCATCTTGCTGTCTTTAATTAAGAAGTTAACTGGACCATGAAGTATTGCTTGAGTAAATAGGAGTGATTTGTGCTTTGTCAAGAAGGTGCATTAGGCATCTTTGCATTTCTTGCCTGTATACATAAATTATGGAGATTATTAAAAACTGGAAGGGTCATCCATAAGCCCATCTGTAGCTCAGATTCTTTGCTGTTCTTAGTACATAACTGCCTTTCTAACTGTTGTAATTTATTGTGGACTATTGCATGAACCATCTGCTTACTGTTATGAACTGCATGAACAAAGTCTAACTGAAAGTTGCACACAACAGCACAATTGTTAATTTTATGTGATGGGAAATTGTGATAACACTTCTGTTGTCCTCAATATATATGCACTGGTAATGATGCTTAGAATTAAAAGAGCAACTTTATGGCCTGTCACTTTTGTTAAGCCTGTTTTCCTAAATTTTCTTATGTTTTAAAATATGCTGTGTCCAGATATTCCAACAACTGCTGGGAGAAACAGAGAGATTGTTATGCAAATATAGGAAGTTTCTGTTTTGATAACAGTGGCAATAAAGCAAAGTTATTAGTCTGGTTAGCTTCTGACTCCCTGAGAGGTTCCTGAGGTCTTTGGGAAACTCTTTAGCCCTTCCCTTATTCTATATCCCAAGAGTTGTGTGACAGTCTGGAATATACAAGATGTACAATTATTCAAGTATTACTACTGGGACAGAATTCCTGAATAAATCAGTATAAACTGTTTATTATTTGTGAAGAAGATAGATAGATAGATAGATAGATAGATAGATAGATAGATAGACAGACAGACAGACAGAGAGCTCTCTCTGATGTTACCCAGTTATAAATCTGCCAGGCTGAAGTCTTTAACCACCACTGCCCCAAAAGGATTGTCATATTATCATAATAATATGACCAAAAAGTCAATAACATAAACTTAGTGTGCTGACAGTTTAGTGACACAGTTCTGTGCATATTTGAAGTTCCAGTGGTGAATATTGCCATACCATCAGCACAAATGAATCTGGCATCATTCTAACCACTGCCATCCAGTGGATTTAAGTCAGGATTGCTTTGTTAATAAAAAGATAGAAATATCTCAGATAATAATAATAATAATAATAAAAATAATAAAATCTTTATTTATATCCCGCCCTTCCAAAAAGATCAGGGCGGCTTACAATAATGCAAGAGGTGCAATTGAATACAGAATTAAAAACATATAACAATCAATACAATACATAGTCTAAAAACAATAAAAGCCCCGTTAGCCCATCCTCATAGCCACGGAAGAGGAGGGAGGCCCACAGGATTTTAATCGGGGAATGCCTGCTTGAATAGGAAGGTTTTGAGGTCCTTCCTAAATTGGGCCAGGGTGGTAGATGAGCGGAGCTCTGTGGGCAGCGTGTTCCAAAGGGCTGGGGCAGCTGTGGAAAAGGCCCTTCTTGAGGTAGAAGCTAGCCTGGCCCCAGGCACCTTCAGCAATTGCTGCCCAGATGTTCTGAGGGTGCGAGGCGGATTGTACGGGGAGAGGCGGTCCTTTAGGTACCCTGGGCCCAAGCCATTTAGGGCTTTATAGGTAATAACCAACGCCTTATATTGAGCTCGGAAGCGAATGGGCAGCCAGTGAAGATCTTTAAGCACAGGTGTTATGTGGCTGGTCCTGGATACGCCAGTGACCAGCCGGGCTGCCATATTCTGTACCATTTGGAGCTTCCGAATTTGGTATAAGGGTTGCCCCATGTAGAGTACATTGCAGAAGTCCAATCTCGAAGTTACCAAAGCATGTACAACAGTTTCTAGGTCCCTCCGGTCCAGGTATGGGCGCAGCTGGCGAATCAGCCGAAGCTGGTAACAAGTGTTCTTGACCGTCGCATTCACCTGAGCGGTCAGATGAAGCGACGAGTCAAGAAGCACTCCCAGACTGCGCACGGAGTCCTTCACAGGGAGCGTGACCCCGTTCAGGACAGGTGGAACCACCGCCATTCCTGGACCGGGGGAGCCTATCACTAGTACCTCCGTTTTCTCTGGATTTAGTTTGAGTCGGTTTTTCCTCATCCAGCCCATTACTGACTCCAGACAGGCCACGAGAGGAGAGACGCCATCCCCAGTCACTGCATCAGTCGGAGACATAGAGAAAATAATTTGGGTGTCATCAGCGTACTGATAACCCCGCGCCCCATGTCTCCGGATGATCTCTCCCAGCGGTTTCATGTAAATGTTAAATAGCATGGGAGACAGAATGGCTCCTTGGGGGACCCCAGTTTTAAGGGCCCGCTCGCTGGAGCACACGTCTCCCAGCTGCACCATCTGGGACCTCCCAGAGAGGTAGGAACGGAACCACTGGAGCGCAGTGCCCCCGATTCCCACCTCAGCCAGGCGCCCCAGAAGGATACCATGGTCTATGGTATCGAAAGCCGCTGAGATGTCCAAGAGCACCAACAGGGACACGCTTCCCCCGTTGACGCTCAGACGGAGATCATCGACCAAGGCGACCATGGCCGTCTCAACCCCGTGACCCGCCCGGAAGCCAGTTTGAAATGGGTCCAGATAATCCGTTTCATCCAAGACCGTCTGAAGCTGGATCGCAACCGCCCTCTCGATCACCTTTCCCAAGAATGGTAGCAGCGAAACAGGCCGATAATTATTATGTACCAGGGGGTCGAGGGAGGGCTTCTTTAGGATCGGTTTTACAATGGCCAATTTAAGATCCGATGGAAATCGCCCATCCCTCAAGGAGGTGTTAATTATCCAGTGTAACAATGACATTACCACCGGTCCCCCCTGGGCCGCTAACCACGAGGGGCAGGGATCAAGAGAGCAGGTTGTTTTCCGAACACTTCCAAGGATCTTGTCCACATCCTCGGTACTCACCAACTCAAACTGATCCAGTGTAACATAGTCCGCGGAGGCTCTGGACACTTCTACCCTAGGCTCTGCCATAATATCGGCGTTCAGACCTTCGCTTATGCGAGAAGTTTTATCCACAAAAAAGTCATTAAACAGGTCGCAGCAGGCCTTAGAAGGTTCAAGGATCTGGTTCAGGGCAGGAGGGAGCTGTGTTAGCTCCCTGACCAACCTGAACAACTCTGCCGGACGTGACTCTGCGGACGCAATACGAGCACCATAGAACGAATTCTTTGTTGCTCGTATTGCCTCTCCATAGTCCTTTAACAGTCGGTCTAGGAGAGTCTTGTCGTCTAAGCAAAGGTGTTTCCGCCAACGGTACTCTAGCCGTCGCAGAACCCGCTTCCTCGCCCGGAGATCTTCCGTATACCAGGGCTTACGGTTGGAAGCGGGCCTGAGAGGACGCTTGGGAGCGATCCTGTGTATAGCCCCAGAAAGACCGGTATTCCAAATACCGGTAAGGGCGTCAACAGAGTCGCCGTCATCTCCAACCGTGAGCCCCTCTAAGGCTTCCTGGAACCTCTCAGGTTCCATCAGCCTTCGAGGGTGGACCATCCTAACTGGTCCACCACCCCCGGGGGGGATCTGGGTAGAAGCCTTGATTTTCACCTCTACCAGGAAATGATCCGTCCATGACAAGGGGGAAACATTAGCGATTTCCACCCACGGATTTTCCGCCTCCGAACAGAAGACCAAATCGAGAGTATTACCCGCACAGTGCGTAGGACCCTGTATCAGCTGGGACAGGCCCATGGCCGCCATGGTCTCCATGAATTCCCGAGCCGCACCGGGTGGAACATAGCTGGCCATGAGGGAGATGTTGAAGTCGCCCAGGACAAGAAGCCTGGGCGTCTCCAACATCAGCTCAGCGACCAGCTGTGTCAGCTCGTTAAGGGAGTCCGCTAATGCACGGGGTGGCCGATACACTAACAGAATCCCCAGACTGTCCCTAGCCTTTAGGGTCACGTAAATACACTGGATATAGGAGGTCTGTCGGATGTGGTTCCTGGTGAGGGACGCGGTGTTCCTGTGTACCAAGGCCACACACACCCCCCGCCCACCTAACCTGCGCTGGTCCTTCACCGAGAACCCAGCAGGCAGGGCCTGAGCCCACACAGCATCCCCTTCAGGCCCCAGCCAGGTCTCGGTAATGCAAGCCAGGTCACACTTAGAGTCCTCCAGGAGATCCTGGAGGATGTGGGCTTTGTTGTTAATAGACCTGGCATTGCACAGGAGCAGCGACAGGGTTTGTGGCGCGGTTGGAGAGACCCTCAGGTCCTTTAGGTTGGGAGGGGGACAGGAAGGCGGGATAGATATGATGCATCTATCTCGCCTTCCCCTGGAACGCAAGTCCCTTCTCCCACCGCCATACCTCCCCCTGCCCCACACAACCTCAATTGGAGCTCCGCCCTCCCAGATGACGTCCCCGGCCCAGGCATCCCCCGCATCCCTAACCTCCCCCCAACCCTCTATGGCAGCTAATGGAGCAGAGGGCAGCCACTACAGGCATCCTCATGCTCCCTGGCTAACCCAAGCCTCCCACGCCCTGATGGGAGCTGCGCAACTGCGCAGCTCCGCAACTGCGATGTTCCCCAAGTCCGTGGGCGGCACTCCT
>NC_056523.1:85603453-85606312 GCF_019175285.1 Sceloporus undulatus | reverse complement strand
GGGGCGGTGCGCAGATGCGCACCTCCGAAACCCCGGGAGGAGGCCGCCCGGCAACGGGGTGCAGTCCTGGCGTCAGCGACAGCGGCGGCGGTGTCCCGGCGTGGAGGCAGCAGGGGGCGTGTCGGGAGGGTCCGGTTACCCGGCTTTTATCCCCGCCGCTCTCACCTGGCGGGGCTCCTCCCAACTTCCCCCCAGATGGTCCTTAAAGGGCCCACACGCCCAAACTGGCCGCCAAACGCCAAGGCCAGAGCAGTCCAGGTCCCAAAGGGGATGTTCCCCAAGTCCGTGGGCGGCACTCCCGGGGCGGTGCGCAGATGCGCACCTCCGAAACCCCGGGAGGAGGCCGCCCGGCAACGGGGTGCAGTCCTGGCGTCAGCGACAGCGGCGGCGGTGTCCCGGCATGGAGGCAGCAGTTAATATACGTATTGCTGTCTGTAAGGGGAACTCTCCAAAACTGGGCACAGTGTGCAGAGACAAGAACCTGTTTTGTGGTACAGTTCTAACCACATTTATGGTTAGAAATGTACTCAAAGTAATATCATATTACCATTAACCCAAGATAAAAGCAGCAAGCTGATGTTTCTGATAGTTTTGCTAAGTGACAGTACATATTTGATGAATTATCACTTGCAGTGAAGGGAGAGGGTCTTTGAATCATTGAACAAAATCATGACAATGCTGAACTTGAGTCAGATGTCAGAACTGAGCCAAGAACTGAACTAGGGAGGCAAAACTAATTGGCCAAGTCAGCAGCTGTTCCTAGTATGCAACCAAAAAAACAAACCAAACACACACACACACACACACACACACACACAAAACAAAAAACAACAACAACAGGGTAGGGGCAGATCAAGATATTTTGCTGCCTGTAGAGGAAAAGCAAAACAGTGAGAACCACTGTAGTGTATTGTAGTGTGCTGTGGTGTAACTAAGTGAGGACTACATCCATTGTGTATAGCTTACATGGTGTAGGGGTTTGAATATTGGGCCATGACTCTGGAGGCTAGGGTATTCCTGCACAGCAGTAGAAATGCACTGGTTGACCTTAGGCAAGTTGTCTTCTCAGTCTCAGCCCCTGAGGAAGGCAAAGACAAATCCTCTCTGAACAAATCTTGCCAAGGAAATCCTATGATAGGTCTGCCTTAGGGTCTCCGCAATTTGAAAATGACACGAAGGCACGCAGAAACAAGAGGAACAGCAAACAATGCCCCTTGCTTCAAAGCAAACAGCATACTATACAAAGCCAAACAAATTGTTTTGACAAAAACACTTCATCTCCAGGCACGGTAATAAAAATGTAAAACAAAATAGTTCATAAGTACCAGGTTATTGCCCTTTTAGGGTTCCCAGAGGCTGATACTTAAGTTAGCCATCTCTCTTTCTCTAGTGGTAGGGTCAGCCCTGCACTTTGTTACTCAGAGAGGCAAATCTCTGTATGCAGAAAACTAGCATTTTGAGGGGGGAAAGGCTAGGAAATATGGCATTTGATGTAATATGTAAACCAGCTGCTTCTCTTTTCATTTTTTTTCTTGTATGGAACAACAGGAACCCTGTGTGAAAGGATAAAATCCAGTTTTTGTGACCTTAGGCAGAAATAGGCCTTCTGTTGCGATAACCTATAGAACAAGAGACTACCCTGCTGGCCCTCAGCTTGTTTGTAGAAAAGCATGAAACAGCCATAAAGCTAAAAGAGTATCTGTTCAGTTTCATCAGAAACAAAGCCACTGTGAAAACAGTTCAGCTTTGGAATTAGTTCCTTGATTAGCAAGTCTGCAGCAACTAAACTGGACCAATTTCAGTTTCACAATATCTGACACCTTCAACCCAAAATAGGTCTTTTAGATGTGAGAGGGAAGGAATGGAAAGCCAATTTCTGTAGTTGGAATTATGTTGAAAGTCATCTCCTTGAGCGCTCCTGCTTGTTTGGTTCTTCAGCTGTTTCAGCCAAGAAGTCTTAGCCACCATTGTGAATGGTCATGAATTCTGGGAGTTGAAGTTCCAAGCATCTGGAAAATCAGTTTGAATTACATGGCACCAAAGTAAAGTCAATGATAAATAATGGGGAAGTGACTCAGTGTGCATCCTTGCAATCAGTGGAAATTTTAATATGCCTTGGCTGGAATCCTGTTGGCTCAGTAATTACACCTGTATAAGCAATTGTGGCAGGAGAAAAAAGGTCTTGTGTGCAGCAGCTGTAAAGAAAACAATACATTAGAGAAATGGGCTGCCTTCCCTGGGCCACCACTGTGTGACCCTGTAAAAAAGCTCAAGTGTTAGCATTGTGCAGCAGCAGGATTCTAACCCTTGACTTAGGTCAAATGGACCAGTAATGTGCATGAAAAAAGTAGACAGCATGTATAATCTGTGTATTCATAAAGCTGAAAATCAAGTGCAAGACTTCACTCCATAAACATTTCTTTCTCTCTGTCTCTCAGTATTCAGTAAATTTATCTCAACCTCTAATAGATGCTACATAAATTATGCTGCCCTGCATTTCTGTTTCCATGAAAGTGCCTGCTTTCATTGGTACATACTCCCTCCTCTAGGCTACTATTAGTGTGGTATGTGGAGTAAAGGAAGATTATAATGCAGAAAAATATCTTGCAAAAGCAATTGTCTCATAGTATTAAAAAAAAAATGTCAGAAAAAGGTCTCTAATGTTGAACCTCTGCTCCACAATACAGGTTATTATATTTCTTAATTTGGTTTGTGGATTAAACAATGATACACAAAATGATTGTACAGCTCACATCAGTGTGCACGTACAATCAATAAAATATGCATATAGAGGTAAGGAAAGCTGTTTAGTAATTATCTTTAAAAATGATCAAATTCACACATGTATAAATAATGATA
>NC_056523.1:85592339-85603443 GCF_019175285.1 Sceloporus undulatus | reverse complement strand
ATCATCATCATCATCATCATCATCATCATCATCATCATCATCATCATCATTATCCTGCCTTTTCCCCAATGTTGGACTCAAAGTGGTTTACAAAATTTAAAACAGATATAGGAAAAATGTATTATACAAAAATTTAAATTATAATAAATATCAATAGAATGAAAAGCTATTTAAAATATGACAATTAAAAAGAAAAAAAAGCAATGAATATAAGCAACACGGCACATTACAAAAAGAGCTTTCCCTCTGAGCCATCAGCCATCAAATGCCAAAGCAAAAGATCTTCACCTGCCTACCAAAGGGTAGCAAGGAGGGCACCAGTCTAACCATTTTAGTTAGCTTGGGAGTTCCAACCACCAAGAAGGCCCTGTCCTGTGTTCCCATCAGATGTTCTTATCAGGTGGTAAGACAGAGAGAATAGCCTCCCCAGAAGATCTCAAAACATAGGTAGGCTCAGATGTCCTTCAGGTAACCTGGTCCCGAGCTTTATAAGGCTTTATAGGCCATAACCAGCACTTTTGAAAGAGCCTACATATGAACATATGAGTGCTTGGACTAGGATGGAGATAGATTTCATAATTTGTGTGATGAAGTCCCGTATCTATAATATGTCTGATTTAATTAATTAATACACCAAAATTAAACATCATCTTCCTCAGCCCTTTCCCTAAAAATGCTTTCCTGAAGTACCATCTTCAGAAATAAGGCAGCTCCTTTCCACTATCTTGTTTGTACTTTAATTACTCAATAGTGGCATTTTAAATCAAGCTGTATTTGGCCTGCAGTGTTTTCACAATTAGACAAAGTGATTTTAAACTCAGAGGCCATGGTTTTACAAAGGTTGTATACTATGTTCTACCATTGTGTATGTATGTTCTATTTGCCTGTCAAATTATAGCAACTATGTGAATTTCATTTACTTTACTTAGGCGGGTTACAGACTGCCAAAAAATATGTAGTGACTACGTATTAGGGTTAGGAAGGTGCGGTGCTTCCGCACCCCCCTAACCCTAATACGTAGTCACTATGTATTTTTTGGCAGCGGCCGTTCCAGACGGCCGCCGCCATGTTTACGTCTTGGACGCATAGCATCCAGACGTGTCGTGGCGCCTATGACATCGCGAGTGCGCCAGCGGCACCTCGCAGCATCATAGCTGTGCCGCGGAAAGGAGCTCCATTTTGGAGCTTCTTTTTTGCTCCGTAATGGAGCCGCGCGGTTTGGCTGCAGTGGCTCCCTCACGGAGCAAACAGCGGCGGCTTAGGCAAGAAATACACAGAGGTAGTTTTGCCAGTTCCTTTCTCTGAAATAAAACCTACAGCACGTGGTATTCAGCGGCAGTCTCCTCTCCAAGAACTATCCAGGGATGACCCTGCTTAGCTTCCAAGAACAGGTGGAATCTAGTGCCTTAGGGTATTTAGGCCCCACTGCAATCACTTAAAAAGAATGTGGTTTAATCAGGCCCGTTATTTACACTAGACCTCCCTAACTTACTGCACTCCAGATGCTTTACAATCTGTCTGTAGCCATGTTGCATGGATTTATGGGCACTGTAGTTTAAAACAGGCACTAGATTGAAGGAGTCTGTTTGACAGTATGTTTTCTATTGTGAGCTGTTGTATTAGGCAGTAAAGGTCACACTTTGAAGCATGAAAGAGCTCAGCTGAATTGGACCAAGGTAGTGGTTAACGTATGTTTTCAATTACATTCAAGCAACAGATGCTGCTAAATATTATTTTAAAATGCTATTTACTCAACAAAACAAGCCACTAATTAGCAGCTGCTGACTAATAAGTAAATATTTTGCACAGCTGCATGTAGCTACCCACTCACTGAAGCTGTACAATGTCTGATGCTTCTGTGCTAGAAATCTGTGCTGTTGGTTCCCTTGTAGCAGAGTTTGCTTTGTAGGAAATGCTCTTAATGTCTCTTTTGGTTTCATCTCAGGATTTTGCTTTGCCTCTGGCCAAATATAATCAGCAAGGTAAGAAGCAGGCAACCAGAAGAATAAACAAGGCAGACTGAGATCATTAATGTAGCAACAGTTCTAGTTGCAAGAAATGTCAACTAAACGTAAGCATCACAAGTTGATAGGAAATCGTTTTTGGCATTTTGTACGCAGAGATGGAAGTCTTCAAGCAGAAACTGGTGGGATTTTGAGCGCACATGCATGATTCCCAACAAATTTGTTTGCTTCCTTTTCTTTTTCCCCCTTCCTTCCTTCCTTCCTTCCTTCCTAGTAATGTATACAATATCTTGGAAATTTTGATGGTACACACACCTGACTGAAACTTGATGAAACTCAAGTAAATTTTTTAAAAAAACACCCAACTTAATTAGGTTTAAATGCAGTATTAGATTTTCATCCAAGCATGAATGTATCTCAGTTGCTTGAGCTCATAGACATTTACTACATTCCTGGATGAAAGACTACCATTTAAAGCTTTAGAATAACTTCTTACAAACAAGGGTCTTCATTGGCTAGTGTTTCATTTCTAATGAGATTCATTCCCCAAAACTGCATGAAAAGCTTCTCTTCCAGACATTGCTGCCAAATTCATTCCCGTTCAATTCCTCTGTAATATAAACTATAATTTAAATTTTTCTTCCTCACAGATATGTTATAGGAAGATATGAAAGAGAAAACCTCAACTAGGCTTCCTAGTTGAGCTGTAATAAATGTTCCCTTTTGCCTTGTGCTCAGACAAGATAGTGAAAAGAACCTTTGCACCCGTGCAAACACAGACAGACAGACAAATATATATCCTGTATCCTCAAAATGCCATCATGACAGAATCCTCACTGGCAAAAAGACAAAAGGTCAAAAGAGATTCTTCTGCTAGTCAATTCATTGTTTAAAGTATATCCGGGCCCTGAGGGAGAAGAAGGGAGACATTCTTGCAGTAAACAAACTTTCTGAAGATAATTTCATAAGTAACATTCCAAAATGCAATCTCATTGAAGCTACCTATAGCATATTGAAAAGAATTTCATTAAATGTTGCTAACATGTCATAAACTCCCTTAAATGGAAGGGTAATGGCTCATAACATTTGTAAGCTTTTTAATTTCATGCAATATGAGCAGCATAATCAGCACCTATTAAAGTCAATCAACTGTGCCAAGTGGGCCTACCTGCCTTGGTTTCTGTCTATATTTTCATCCTGAGTTCACCTGTAGAGTGTCTCTGAAAACAACATGTTTGCACCTTTGTGTATGGTATCTAGGGCAACAAACCAGATAAGACAATTGCAGAGCTTTCATAGTACAAAAACAAGCCTAAACATATCCAGAGGGTTGTGTTGGAGGACTTTTCTGTTTGTAATAAATGGATTTTCCTTTGAGTCTGTAGATCTTCACATCTTGGAGTATCCACTCCAAGTTTTAAGCAATTTCGCTTTCCCAAAAAAAATAGGGACTCAAAGCAGCTGATCTAGTTTGCCAGCCATTAGATGCCAGCCATTGGATGCTAGTTTTCAAGGAAGAAGCAGTTGTAGCCAATGGAGAGAAATATGGTATCAGTCTTGGCAGCGCCAAGGAAAACAACTGCCATTCCCCCACATCGGACAGCCTGAGAAGCACCCATTCATTCTGATTTTACTGACTAGACGTTTAACTGTAAAACTTTCACTGCTTGATGGGCAGCCCTGGAGAGTGAATTCCACCTCTGCAACACCATCAGAGAAAAAAGTCTTACGCTGAGCACTTACTGGTCTATCATATTTGAGCTCTGGTCTCAAAAAGCAAAGGCCTCATTCCCACTACCTTTTAAACCGGACCATGAATCAGTTTGAACCAGTTCAAACGACCTTCATTCCCACTTAATCTGAATTGCTGAAGCGATTCTGAGAGAGGGGCCATGCGCTAGACCCATCTTTTTGACGCTGATCTTTTCTGCTTCTTTTCTGATAAACCAAATCTGTGCAAGTGTGAACCACATGTGGGTTGGAATCAATTGAAATTTCTCCTTCAGCCGAATCATTTTGAATCGATTAATTTGTGAATGGGAACCACAAGTGAATTATTTTGGAGGGGGAAAATACAACTGGGGCAAATGTAGTGGGGGGGAAATGCAATCATGGCAAATGTAGTGGGAATCACACTCTGCTGCCAAATCGATCCATCAATTCAGATCGCACACTAATTTATCTGTAAGTGGTAATTGGGCCAAAGAATCATGTCATTTTTGTTGTTTATTTCTTATCTGCTGCTCCCCATGGATTAAGGTGGGGAACAGCAACAGATTAAAAGACAATACATAACAGTTACAAACACTTAACATCAGTTAAAACACATAGCATCAGTGTGAAAGAACATGTAAGACCAATACATACTAAAACAATCAGTCCATAGTATAAAATTCATAATTTAAAATTCATAAAATAATATGAGAAAGCAACTTCTAAAAATTATATCAGCCTCCATGTATTTTTAGCTGAAAGTCCAAACAGTCCTACATAGCACAGCCAATGTTGAGGAATGTTGGGAGCTGCAATCTAACAACATCTGGAGGGGCACATGCTTCCCATCCCTACTCTAAAGTATCTAGGAATACTCAGAATTTGAAGGCAGGTTTGCAGGTGGAGGAAGGGCAACACTGAAAAGTATATGAAGACATTCATAGAAGCAGGGCCAAGCAAATGTCACCTTGCTACAAAGGCAACTATGGTTAAGCAGACAGGAGAACACTTACACACTGCTTACACATTACTTGCCAAATCTTGAGTTATAACTTCCATGGCTGTGCCAAGCTTGTGTTCTGATGTTCCTGAGACTAGAACATGGAACAGTGGATGCAAACTACAGGAAAAGAGATTCCAGCTCAACATTAGGAGGAACAGTAAGAGCTGTTCGACAGTGGAACACACTCCCTCAGAGTGTTGTGGAGTCTTCTTCTTTGGAGTTCTTTAAGCAGAAGCTGGATGGCCATCTGTTGGGGATGCTTTGATTGTGTATTCCTGCATGGCGGGGGTTGGGCTGGAGGGCCCTTGTGGTCTCTTCCAACTCTATGATTCTATGAACCATTAAGGGCAGCTCAATTTTTTAAAAAACAGTAAATACCCTTTAAGGATAGCTAATAAAGGGCTCTCAGAAAACCTGCTCTCTGGAATAATAGTTGTGAGTGAAGGACTTCAATGGCAGTGTTGTTATATCCATTTTGAATCACATTCACTGTGCTTTACTGAGTCTGCCTGCTTGGACCTATATCTCTGGTGAAAAGCTTCATTAGAAATAAACAGGAGTCCCTCCTGGGAACCCTGGCAGAGTTCCATTTGATTGGGAATGGTGAAATCTTTTTGAATTGTTTCTTTTTCCTTCCTCCTAAGCCAGGCTCCTTTTTGTAGACCTGCTATCTAAATACTAAGCAGGTTGAGTCCTCCTTATTTGATAAGATCTGACAAGATCACAGCCTGAGGTAGTAACAACCAAAGAATGTGATGTGGTTTTGCCTTGTAAAACATCAATACCTCAAAGGAGAGAAATAAATAAAATTACTAACAATCAGGCTGATTGGGGGCTAAGACAGGATCATTTGTCTGATGGAGCCGTTTTGCTTTTCCATCTTCAGCCTCTTGTTCGCTCTGCACTTTGATTATGTCTCAGAGACCGTTCACTTATGCATATCTTTGCTGGAATTTCTCCTCACCCTCATCCCACCCCGGTTTTTGTAAGTGTATTTTTCTCCATTTCACAACTTCAAAGCTCTTAGTTCTCCAAAAGTGACACAAGCCATTTTTGCTCTTGAGGGCAAACTAGATTTGACATGCTAAATTTGTCTTTGCATTTAATGTACAGGGGGAGGGGATTTGGAGGGCAATGCAAATGTATCCTCTGAGGAGAGTGATCATTAATGGGATTAGACAAGATAGGAAAGGAAAATGTAACTCTTTCCTCTCATGCTGTGGTCCAAGGGAAAAATCCATATTCTGAAGTTTAGTATTTGCTTGGAGGAAGGATTGTTGATGCCAGCCTCATTGGACCTCTCTATGCAGGATTCCATAAGTGTCAGCATTTCATTCAGATGCCACATAGACAGTTCTATATGGTTTGTTGATCTTGGGAATCAGACTTTTTTTCCAGTGCCATTAAACTCTTTTAATAGAACAAATGGGAAATTATAGTTCTACTTTCTACTATGCAATGACTGAGATTCAGATATAAAAAGCAAAATTTAACCAAGCAGGGCTTAGTCAGTCGATCAATCCCTTTATTGATATTCCACTTTTCCCCAAGAATTGGATTAAAAAGATATACAAATAAAACCATATACAGCTAAAACATGGGAAATGTCTGTGGTGTTGTTCAGTTGGTTCACACTAGTTCACCCAAACCAGTTGTTAATGTTGTTAAAAGATGTAGGAGGCTGAAGAGGTTAAAGGAGGGGCAGGGTAGTGAAGGTGTGGTGGACATAGAAATAAAATGGTTTGAGGAGAGTAAGGCCTGTTACAGACAGCCAAAATAAAGCTGCTTCGAGTCACAGTGGAGGTGTGGTGTTTCAATGATGCATGCGTCCTAAGAGTCCAAAAGCCACGCTCCAGTCCTTAGGGCTGGAGCGTGGCTTTGGTGCGACTTCTGGTCTCTTAGGACGCATCCATCATTGAAACACCATACCTCCACTGTGACT
Source organism: Sceloporus undulatus (assembly GCF_019175285.1). Classification (NCBI taxonomy): domain Eukaryota; kingdom Metazoa; phylum Chordata; class Lepidosauria; order Squamata; family Phrynosomatidae; genus Sceloporus; species Sceloporus undulatus. The sequence continues at coordinate 85,596,821 of NC_056523.1, read as the reverse complement.
CGAAGCAGCTTTATTTTGGCTGTCTGTAACAGGCCTAAGGGACTGGAAAGCCAGGTACACAGCTGTGTTGAGAGCTCCACTATCTACGATGGCTGCTACTAAGGGGCTGGAAGAAATACCAGCCAGATATGAATGTGGGATAGCAACATTGACAGGTCCCTCACAACAGGGAGACAGCAAACATTCCCAAGTGAAGAGAAGCTAACAGGACACCTCTACACATATAGGCAAAGGAGAAAAAAAGACAAAACCAGTTGATAATTCTTTTGAATGCTACCTGCTGAACATTATGATTAAAATAATAATACAGTGGATCCTTGTTATACACTGGGGTTTGGTTCCAAGATCCCCCGTGTATAACAAAATCCGTGTATGCTCAAGTCCCATTAAGTATAATGACATAGCAAAATGGTGTCCCTAATAAAAAATGGAACATCAAGGTAAATTTATACTTTTTTGGAACATTTTCAAACCGTGTATGCTTAAATCCGTGTATAAAAAATCCGTGTATAAGAAGGGCCGACTGTATACAGTCTATAGAAAGAAAAATTACACAAGGCATTAACTCAAAAACATAGATAAAAAACAGTATGGCACTAAAACTGAAAACACATTGTATAAAACAATCAGTTCCCAAACATGTGTTGGAATCATCAGTAACTTAGGCGGGTTACAGACCGCCACTTGGGACGTCCGCAGGACGTCCCATTTTAAAAAAGGGGCGTCTCTTCTTGACGCCCCTGGGTCTAATACGGACTCTGTCCATACAATATGGCGCCGGCCGTTCCACACGGCCGGCGCCATCTTTACGTATCGGATGCTGTGCGTCCGAACGTGTCGCGGCACTAATGACATCGCGAGTTGCCAGCGGCGCCTCGCGACGTCATTAGGGCGCCGCAGAAAGAAGCTCTATTTTGGAGCTTCTTTTTTGCTCCGTAAGGGAGCCGCGCAGTGTGGCTGTGACGGCTCCCTTATGGAGCAAGTGGCGGCAGCGGCGGCAGACCGCCTCAAAGCGGTGGTCTATAACCCGCCCCCATCACAGCATAGCTTTGCAAAATCAGCACATCAACATTAATATCAACAAAGAAAAATCAAATGAGGAGATTGCATAAAATAGGTATCATCGGCAATTATGCCTGTATCTCATTGAAGATACTGATTATGTCTGAAACAGCTGTTGTAGAGTAATGGAATTTTTGAACTGTTTTCAAAAGCAGGAGTATAGAGTATTAAATCAAGAGATTACTGAAGCAGGTTTAACTGAGTACTATCCTTAATCTCTGGAACAGAGGCAGTCAAAAGATGGAAACCACAGCAAACACCTAAAAGTAATTCCAGAACCCAGGCCCTTTCCATTCTACAAATCTCTTGTTTAAGTAAGGATATGGCTGCCAGTGACAATGGCCCTGTCCATGTTAAAGATGAGTGGATCAGTTTGCTATATCTATGTCCTTTGTGTTAAAGTTGAGTGGATCACTCCACTATAAGCATATCCATGTTGTCTGGACTAAGTTTCAGTTAATTCATCTACATTCCTTTTGTTAATAACTTCAGGTAGTCATCCTCAGATGATTCTGTCACACTTGATGACTAGTAGCCACAGGGAATTGTGTATGATTTCTTAATACACCTTCGCAATCCAAAAAGGTCAAGGAATTAAATGGGTATGAACTGAGTTTGGCTCATTAGTTATTATGAACAGAAACACATCCAGTTAAATCTGGATACCTGTGCTGTTGACAATAGCCATAGAAAGAGGACCATGCCATAATATATCTGAACAATTTTATCCAAAAAACAATTAGCATACTTGTCACACCTTTCTATGTGACGTTTCAGGTAGTTATTCCATTGTATGCACCAAAAGAGGGCATAAATGGGGAAAGACTGCAGCTCAGTGGTAGAGGCTACATGTTTTACATTCCAAAAAGATTCAAAATCAGTCCTTGATCTCTTCAAGTAGGACTGGGAAAGGGTGAAAATTGAGTGGTGTTCCAAATGTGGTTGAATTATAACTCACAGCATGCCTCTGTACTGGCTAAGCTGACTACTGTTTCTGGGAGTTAGACTCCAACAACCTCTGAAGGGCTGCACATTTCCCATCTGTGCCCTAGAGATTTGCCACCAGTTACTGTACACTAGGGCTTGGAAACTACCTAGAACTGATGAGGCAGAATTGGGTTACAAGCCAAGCTTGGAGACTGCAACCTGCTGTGTCCCTCCAGATCCTCCCCCGCCCCCAAAAATAATAATTCCCATACATCTCTTGATAGCCATGGGGATGATTTCTTCCTATTTTTGCCCTCTCCTGGGCCACAGGAGATGCCTTTTTCTAAGAAGGAAAATCCTAAAAGTATTTTTAGCAAATTGGTGGCTCTGTGGGTCTCAGCCTATTCACTTAGTAGCCTTGTTGAAGGTGATACTGAGCTAAATGAACCAGTGGTCTGGCTGAGTATGAGACTGCTCCTATATAAAATGTTGTGTTAAACTGAAATATATACTCAGGGAGGCTCCACCTTGTCAAAAAAGGGGTTGTGTGGAAGAGTGAGTGGTGGAGGAGAGGGCAGTGATAATAGAGAAATGAAGTCTCTTTACTAATATCACTGTCATGAAGTGGACCTTTGCCTTTTTTTCAGACAAATGCTTTCTCCAAAATGACTTCTGAAGTCAAGTCCTTACTCCCCCCCCCCCCCCCCGTCTTTGGGCTTTAATTTTCTCCTCTCCTTGACCAGGCAGTTAATCTTTTATTTAGGTTATATTAGGTTATATTAATATTGTCTCCAGTGGCTTCTACTAATACTTGGAGGAGCCTGCATGAAGTGCCCTTGAAACCTGAGAGCCTGCTTGTCTTCATCCACTCCCAGGAAAGCATTATTAAAGCACCTCTAGGTTGGCTTCATCCTGGATCACCAGTGAATACTGTTATTTGGAAATACAGTTGGGTTGATTATAACAGGAATTATATTTGAGTAAGGATTGAAGGTGGGGTAGAGAAACTGACATGTGGGAAATTTCCTAGCTTTGTGAGTATGATGAATAATACATTCAAGTGCACATCTGGCAAGGATTTTTCATCTTTCATCTGCAAAATCCAGCTGGAAAAGGTGTTATCATTACCCACATTTTATATATAATCATTTCATTTGAAAGATTTGTTGCTGAACTGATTTCTGAACTTAAAGTGGTGTTACTTTCATTCCTTGCAGTTTCTAAGCATAGGAGACTTTGGTCTTCATAAATCTAACATGGCATTTCATCAGCTCCTTGATATGTGCCTGATCTGCTTTCATTGGGGATTGCTCTGATAGCACAGAGGCACAATAAAGTCTCTTGTGTTTCTGCTCAGATCATGATGGCTATTTGAAATTGCTTGCTGACTCCCATGAAGGCCATTGCGCAAACAGTCTTCATAATCATAATGTCCAAGATTAGGCAGAGGGCTTTCAAAACTGCATCATTCAGAATGCAGGCTTCTTGATCATGTGGGTGAACAGATCTTGTGTGGCCGTCAGAAGAAATTAACCTTCAGGGAGATTTTGGGCTGAATGTCTGTTCTGAGTCTGAATTCTTTAAGTCTTCTGCTAGTTATTCTATTTGTCTAGGTCAAAGTTCAAACCTCAGCAAGAAGAGATTCAATTAATGTACAGTAATAGAAAAATTTCATGGTGACACCCTTTAGGTCGAACAGGGTATAATTACTTGGCCAATTTTATGTGAAGTCTTCACAAAGCACTATTTAAAAAGGTAATTGTGCAAAACTGAATACTGAGCTCTAGCCTATAGAATTAGTGCTTTCTGGCAGATCGTTCTTGATTCAAATCTCTGCTCAGTAGTGGATTAGTGGTTTGTCTGGTCTTAATAACAGATCAGTGGATTATTCTTAGCTTCTCACCACACAGTTTTTTCTGAGCGTTCTAAACTATGAGATAGAACTCTTTTTTAAAAAATGTTTTTAATTGTTCTGCTTCTCCTGCTCACCTTTAAAGCCCTGCATGGGCTGGCCCCTCCCTATCTCTCTGAACTACTTTCTCCCTACATCCCCACTCGTTCCCTCCATTCTGGTAGCCAAGGTCTCCTGTCCCAGCCCAGGATTTCCACTGCCCCGTCCCGGATTCGTCCCTTCTCGCTTGCTGCCCCTCACTCCTGGAACCTCCTCCCCTTACAAGCATGACTCAACACATCTCTAACCAGCTTCAAAGCCAAGTTAAAGACCATATTGTTTAGGGAAGCGTTCCCAGGGAGTCTGTGACTCAATAGTGGATATTGCTGTTTTAACTTGTTTTATATGATGTTTTTAATTTGTTGCTTTAACTTTTAGATTGTACGCCATAGGCAGGCTTTTATATTCTTGATTTTACTTGGTTTTGTACAGTGCCATGTAGATTTACTGCGCTTTATAAATAAAGCTAATAATAATAATTCTTCTGTTTTTAATGCTATGAAGCTGCTCTGAGTCCCAGTCCTGGGAAAAGAGCATGATAC
>NC_056523.1:85587567-85592329 GCF_019175285.1 Sceloporus undulatus | reverse complement strand
AAATAATAATAATAATAATAATAATAATAATAATAATAATAATAATAATAATAATAGTGAAAGACTGGTGTCAGGCTTAAAAACCTTTTTTAAAAAACAGCAAAATATCAAAACCAAAGCAGGCAAGGAGGATGCATGTATGTGCATACTGTGGAGGGCACCTTACTGTGGTCCCAGCACTGGTGACTTGTCACATGGGGAGGGTATGTGGGGGATCCTCCCTTGCTTAGTCCACAAGGCTCCCCAGCAGCCTCTATGCTGTATGTTGGGGCAGGGAACTTTGGTGTGTCTAAAAGCAACATTTCTATGTCAGAACTGTCTGTGAGCCTAATGAACTGCCCAAAAATGGGGAAGGGGCAGAAGAGGCAATAACTTCACCCTTCTTTTTGAACAACTGGTGTTTATTTCCTCTATTAAGAAGTGAAGAAGACCACTATGTAAGAAGTGAGTGGCTGCTTCTCAAACTTTTAGAAGTAGCAACTCATTATTATTATTATTATTATTATTATTATTATTATTTAAAAAAGAAAGAAATACAGTCCAGGAAATTAAAGAAGTTGGGGAGTTTAAACAAAACCTTAGGGAGAGGGTCACTTTGTTATGCCCAAGATTGTAAGGGCAACCTGTTTATCCTGAGAGCATGTAATGAAAACCTCTCCCTCCATGGACCTATTCACAGCAAGGCTGAGAAAGACACTGAGACACCAAATTTGGTTTTAAACACCATGCATGTATCATTTATTGAATCACACAAGTAACACAAACATTGATTATCAAGAGCTCTTTCACTCACACATTCATACAATACTCACACACACTTTCCTTCCACCGAACATTGATCAGTTGTTCTCGAAGGCTGGGGATGACACCGTTGCCGCGGTAGATGCCAACAAAATGGAGATGAAAGTCCAGGATCTTTATACTTTTTCTTCTCTCTGGCTTTTGGCTGCTGAAGTCTTGCAATATTGCAGCCCATTACTCAACTTCCTCTTTTGGGAGGACAGACAGGTTGTTCAGATCAGTCCGTGTTCAAAGCAACTCGTTCTGTTCAAAGCCCTCCATTGTCCTGTCAGTTCCTCATCATGGCGACTCAGGAGGTTAAGTTCTTCCTGGTCATAGTTCGTCACACCTGGACGACACCCCGCTTCAGCTTCCAAGTGCACCGGTACACCAGAATTGCTACGCCACTACTTTAAGTTGCCCATTTAAAAGCTCCATCGCATAGTGAGTTGGGGTCTTGGAACATGCGCAGTTTGCAGTCAGGCTTTAATTGCAACGTCCGCTGCCATGCAGCTGTGGAAGCTGAGGCACAGCTGTGGCGCATTTTAAGCCTCGTAACCCTAACCCTAACCCTAACCCTAGAGCAACATGTATGCATGCGCTGCTTGGAAAGTTTGGACTTTAAAGTGCACCCCTACACACATTCCTGTGCCATTTTCACCTAACAATAAAAAACGCTAAAACTGTAAATATTGACATATGTACAAGGGAGGTGAGGGGAAATGGCAGGGGGACAGCGGTGGCAGCGGAGACTGCTGTGGCTGCGCATTGCAGATTCAGCAGGAGCGCGGGGACCAAAGGAGAGGAGGCATCTATGATGCTGCTGACACTGGCAAAGTGCAAGCGGACAAGGATGCCAACACCAGCTGATCACCAGCTGGCAGGAGACCACCATTGTTTTAAAGGGGCTTGGGCACTTTAAATGTGCCCATAGGCTTTCTGCCGCCGCTGCTTAGCCCTGCGCAGCTGCGCATTCACCAGCCGGCAAAGGAAAAAAAAAAGAGACCCCGGAGCTTGAATGTGCCCAAGACCTTTTGATGCCCTCTAAACTTGCCCCCAAAGGCAAAGGGCAACTACAGGGAGCCTGGGCCTGGGATCAAGGGGCAGGGAGCACTGACAAGGCACTAGGTCCCATGATGTCCCATAAAGACATCATTTCGCCTCCTAGGACATGTGTTCCCTCCCAGCCCTATCTACTCTATTCTACCCTTCCTGTTCTCTCCTCCCACCATGCCTGGCTCACTGGTCCCCAAACCAGCAATGTCCAAACTCTGTCCTTCCAGGCGTTTGGACTTCATCTCCCAGAATTCCCAGCCACCTTGCCCTGTGGTCTAGGATTCTGGGAGATGAAGTCCAAACACCTGGAAGGACAGAGTTTGGACATTGCTACCTCACACCACTCCTGCCTAGCTTTAAAGTCACAGGGAAAAAGTTTAAAGGGGCTTGGGTGCTTTAAATGCGCAGACAGGCTTTCTGCCGCCACTGCTTAGCGATGCAGCTGCGAAGCTGTGCACTTCTCATGTGGCAAAAGGAAAAAAAAGCCGCGGTTTGGGCCGCCCGTGCGGAAGCTGCCTCTCTTTTTGCAGTGTCCTCCAAGGCGGCGGTTTGGAAACTCCGGGTCCGAAACGGACCCAGGTGAGGCGTCTTCACTGCCCCCCATGTGGAAGCTCCAACACCTGAAGCACGCCCCCGGGGCGGGCCGTCTGGAGGCTCCGCATTCAGCTAAATACACCTCCAAGCCGTCCTCCCCTGCCCATCTGTAACCCGCCACAGACTGCCAAAATAAAGCAGCTTCGGGTCTCTTTGGAGGTATGCTATTTAAATGATGCATGGGTCTTAAGAGTCCGGAGGTCGCCACACTCCATTCCTAAGCGCTGGGGTGCAGCTTTGGTGCAGCTTCCGGTTTCTTAGGATGCATGCATCATTTAAATAGCATACCACCAAAGAGACCCGAAGCAGCTTTATTTTGGCAGTCTGTAACAGGCCCTTGTCTCTGAATTTTCTCTTGGTCACTGACTTCATCTGACTCTGGTGGTTCTTCTGGATTATGTCCCATTAATTCTGTCTATTGTGGCACTGAAGCTACTCCCCCCCTTGTGTAAATGGCTCAGAATCTTCAAGATAGTAAGAATTAGGAGATCCTTTTTCTTGCTATGTAATAGGGAACACACCATATCCCTCCCCCAAAATCTGGAGCAGCTTTCCAAAAAGGCAGTGGAGGCTACAGATTCATTTCTCCATATGGTGATCTCCTATTTGGACACAAACTATGTGTCAGCCAATTTAATTGTTATTTCTGAGGCCTTGTCTACATGGATGATTTACTCCGATTCCCCCTTCCTGCATCCTCCTTACATGACACAGGGCCAAAATACAGACTGTCTTCACAACACCCACTCCCAGTTCCGGGATCTTTTCCCCTAAGCCCCATTTAAATAACTCACCCTTTGTTGCTGCTTTTCAAGGAAGAATTCACTGATAACAGCAGCTACCTTTTCACTTGCAGTCCTCATTCATCACCCAGTGCCACCGCTGCAGGTGTGAGTTGGTCTGAGGTCAGAACAAGGCACTCAGCATCAATAGCATGGTTGACCCTCTCATTCTGACCTTAGCAGCAGCACTGGGCAATGAATGGGTACCACATGGGAGGTCAGCCACCCATCATACTGGGGGAGAGAGAACCAAAAATCTGTAAGGTAAGGGACAAAATTGGGGGCAATGCAGGGCCAGAATTTTCCGAGAGCAGCCCATCTACATTCTGGCAAGTGTAGATGACCCCTGAATGTACCTCTAGTTTTTAATCCACTGGGATTGAAAACTAGAGATACATCTTGCCTGCTTCAATTTTGGTTGATTGAAATGTTTTAATGAAACAGTCAATCAATCTTGTGCTCATGTTTACTGTCACTATGTGCAGCCTCCTTCATGTTTTGCCCTTAGTACAAGCCCAATGAACCCTGGCTAAAATAACACTCTGTTAATCATCAGGACCTCTCTTCAGTTACACAGAATCATAGAATCGTAGAATTGGAAGAGACCACAAGGGCCATCCAGTCCAACCCCCTGCCATGCAGGAAGTCTCAGTCAAAGCATCCCCGACAGATGGCCATCCAGCCTCTGCTTAAAGACCCCCAAAGAAGGAGACTCCACTACACTCCAAGGGAGTGTGTTCCACTGTCGAACAGCCCTTACTGTCAAGGAAGTTCCTCCTAATGTTGATGTGGAATCTCTTTTCCTGCAACTTGCATCCATTGCTTCTTGTCCTAGTCTCTAGAGCAGGAGAAAACAAGCTTCCTCCCTCCTGAATATGGCATCCCTCCAAATATTTAAACAGGACTATCATAGCACCTCTTAACCTTATTTTCTCCAGGCTAAACATCCCCAGCTCCCTAAGTCGTTCCTCATAGGACATGGTTTCCAGAACCATATCCAGAAGATCTATTATGCTAGAGGAGAGGTGAGCATCTGTGCCCCTCTGGATTTTTGGTACCTCCCTATGTGGTGTTGCGGTTTGAGTGTTGGATTAGCAATAGCAGCTTCATTTTTATACTGGTTCATACCACCTAAGCAGTCTCTACTCTGTAGACTACAACTCTAGAGACCAGGGTTTGAATTCTGATTGTCATAAAAACCCACTGGGTGACCTTAGGCAAGTCACACTCTCTCAGCCTTAGAAACTTGGGTCACCTGAGGGTTGCCATAAGTTGGGGGGGAGGACTTGAAGGCACACAACAGCAGCAGCAGCAGCAGCAACAATGATCCTTTGTCTTTTTTGATTTATGTATATTCTGTTTGTGGTCACAAACTACAAAAACATAGGATATTCATCATATAAAATATAACATAGAAATAAATAGTATAAAACAAGAAGAACAAGTAGGCAATACACTGTTATTTAAAATCTTAAATCATACCAAATATTGTACTTTGTAGCATTCACAAAAAAGTCAAATACCAGTCAGAAGATCTTCCAGGGAATTTG
>NC_056523.1:85580182-85587557 GCF_019175285.1 Sceloporus undulatus | reverse complement strand
ATCATCATCATCATCATCATCATCATCATCATCATCATCATCATCATCATCCCTGGAATAGATCATCATCCCTGGAATAGATCATCATCATCATCCCTGGAAGCAACTGCCTAACATTGCAGAAGGAGCAGCCTTCAGCCAAGTTTTGGTAAAAATTATGTATATATCCAGTATTTAGGGACAGGCAGGTTTTCTAGATAGTTTTCATCCCTTTTGGTATTAAATGAAAGGCCTAGATATATTGCAAAGTAGGTGGTATGAGCAATGGATAAAGAGTAGTGAGTGTATCTTTAATCTGGAGAATAAGCCTAAATTATGTCTCTTCATCTTGGTCTATGCTTGCTAGAATGTCTGGAAACTTCAGCCTGAGAACATATGGAAGACTGCGGCCGGTTACAAACCGCCACTTGGGATGTCCGCAGGACGTCCCATTTTAAAAAAGGGGCGTCTCTTCTAGACGCCCCTGGGTCTAATACGGACTCTGTCCGTACAATATGGCGCCAGCCGTTCCACACAGCCGGCACCATCTTTATGTATCAGACGCTGTGCGTCCGAACGTGTCGTGGCACCTGTGACATCGCGAATGCGCCCCTGGCGCCTCGCAACATCACAGAGGTGCCGCAGAAAGAAGCTCCATTTTGGAGCTTCTTTTTTGCTCCGTAAGGGAGCCGCGCGGTGTGGCTGTGACGGCTCCCTTACGGAGCAAATGGCGGCGGCAGCAGACCGCCTCAAAGCGGCGGTCTATAACCCGCCTGCACTTTGCCTGCCATTTTTAAAAAGAGTTCATAGAGCTCATTATGCACTGCCAATGGTGGAAGTGGAATAGAAAGCCTACTTTGATTTGGACAAAATTTAAAGGGGAATTTGACTGGTGGAGATTGAAGCTAACAGCAAGAATCTGGTTTTCAAGCTTTCATCTCTTGATGTTTGGCCCACTGGCACCACTTCTGTACACAGTCTTTTCTACTTTGGATGTCATCACCCAGACGACACTTAGAAGTTGTGGGGCATCCTTTTATATCACCAGGAGCTCAAATATGAGGCATATGGAGATTTCTTTTTATTTGTGGTAAAATTTATTTGCTTGATTTATTTACTCTTTTGAAAGCAGTTTGAAAGTTGACCATTTTTAGCATGCTGTGTTCATCTGCATCTTTGCAAGATGGTATGATCCCATAGCAACACCATCTGCTTGCTTAAAATGTAGATTCTCAGAAATGAAAGATGTGAAGTATACATCATAATTAGGCAGGTTGCCTGCTGTGACTTCTGATTGATTCTATTTTAGTTGTCATGTACTCTGCCTATTATTGTGTCCCCAAACGTATTGCTTACATGTCAACATATGGGTGCAGATGAATTTGGAAACTAATGAATTATTTTCTCTCTTCTCATCATATGGAGATGTTTTCTTGTATTATGGTTACTTACAGTATTGGAATGACATACAGAAATCTCAGGCAGCATGCAAATCTCCCATTGCTACCAGCGAGGAAACACATAGAATAATACACTCAGCTGAGAAAAGATTAAATTGTAATTTAACAAAAACAAACTGCAGCTGGTTTGTAACACATCACATTCTCTTTGTATAGTAGAAGGATTTCCCCCCCCCCCCTTACTGGCTTATGTTAAGGTCAATGCATGTAAACTTTTCTACTATACAACATATTTTTGGCTTCATAGCCTGACCATGAATGAGGGAGCTCATGATATTATTTAGAGTGCTGTTGAAACTGATTGAATGAAAGGGCTTGCTCTACCATGCCTACCATAACTCCAGAGCCTTCAAAAGCTGAGGAGGAGCTCAGGCAGCAAAGGGCTTGCTCTGTCATGCCTACCATCACTCCAGAGCCTTCAAAGGCTTAGGAGAAGCTCAGGCAGCAAAGGACATTAGCCCTCCTGCACTGGTGGCAGTGTAGCCTTTTGGGAGCCTGTGGCATGCTACTACCAAGCAAGTTGTTTTTGCCATTGAATTATGTTTAGAGAAGCTCAGAAGCACAGAGATAGATTCAACTCTGTGGTTTTCCCAATGAGTACTCGAAGAAAATGTGAATAAGGGAGGCGGATGCAGCACGGGCGAGGCAGGAGATGCTGGAGGCCATAAAAACATCTCCCACCCTTCCCTCCAGTGAGGCAGATGCAGCACGGGCGAGGCAGGAGAGGCAGTAAGCATAATGTTCAATTCTCTCATGATGGTATGGCAGCAGCAGCAGTTGGGTGAATCAAGGGAGAGGCTAAAAGGATACAAAATAACACCTGACTCTCCTTTAGAAGTATAAGGACAGAGTGAGTAAGAAGGGCTCATTTGTGAGCCACAGAGCAGCCAGACAGTGTTTGGGTATTCCTAATTTAGGTATTAGCCTCTTTATTGATTGGGTTTTGTTTTGTAGAAGGATGTTTCAAGTATAGAATAGGCAAACTCAAGAAAGTACAGAAGACCTATTTTTGCTAAAATTCTTTAAGGTGATTTGATATACATGAGTTAAGTAAAAGAATGTCCTCAAGAGGAAAAAAACATAACAAAATCACAAATAATGGATAGTCCCCAGAGTGACATACAAGACTTACCTAACAAACAAATTGAGATAAATGAAACAATCCTGCAAGAGTTGAGAGAATTAAAAAAAAAATCTTTTAAAAATGAAATAAGAGAGGAACTTAAAGAAAATAGGAATGAAATTCAACAAGATATGCATAAAGAAATTGAAATGTTACCAGGAAAAATTGACAAGATTAACAAAGAAGTAGAGCAAGTGGAAACAGAGGTAGATGAAATAGCTTCTAAAACAAATAAAATGGAAGAAAAAAATAGAAACTCTTGAAGTAAAACTAAAACAGAGTAAACAAATAATTCTCTTGCAAGAAAATAGATTCAGGGGAAAAGGTACAGTGTGCCCGCGCCATACGCGCACCCGCCATACGCATCCTTGAGCATACGCACTTAAGCCGCAGAAGGGGCAGAAGGGGCAGCGCGTCCCATTCAATTGAATGGGTGCGTGCACCCGTTGCACCCCGCACACGCTCGCGCCGCCGCACCACTGCGCACGAGCCCCATTGTTTCCAATGGGGCTTGAGCATAGTTGGAATTTGCCTTACGCGGAGGGATCCGGAACGGATCCCCCGCGTAAGGCAAGGACGCACTGTATTAAGTTAAGAAGAGTACCAGAAGAAGCAGATGAAAAACTCCCTGAAATTTTTTTACCACATTTAGGTAAATTTATAGATATAGCAGAAGACTATCTGGATTCACAGATAGAGAAAATATTCAGAATAAATTCTAAAATAGCAAGAGAAAAGAAATTACTAAGGGATATTTTGATTAGTTTTATGAATACCAGAATAAAAGAACCACCGATAGAACAGAATTACAAAGAGAAGCTAGTAACAGAGGGCAATATAATCGAAATTTACAAAGATTTACCAGCTCAAACCTTAAAGAAAAGACAAGATTATAGATTTTTGACTAACATACTTCAAGAGAAATATATCAATTATAAGTGGGATAAAACGGAAGGTATTATTGTAACTTATAAACAAAAGAGATACTTTATTAATACATTAGACAAAGCAAGAGATTTTTATAGGAAAATAAATCCAGGGGAAAACACAGAAGAAATAGAATTTTATAGAAGATTTAACCCAAATAAGCAAGACAGGAAAAACAAAGATAATTTTAAAAAAAACAGGAAAAGGAAATAAATATAAAGAACAAAGAAACACCTCTCGGAGAGAGGAAGAAAAGAAAGTAGACATTAGACTGTCAAAAGAAAGGAGATACAGTAATTAGGTAAAAACATGAGGTTATAGAAAAGCAAGAGGGTAAACCCTTTTGTATTAGTATGACAATCAAGATTGGATCATGGAATGTTAAAGGGTTAAACCTAGACAGGAAAAAGAAACAAGTACTACACTTATTAAAGAAAAGCAACTTTGATATAGTATGCCTTCAGGAAACTAAAATAAGAGAAGAGGATATAAAATGGGGGGAAAAAACTCAGGTTTAGGAAATGTGTTTGGCTCATGTATAAAAAAGAAGAGAGGAGTGGCTATCTTTATAAATAAGAAATATGAAGCTAGACAAGTATATAAAGATACTGATGGAAGAATACTAGTAGTTGAAGTGACAATACACGGAGAAAAAAATAATAATTGCTAACATTTATGCACCATTAGAAAAAAAGGCCCTTTTTTCAGTCCCTAAACGGAAAGCTGATAGATTACAATAAAAATAAAGTTATTATGACAGGGGACTTTAATGCCATTGTAAGACCATCTAGAGATAGGAAATCAGATAAAATTATAAAACATAACCAAGGGAAACACCCAGCTAGTGGAATTGAAATAATAGAAGATCAAGATCTTATAGATGTGTGGCCTAAATTATATGGAGACAAAAATGGCTTTATTTTTTTTCCAGACTGTCATCAATTCTACTCTAGGATTGACCTATTTTTAGTATCTAGAGAGATGGTCACAAGAGTAAATAAGATGGAAATTGCACCTAGACATTTGTTGGATCATAACCTAAATAGAATTATATATACAAGATAAATATAAAGACAATTATGAATGGAAATTAAAGGAAGATTTATTGAATGATGAAACTTTTGTTAACAAAATGAAAAAAGAAATAAAGGCTTTTTTTTGTAGAAAATGATACTGAAGACATGTTAATGAAAATAATATGGGATACATGTAAGGTGGTAGTAAGAGGATTTCCTATTCAGAGAGCAAGTGTACTGAAAAAATAAGGCAAAAGAAACAAAAATTGTTAACAGAGGAACTGAAAAAGAACGAGGAACAATTAAAACATCAACCACAAAATAAAAAAAATCTCCAACAAAATTAAATTTATACAAAAACAACTTCAAGCAGAAATTACAGAAGAAATAGCAATTACATTGAAGAAAGCAAAACAAAGAAATTTTGAAAATGCTAATAAGATTGGCAGATGGCTTGTTATAAAAATAAAAAAGATAAGAAAGCAAAAATAATTTATGAGATCGATGTCATGGCCAGCCAAGATGAGCTCTCGGAGGATGAGGAGGAGGATGAGCCTCCTCCAGAGCAAGGGCTGATTGAGGCTACGCCAGGTGTTAGTTCTGCTCTGCCAGGCCCCAGCTGTGCTTCCCCAGTCCCAGAGCCGGAGGTCCAACCAGGTCCTAGTGCTGAGGAAAGGCCTTCTATGGTGCCACAGCCTAGTGGTGATTCAGGAGACGAGGCATGCCTGCAAGTACCTTCTTATCAAGAGAGAAGGGCCGAGAGTGCTTGCAGGCGCAGATCCAGGAGGATTGCAGAAAGACAGTTAGCAAACCAGCCTCAGGTGGCTCGAGGGAGAGCTTCCCTGATTTAAGTGGAAGAGAGGCTTGAGTTGATTGCTAGAGTTTATTGCATGAGCCCTTGGTGTGATTGCTGTCGCTCTAGCTCCAGACATCTTGTTACCTTGCTACCTTGACCTCGGACCGGACCTTTGTTATCTCTTGGCTATTGTGACCTCGGACTGTTTTGACCACGCTGCTTTCTGGCTTCCTGACTTCGGCTCGTCTTTCGGCACGCTTGACTTTCTGCAACCCCGACACCGGCTTGTTTCCTCGGCTTGCTCTTTGACTGCTTCTCCACAAGGTTTGTTTTGCCTACACGTGTTGGCTTCAGGCTTGGTTATCAGCATAAGTCAGAGATTGCTGGCAGCAATCCCGGACAATCGAAGACAATGACAAAATAATAAATAAACAGGAGAGTATTAAAAGCTTATTTAAAGACTATTATCAAGAGCTATATAAGGAAGGAAAATCACCATCTGATTTTATAAAGGGAATGAAGAAATTCTTAGTTAAAAATAAAATGACAATAACAAAAGAACAAAGGGAGAAGTTGAATGCTTCATTTACTAAAGAAGAGGTCTTACAAACAATACAGAGGTTAAAAGAGGGGAAAGCATCTGGGCCAGATGGTTACATGGCCCAGTTCTATAAAACATTTAAAGAAGAATTGGCAGAGCCTTTATGTAAGACATTAAATTCAATAGTCAATCAAGGAAAACTACCATCATGGGTTAAAGCAACGATTGTGCTAATTCCAAAAGAAGGTAAAGACACACTATCAGTAAAAAAACTACAGACCAATCTCATTACCAAATGTTGACTATAAAATATATGCTATTATATTAGCTGAAATATTTTAAAATGTATTAAATATACTAATTAAAAAAGACCAAAATGGCTTTCTACCAGGAAGGCAAATAAAAGATATTAGAATCACAATCAATATTTTGAATGCTATAAAGAGAAAAAACTAACCTCAATGTTTATCGACGCTGAAAAGGCATTTGATAACTTTAAATGGGATTTTTTGTTAGAAACCTTAAAAAGAATGGAATTGGGTGAAAAATTCATAAATAACATCACACAAATCAATAAACAACATGTTCAACTAAGAATAAATGGCAGTAAAACAGAGGAATTCCAGATCAATAAAGGAACAAGACAAGGTTGTTCCTTGTTACTGTTACTGTTCATCAGCGTAGTGGATATATTAATCAATGCTGTAAGGAAAAATGGAAAGATAAGAGGCAACAGAATAAAAGGAAAAAAAGGAAAATGTTAGCATGTGCTGATGACATGGTGGCAATAAAGTATCGAACACTTAATGAGTGAATTAAAAGAATTTTGTTACTATGGTTACTATAAGAACTTACTAAATTTAGAGGGGGACAGCTTGAAGCATGGATGGCATACGTATTTATTGTATGAAGGACAAGTAGCATATAAAGAATTTCATGATCACCCCATAAGAAAAGCTCTTTTGTTAACATGGGGAAAAAAATCAAGGGGAGAGTTTACAACAAACTCCCACTTTGGACTTCAATGCAGGAAGCCTTTTCCAGAAAAGGGAAAAATGAATTAAAATGGCAGACATATAAAGAATTAACAATTATAGAGAAAATGGGAGCTTGGAAATGAAACAAAGGAATTAATAAAAGAGGTGAAAATCTAAGTTGGTTTGAATACACACAAATAAAAGGAAAATTTAAAGAGGATGTTACGAGTAAAGGGATAGAAATAATAATTAACGAATTAGACGATGGTGGAAATATGGTGGAATATGATGGAAATTAGATTAATTTTTTTTTACAAAGTTTTGCTAAAAAGGGAATTAGAAAAAGAAACAATAAAAGATATTGGACGCCCAATAACCTATGACGATTGGCTAAAAGCATGGAAACAGACGAATAAATAAATCAGGCCTAACTGTGAATGTACTCACTTCGCTCTCTTTAATTTTATTGTATTTTATTTATTTATTTGTATTTTATTTTATTTTTATTTTTACTGTTGTAACCCGCCTGGATTCCTTGTGATTGGGCGGGCTATAA
>NC_056523.1:85561933-85580172 GCF_019175285.1 Sceloporus undulatus | reverse complement strand
ATTATTATTATTATTATTATTATTATTATTATTATTATTATTATTATTATTATTTTACTGCATCACAAGACTTAAAGGAAAATCATATGAAAATAGCAAACAGATGGTACTTTACCCCTTTAAAACTTAAGAAAATATATAAAATACCAGACACGAAATGCTGGCATTGTAAAAAAGACTCTGGATCATTATATCACATGTGGTGGACTTGTAGTAAGATCAAAAAGTTTTGGGGGAAGATACATTTAACTATTCAAAAAAACATTTAAAATACAATTCGAAATGCTACCAGAATTTTATCTATTAAACATAACATCTGTCTTTAAAAAAGAAACAGAAAATAAACACTGGAAGGTATTCTTATATATAACAACAGCAGCAAGATTGGTTATAGCCAAAAAATTGGAAAAACAGTGATATACCAAATTTAGAGGAATGGATACTAAAACTACAGGAACTAAGAGAAATGGATAGACTTACATTCCTGATCAATAATATGTCCACAGATAAATTAAATGAGGAATGGCTTCCGGTATTACAATTTTGGGAAAATGCATTAAATATTAAAAGGAATTTGATGATGTAAAGAAATGAATTAAATTTTATAGAAACATGCCACAAGACTGGATTTGACTAATGAAATGAAAATGTTTATTGTTTACCTATTTGTTCTTATTTGAAATATATGATGGATGAATCAATTGCTGCGAAACAAAATGAGAGATGTTACCTGTAAGAAATGTTTTCTTTTTTGTATATATTATGTATGATATACTTCTAAAATAATAATAGATACTGTATACAATTTTTTGAATTAAAAAAAAAAGAAACTGATTGAACAGTGATGTTTCTAAGGCTACAGTGGTGCATGCAGCCCAAAGGGGCTAAATTAAATATCAAACTGGCAGAACTACCCCTCCCTCCAAAAAAAGTTTTGATGCTGCCTGAAAGTTCAGCTCTCCAGAGTAATCACTTCATCACAGCACCCTAATGTTCATAGTAGTGCTCTAGCTTAGAGTTTCTAGTTTCGGTAATATATCAGGATATAGATGGCTTAACTAGGTAAGTGGGAAAGCTAACAGCAAACAAGCAAGGGAAGAAGGTAAATAAAGCAGCTTCAGCACAGGAAATGTACAGTGTCAGAAGATTTGAAGAAGAGAAAGCAAGATATTGCTGAAGGTGCAACAGTCTTGAGACCTTGAGCCAAGTCCTTTCCAGGCAAACATTCTCTGAAGATGCCAGCCACAGTTGCTGGTGAAACTTCAGGAAGAAACTCTGGTAGAACATGGCCACATAGCCCCAAAAACCCACAAAAAACTATAGTTTTGAGACTGACACAACCAGATTGGTTTAGGAAGCTGACCAGCTACCAGCAGCTTCTTTTGCAGTAGCTGCAGAAATAGATCTGTGAAGCTCTTCTGAAAAATGTCAAATCAAATACTCCTTGCTACCTCTCAAATACATCTACTTGGGGACAAGCACATGAAAACACTGTTGCATTTAGTCTCTGTTTGTGAGCTTTCAGAAACTAGCTGATTTACCACTATGGGAAGCCAGATACCACACTAGAGAGACCTTTGGTGTTACCCAGCAGGGCTGCCAGCTTCTGGCAATCTAGTTTTCTAGTATCTTATTTCCTTGACAGTCACTGAGCCCATGGCTTTTTTCTTCATCTTGCTGCCACCGCCTATGCTGGCATAGTTAACATCAGTGTATTGTGACTTCTATTCCCTGTAGTGTTCTATTTTAATTAAAAGCAGGTTCAATAAAAATCTGTGGGACATGCATTCAAGCAAATGTATTTGGGATTGGAATCTGCATTCCTCATGAAAAGTATGGCAGGTAATAAAGCTGCAGCAGGATGGGGAAAACATACTTTGCATTTGCACAATCAAATGTAAATTAATTCTATTTCAGTCTTGTTTGATAGTAGTCAGATTGGTCTGTCAGTCTGTCTATTGATTTCTGTCTGTATGAAGGCTATGATAGCAATGCAACTGTGCAAAAATTGTATCTAAAATAAATATATTTATTGTTAACTGCTGTCAGGTCAACTTTATTTATGGTGGCTCTATGAGTGAGACCTCCAAGTCATGCTGTCATCAAAAGACCTGCTCAAGTCATGCAGACTCACGGATGTGGCTTCCCTATTTCAGTCTATCTATCTGGAATGCAGTCTTCCTCTTTTCCTACTGCTGTCTACCTTTACCAAACATTATTGTCTTTTTTAGTGAGTGAGGTCTTCACACAATTTGTCCAAAGTATGACAGTCTCAGTTTAGTAATGTTGGTTTCCAGGAAGAATTTCT
Source organism: Sceloporus undulatus (assembly GCF_019175285.1). Classification (NCBI taxonomy): domain Eukaryota; kingdom Metazoa; phylum Chordata; class Lepidosauria; order Squamata; family Phrynosomatidae; genus Sceloporus; species Sceloporus undulatus. Next base: position 85,577,864 of record NC_056523.1, on the reverse strand, counting down.
GATTGGCTCTATAACCATTTATTTGTCTTTTGGCAGTCCACGGTATCCACAGAACTCTCCTCCAGTACTCCATTTATTATTATTATTATTAACCTTTATTTATGAAGCGCTGTAAATTTACACAGCGCTGTACATACAATCTTTTTAGTTAAACGGTTCCCTGTCCTCGGGCTTACAATCTAAAAAGACATGACACAGATGGAGAAAAGAGTGGTGGAGGGAAAGGGTAAGAGGTCCAGCAGTTCCCCTCTACCTCCAAGGCCTGGTGGACCAAGGCAAATGTACTGGAGGGAGGGCTTGGGTTCTTAATGGATGGTTAATCATTTCAAAAGTATTTATGCTCTTCCTATCAGCTTCTTTCACTGACCAGCTTTCATAACTATACATGGAAACTGGAAATACAATGGCATGGACAACCCTAACTTTGTATTCAATGATATATCTTTACACTTCAGGTTTTTGTTCAGATCCTTCATAGCTTCCCTTACAAGTCATAGTTTTCTTCTGATTTATTGACTGCCCCCTCAGTTCTGATTAAGGACTGAGCCAAGGTATGGGAAAAATTTCACTCTTGCAATATCTTCATCATCTATTTTAAAGTTAATTAAATCATCTGTAATCATTATTTTTGTTTTCTGAATATTCAGTTGTTAACTGCCAATTCTTTTAAACTGTAAGCTGTGTTGATTCCCAATTTTGGGGAAAAGTGGGACATAACTAAATATAATAAATATAAAGACGTTGGAAGCAATACACAGAAGAGCTATATAAAAGATGGGAAAAATCACATGAAATTAAGAACCATACAAAGATGAACACAAATTTCTAGAACACTGGGTGAAAGCTGCAATAAGAAAATTTGGAAGGATGACGTGGGCACACTGTACTACAATCCGCACAGAAAGAATCAACTCTAGTGTTAACTAAAATATGCCAACAAATATGGAAAACAAAATGGTAGCTAACAAACTGGAAAAGGGCCCTTGCTATTCCCTGGGGTTTGGTTCCAGAACCCCCCTTGGATACCAAAATGTGTGGATGCTCAAGTCTGATTAAATACAATGGTATAATAAAATGGTGTCCTTTATATAAAATGGTAAAATCAAGGTTTGCTTTTTGGTATATATAGAGAGAGGGAGGGAAGAGAAGCTGTGGATGCTTGAATCCGCAGATGAACTCTGTGGATATGGAGGCCTGACTGTACATCCCCATCCACAAAAAAGGAAATGCAAAAGAATGCAACAAGTATAGGACCATAGCATTATTTCCCACACAAGCAAAATTATGCTTAAAATTTTGGAGCATAGATTCCAATCATATAAGGAGAGAGAAATCCCAGAGGTGCAGGAAAGGTTCAGGAAAGGAAGAGACACTAGGGACCATAGCAAACATACAGTGGTTAACGAAGTGCACCACGGAATTCCAGAAGAAAATCAGCAATGTGCTTTATAAACTATAGCAAAGCCTTTGACTGATGAAATCATGAAAAGCTATGGATTGCTATTAAAAACATGGGAGTGTCATTATAGTTGATAGTCCTGATATGGAAGAAGAAAATCAACTAATTTGTGATGTGGTAGTGGAGAAGAGTGCTGAGGATAATGTGGGTAGAGAAAAAAGACAAACAAATGGATTTGAGAACAAATCACTCCTGAATTTTCTCTGGAAACCAAGATGATGAAACTGAGATTGTCATCTTCTGGATGCATCATGAAAAGGCATGACTCATTAGAAAAGGCTACAATGCTAGGGAAGGTAAAAGGTAGAAGAAAGAGAAGAAGATTGCATGCCAGATAGATAGATTCAATCAAGGTCACGGGAATGAACATACAGGGTGTAAACAGAGCAATGCAAGATAGAGTTGTTCAGAGATGTCTCCTCCACAGAGTCGCTGTGAGTCAGGGTCAACTCAAAGGCAGTTAAATACAACAAAACCATTTTAGACCATCAGGCCTAAAATAAGAAGAGCCCTCCGTCTTTGCCACCTGACATCATCCAGCTTCAGAGGGAGAGAAACACCAGCCAGCTCCATCAGGCCTAGCCTAAAGTAAGAGGAAGAGCCCTCCCTCTCTGTCATCTGACATCATCTGGCCTCAGAGGGAGAGAAAGGCCAGCCAGGTTCATCGGGCCTGGCCTAAAATAAGAAGAGCCCTCCCTCCAGTCCATCTGCCATGGTCCAGGCCTCGGAGGGAGAGATGAATCGCTGAACTTATTCCCCTTCCTGCTGCCATTTCCTTCTCCTTTTGTGTCATGTCCTTTTTATATTGTAAGCTTGAGGTCAGGGAAATGTCTGTAAACCACTCTGAGAGCCTTTCTGGCTGAAGAGTGGCATATAAATACAGTAAATAAATAAAATAAATAATAGTTCTCCTTGTGAAGTCGAATGCTTTCATGGCCGGCATCCATAGATTTTTGTGGATTTTTCAGGCTATGTGGCCATGTTCTAGAAGAGTTTATTCCTGATGTTTTGCCAGCATCTGTGGCTGACATCTTCAAAAAACAATAGTTCTCCTTGTGCCTGAGCACAAGTCACTGAACAGTTGAATTTAGGGTTCTGACGCTATTTCTGTTCCCTTTTACTTTTCATCTGTCCTTAACTGCTTGAAGGGTTTAATCTGTAATCCACTGAGGTTTTTCTTTCTTTTGACTACAGTCTCCCTGGCTTCATGGTCAATTAGACTTAATTCTGCAATTATATTTTTTACATTACCTTTTAATTCTAAAGTGGTATTCTTCAGCTTGTATTTTAGCACAATTTTAGTGTTCTTTAGTTTTCTAAAATTTTCCATATTAGAAGTTCATGGTCTGTGCCACAATCTGCTCTGTTTGGTTTCTATATTGGCCATCAGGGTATGTCCAGGTATACAGTTGCCTCTTTGGTTGCTTGAAGAATGTGTTTTCAGTGAAGAAACTGTTGGCCTTGCAAAATTCAGTCAGTAATTTCCCCACTTTATTTCTTTATTCTAGACCAAGTTTTCCTACCATCTTTTATTCTTTTCTGCTTCCTACATTTGCATTCCAATTACCTATGATTAACACAAATGTCTTGCCACCCCTAGATAGTGGAAGGACCTGCCGGAAGAGATTTGACAGCTGAATACACTGTCTGAATTTAAAACAGCATTGAAAACTCATCTCTTCCAGCTGGCCTATCCAGATGATTTTTAAACCTGTGAATTTTAAATGCTGAATTTTAAACACAGATGATGATGATGATGATGATGATGATGATGATGATGATGATGATGATTATCCCGCCTCTCTCTGCAATACAACTGGGGTGGCTTACACATTAAAACAATACAGTCCCATCCCAGTATCCCACCCCCCTTAAAATACAATTACACTGTTCATAATTTAAAACATAGCTTAAAATAATAGGCAAATCAAACGTATGTGCCTTGTTTGTTCTTTTAAACTGATGTGCGTTTTAACTGATTTTGTGTAATTAACTGATGTATATTTGTTGATCTGTTGTTGTTCCCTGCCTTGATCCATGGGGAGGGGTGGGTGTTGTTTTTGTGCGTGATCAATTTCCTTCTGGATTCTAGCACAGAATATTTTAATTTCTTCTTCTTCTGTTTCTATAGTTGGAGCATAAACTTGGATTGTGGTTATACTGATGGATTTTGCTTGAAGTCTTATTGATACTATTCGGTTAGACTTTGTGTTATATCCTCTTACTGCTTTTGCTGCATATCTCCTCAGTATTAATGCCACCCCAAAATGTCCCATTCCAGTGTACTTTAGCTCATTCACTCCAAGTATTGCAACATTAATAAATTATCTTTCTTTTTTAATATGTATAACTTCCCCTTGATACAACTCACAGAAATTTAAAAAATGTATTCACAACACTGCTGTTATTGAGCTAGAAATCAAACAGAAACAGTTGCATAATTTTGGAAGTTATGTTTCTATCAATTTTGTCTTGACATCTGGAGTCTTCTACTAATTATAAACCAATTAAGTAAAGAATATGGCAAAGACGCTGAGCCAGACATAACAGGGTAGACTTTTTTTAAAAAAGAGGAAGCTTACCAACATAATGTAATTTAATTTTCAGATGAACTCAGCTGCAAAGCAGCTGATGAAGCAGCCTGAAGGAAGAGAAACTTCTCTTTACTCTAAGCAGTTTGTGATCTAATACTGCAGTTTCTATAGTTAACATAAAAATACCCAGGCAGCAGAAAATGCCAGTTCTAAGGAGACAAGCCTTTCTGCTAGATTCCCAATGAACAGCAATTTAGGCCATACATCATGAATCTCTCTCTTTTTTTTTCAAGGAAATGATTATCAAAGAAAATTATAGATTTAGTTTTGTTTATACAGCAGTTAAAATTGTTCGCTTATGCACATAATTACTAGACAAAAAAATCAAGAAATGGATAAGGGATTATTAGGAGGCATAACTATGTATTTAGTATGGGGGTGTTGATACAACATGTGGGCAACAACATTATTTGATCAGTTTGAACAAAATCTTTCTTCTTACGAGCTGTCTTCCTTTATGCTAACACTTATCAAATGAAAAGGCTGGTACAGATATTTAGGTTAGTTTACTAACAAAAGAATTCTGATAACATTTTGACTATACTCCTGGAAATGAATATAAAAATATATCTCTTTTGAGCATAATAAACTCCTGTGTATAGTATGCTGCTATGATAGATTTTCATTCTCTTTTGTTATAGATGACTGTAGAGTTTCTTCAGTGGCTCTCCTTTTGGCTACACAGGCATAAGTGTGATCTTGTCTCAAACCATCTGCAATATATTACGTGAACTCCATTACTACTTGCGCTATGGCTGGATGTGAGAAGGATTACCATTGGTACCATTAGTACACCAACTAAAGCTGGTCAATGGCTTTCCTAGCTATTGCAGCCACCTTGTCTTCCAAGACCAATGCTAGGTGCAAGGCTTCACCCAAGAGATGAACCTGGTCTTTCAAAAGGAGAGCCATCCAGAACAACTGTAATTCCAATCCTAGATTTGTTTACCTACTGACATATCAAGTTTCTTTATGTCTAGATTGCCTAGATGGATCTTAAATTTGGATGCTTAAATTTGGATGTAAATTCTCCTTTACATCCAGATACCTATTCAGGATTTTCACAGACTACTTGAATCAGCAGCAAAACAGAGATAGAGCTGAGTATCATGGATATAGTAGTATATGCTTTATTGTACTCTATGCATCCCAGTTATAGAAGAAAGGCTAGATATAAATCTAATAAAATAAAATGCAATAAATAAATATACACATCATTTTGGTAAGGATTAATGCTCAATTAACTTACTGTCTGTGAAATGCTATACTTATTCAATATACTATGCATATTTACTCAGATGAAACCTAATTCATTCAATAATGCTTATTCTCAGGTTTAAATCCAGGTATATGTTTATGTTCACAAACTTGGTTCTTCCTTTATTTTGCTATGAAAAATAAGAGTCCCTGTTTCTGCCTTCAGTTGTTTATGCTTTTCTTCTGCCTTCCATTCATTTTTTTAGGTTATTCACCACAGAACTGTAGAGTTGTCAGGCAGGAAGGTGCTTTTAGATTTTATGCCTGAACTTAATAATATAATGCCATGTTTGGATTGCACACTTCTCAAAACTCATAACAGTGCAGAATGCCATACACTAAAGACCAGAGGAATTGGGGTTGGGGCGTATGTCCAAAGGACCTGGCACCTAATATGGTAGATGAAATGAGCAATTGTACTATGCTTTACAGGAAGATTCATGAGCGGTAAGGAGCTCTAACCAATCATCTTTTAAAGGAAAAGAATACTGACATCACTGCTTCTTCTGCATATTTCCTTGTTATATTATTAACTTTTGCTTCCAGAATTCTTTTTTTTTTTTATTTTATTTTTTTTGGTCTTTTATAACATTTGGCATATTCTGTGAAATGTTAGGAACAAATGCCAATAGAAAAATTTCTTTATGAGCTTGGTACCATGTGTTATTGTCTTTATCAAGATTGTGTTCCTTTCCATATCTTTTGGCAGAGTTACTTTGCTTTGTGTGTGTATGTGCCTTCAAGCTGTTTATGAACTTATGGTGACTCAATGAATTTCATAGAGTTTTCTTAGGTAAGGAATACTAAGAGGTGCTTTTGCCAGTTTCTTCCTCTGAAATATAGCCTACAGCACCTGGTATTTGTTGATGTTCTCCCATCTAAGTACTGTACAGGCCTGACCCTGGTTAGATTCCAAGAAACGTTGTTCCCCATCTTCAAAAAGGGGGGGGAAAGAAGATCCCAACAATTATCGTCCAGTTAGTCTGACATCAATACCAGGAAAGATTCTGGAGCAGATCATTAAACAAAGAGTCTGTGAACATCTAAAAGGCAATTCCATAATCACAAAAAGTCAACATGGGTTTCAGAGAAGCAAGTCATGCCAGACAAATCTTATCTCTTTCTTTGATAAAATTACCAGTTTGGTAGATGAGGGGAATGCTGTGGATATAGTATATCTTGATTTCAGTAAGGCCTTTGACAAGGTTCCCCATGACATTCTTGCAAACAAGCTTGTAAAATATGGGCTAGACAAAGGAACTGTTACATGGATTCGTAATTGATTGACCGGCCAAACCCAAAGGGTGCTCAACAATGGCTCCTTTTCATCCTGGAGAGAAGTGACCAGTGGGGTCCCACAGGGCTGTGTCCTGGGCCCAGTGCTATTCAACATCTTTATCAATGACTTGGATGAAAGAATAGGGGGTATACTTATCAAATTTGCAGATGACACCAAATTAGGAGGAGTAGCTGATACCCCAGAGGACAGGATCAAAATTGAAAATGACCTTAACAGATTAGAAAGCTGGGCCAAAGCTAACAAAATGAATTTCAACACGGAGAAAAGCAAGGTAGTGCACTTAGGGTGGAAAAATAAAATGCACAGATATAGGATGGGGGACACCTGGCTGAATGAGAGACTTCTACGTGTGAAAGGGATCTGGAAGTCCAAGTAGACCACAAGTTGAACATGAGTCAACAGTGCAACACGGCAGCTAAAAAGGCCAATGCAATTTTAGGCTGCATCAATAAAAATATAGTGTCTAGATCAAGGGAAGTAATAGTGCCATTCTATTCTTGGTCAGGCCCCACCTGGAATATTCTGTCCAGTTTTGGGCACCACAATTTAAAAAGAATGTGGAGAAACTGGAGCGTGTCCAGAGGAGGGCGATTACAATGGTGAAGGGTCTGGAAACCATGCCCTATGAGAAACAACTTAGGGAGCTGGGGATGTTCAGCTTGGAGAAGAGAAGGTTAAGAGGTGATATGATAGCCCTTTTAAAATATTTGAAGGGATGTCATATTGAGGAGGGAGCAAGCTTATTTTCTGCTGCTCCAGAGAACAGGACCCGGAACAATGGATTCAAGCTACAGGAAATGAGATTCCACGTCAACATTAGGAGGAACTTCCTGACAGTAAGGGCTGTCTGATAGTGGAACACACTCCATTGGAGTGTGGTGAAATCTCCTTCTTTGGAGGTCTTTAAGCAGAGACTGAATGACCATCTGTCGGGGATGCTTTGATTTGGATTTCCTGCATGGCAGGGGGTTGGACTGGATGATCCTTGTGGTTTCTTCCCACTCTATTATTCTACAATTCTATGATTCTATTATCAGATATGATCTTCAGGGTATTTAGTCTTAGCTGAGCTACATTTGCTCAACTGAGTTTCTTGTCCAATTCTGTGCACATTCCTATTCCCCAGGTTGTTTCCAGAACCCAGGGGATTTAGATTCATATAGAGAAAAGGACTTGCTGTTTTTGAGACAAAGAATCTGCCTTTGATTTTTTGCCTATGCTCTTGTTATAGTTCATATCCTTTCCCTATTGCTCCTGATGCTTCCCTTTGACACATTATTGTTTTGAACTACAAAAGAATCTCAGAATTCACCAGCCACTATTGCCAGTGGTCATGCTGACAGGAGGATTTTGTAGTCCAAGGTAGTAGTCCAAAACAGAAACTTTCCCAAGTTTCCATGAAGCCACCATTTCTTCTGAAGATGAGAAATAGACATTTAAAACAGAATTTCTGTGATGCATTTATATGGTACATTTTAACAAGATGTGCAAGATGCAAGGAAGTTCTGAACGGCCTAGGGATAGCCTGTTTTTAAACTGGGTTCAAAAAATTCAGCTCAAGGAGACCTAATTTTTCTCATTCGTTCCTACAACTGCACATGCAATCTGTATTTTCTATTGCATATTTCTACAGCAGCATTTCACCATCTTGCTCTGACTAGTAGGCAATAGCTTGTCTTTCTGGTTGTAAAAAAACTGCAACAAAGACACCTCCCCCCCAAAAAAACACCCTCAACTCACCAGCAAAGCAAATAGAGCCATTTGCCTCAACCAGAGTTCTAACAATTTCAAATTCTTCACTTGGAGAGCAAAGAAAGCCAACCTTTTGACAGTATCAGAATGGCAAGCTCACAAAGGCTCCTGTCACAATGAAGCCAAAATGAAGAAGGGATAAATTATGCTAACTAAAAAAAGGCATTTATAAAATGTGAAAATTACAGGATTGTGTAATGCTCTGGGGTGAAATGCTTACACTGAAGAATGGCTATGACAGTGTAACTGCCGATCAAATGGTGTTTGAATAGCAGTTCCCATGACCTTGAAAATGGGTTGATGTGTGAAATGAGAAAAACCAACATGAAGCTGAGCAGACATCTGCAGTGTGGCTACTTCAGTGTGTTGGCTGACATTTTAACTTTCTTCTAAAAGTTATTTAAGATGAACCATGCATATACTGTTAATCCTAGGAGAGGCAAGCTATCTATTCTGTAGCCTATGCTTTTTGTTCTTGAAAGGGCTAGGGGATATAACTGTATGATATAACTAAAAGGCCTGTAGATTATTGCTAACCCAGTCCCTGGAATGGATCCTGCTTTGGGTATGCATATTTGAACTGGTGTAACTGGACCTCTTTACCTCTTATTCCCTGCAGCAGCCTGTCTATCCCCCTAAAATACTCAGAGGCAAGTAGAGACAATGTGAAATGGGGTGAGTTAAGATCCAAGGGGACATTCTTGAACACTAAACTCAGGGATATTTCATGAGCAGAGCCTTTCCATCACAAAATACTGATTCTTGATCCAACCATGTTTGTTGTTGTTGTTGTTTCACTAGGGAGATCACTGGGATGTAGGGACATGATTCTTCACTAGTTTTATTCTTAAAGGATGCAATGAGTAATTTTAGGAGTTTTATTCCCTACTGTACACTTTTTGAAGAGAGTTTCCAGTTTGGAATTATTCTGCACTTGCAAATGGTTGCTTTTCACAGAAGACAGCATTTTCTGTGCAGGTGCAGAAAATATTGTTTTCATGGAAAAAAGGAAAAAGAGAATTTATTTCCTCACAGAATAAGTCCCAAACTTTGTAGATTCTCATTAGCCCAGGATTTTCCTTGTATGAATTTCCTGACACTTAAGAAAAGTGTTTTAAAATCGTTTTTGCATGTTTTCAAATATTCTTTCCATCCCTGCTGAGGAAAATGTGTCATATTGGTATGAGTTTGGAAGAATTTAAACAAAAGCAGAAGAACAAGAAGAAAAAATTATTATTATTATTATTATTATTATTATTATTATTTATATCCCACCCTTTCCCCAAAACTGGGACTCAGTGTTGCTTACAATATTATAAACAGTACAGTTAAAAGCATAAAAAATAGTACATGAAAACAGAATTAAATTACTACAATATTAAAACAGATTGCATGTTACAATATAAAATACAATTTAAAAAGATAAAAATGTTTAAAACACTTTAAAACATTATAAAAGGGTTTTAAAATGAGATAAAATGCATGTTAAGATTCTGTTCTGCTCAATATGAAAAGGGTCATAATATATGTGTATCTTGCTGTTCGAACTGCATAATTCAGATGTTAAGGAAAAAGCAACATGGGATATACAGTAAATGAAATAAAACATGTATGTGAGAGTCAGGATGACTCAGCAGAAGCCAATTGAGAACCACACAGGTGTAAATGGTAATACAATTAACAAGTCCTGAATGCCAAGGACAAGAAATGTAAAGTGGATAATTGGACACACCTGACAATTGTTAAGTGGTCAAGGCTGAGATGATGAAATCACTAATTGTAGGATGAACCAAGAGAACCAATGAGAATGATGTACACGCCTACTGGGTGGAAACAGACAACAGTGGGTGGTACCATGCATTGACTATAATAATGACTATGCATCCCAATGTATTTTGTGGGTTGTAGAGTGGGTAGTAGTAGTGGATAATGAGGAGTAGAGTATTGTTGTATTGGATAGTTTTGGAGCTGTATATAGTAGAATAAAGTAGATCTTTTATTTAAGACTACTGAGTTGTCTGGTGTCTTGGGTGAAGCTACAAGAACCAGCTGGATCCTGAAGAAGGGTGAAGACTTCTGTGGAAGCAAGAGTGAGAAGGCTTGGAGAGTTTGTCAGGGTCTTCAGCCTATTCTCTGTAACTCTGCTAAGCTATAACCACTGGCCAAAACTGGTCAGCGCGGTGCACAACCAGGTGGTGAGTTCAAGCCAGAGGTGAAGAGCTACAACTCCCATCATCCCTGACATCAGACACCTCCTACCAGAGTCTACTACCAAAGTTTTGAGAACATGCCCTTCCCCATTAACTTTTCATCAGCAATGAGCTCTCATCTATTCTTGCTGTGTAACTGCTGAGTGCCACTTGATCCAAAGAACTGAGCAAATGTGAAGCAAGTACCGCATCTGAAATCCAGCCTGCACTGAGTTCAGGTGTGTTTCCAAAATTGCTGATTTGATAGTTATCTAAAGTAAGAGATAAGTGTGTGTGTTTAAGAGATTTTAAAAATGGGCGATCATTTGAAAAAATAGCAATGCATGCAGAAACAGACACCATGCCTGCAAAAGGTCATAGGGATTTAGAGATGACAACATTGTTTACCAACCAGAGCCAGTGTCAAATCCTTACTGATCACTATTGCATTGATTCATTCTTTCTGAAAGTGATTTGTTTACTGAAAGGTGGAGAGTGAGAAAAACAGCCACCCAGAGTATATTCTACCTCTGTGCTAAAAGTCATTGTGTCCTTCTTAAAGGCAATCATCATTACAAATGAATATGACATGTACGAGAGAACAGCTTTGTGTTTGTTTTTAATATGCCTTCATTATCAATTCCATTCACAGATTGTTCTCATTCTTCTCTAAAAGCTTATATTGTCAGGTTATGTGTCTTCTGAAGAAAAGAGGTTTAGTTACAGGAACACCATGTTTGACTGCTTCAAAGGTCAATGTCAAGAACAGAAGATAAACAAAAAAATATATGAACAAAAATGTATATCCAGCAAAGGGTATTATAATTCCTTTCCTCCCTGACAAAGTGAAAGCTGATTTAGTCACAGCTACTGTATCATTTTATAGGCACAATTATTCTATTCCTGCCTTAGGTTCAAAAGATTAATGCTAGATGTTGGCCTTATATAACAGGAAGAGGTAAAATCCTTCTTGTAGTGATGTAGCCTAGAGTGTCTCGAAGCCATTTAGAAGGGCCAGTTGCACTTTTGAACAATCATGACCTAAGGTCAGTTCAGACACCCATCTTTATTAATCACCATCAGGTTACAACCCAGCAAAAAGTCCTGCACAATCCCACAAGCCATTCACATAGAACACTAGTGACTAACGGTGTGAGGGCAACTCTCCACATAGTGCAATGAAACACATGCCATATTTCTCAGCTGTCCCAGTTTGTCAGAGACAATCCTGATTAATTCTTTGTCATCTCATTTTTTTCAGCTTCCTTTAAAATGTCCCAATTTCTTCCATATCTTTCTACCTTCATCCTCAGCTTACTTTAAGTGCTGCAAACTGAGTTCACAGCACTAAAGTAGTTCATAATTAACTCAGTTGTATGTGGTAGGGGAGAAGAGAGGGCAAAATCTTGCACGTTCCATTAAGCTCAGGCAAATGCAAACTGTTGCAGCCTTTCCTAGGATGTGTATTCTTCCTAGGTGTAAAATAGAAATTCATCCGTTTCCCAACTGGGGTTAGATTTTGAGTTTTTGGGCCCTTGTGAAACTTGTGTAGAAAGAAAAACAGGATTTTTGGCTTGCTTGCTGTTGTTCTGGAGACAACATAAGCTGTATAGTTTTTGAAAATTGCACAGGAGTTTGAAAACCTACATAGCTTTGCAGTAAAAACTCATGCTCATCGTATTGCTGACCAACTCATTAATAATGAGACCAGACACAAGAGAACTGGGATATAAAATGGGCAACTTTATTTAACTCAACTTATTTAAACTTATTTCTTCGAGAACTGCAAAAAACCAGGGGGGAGAACCTTGTGGAGGAACAGCTGGCAGATGGTCTGCTCCAAGACCAATTCCCCAGCTTCCAAAGGGTGAAAACACCTGTGCCCCAAGGGCAATCCATACTTTGGGTTGCTCCCCGGCCGGCATCCGGAAGGCCAACCCAAGACTCCCCCACTTAACTCGCCAGACTTAAGTGAGGGTTTAAATCTCAAGCCAGCCCCAAGGCAAGTCTCTTTCCCTTCACGTTTACTCGCAAGACCTAAACGTGATTTCCAGAGACCTAGCTTCACCCTTTAGGAGGGTGCCGACGTGTTCACCAAAACGTCTATCTCCCCCCGCCTATGCGTGGAACCTATTTATGACCACACCCATGCCAATTGTCAAAGTCCTCAACCAACAGTGTGGGGTAGGCGAAAAACCCTTGGAAAGGGGAGAAAATTCCTACCCAGCCCCGAGGCGACCAAAATTAATTTTCACGCTGATGTCGAGGCGGGAGGGTGGGCCAGCGTTTGAAGCCAAGTGAGAGGAGTTTGGGCAGGGAAGCCTCAAGCAGGCTAAACCCCGCCCCCTCCTCTCCCAACAGCCAGCAGAGCATGCTGTTTTCCTTTAACATGCTGGTCTCTAATGAGAGGCCAGCAAAATCTCCTCCCCAGCCCAAATGGTCGGGGAGAAGCATTTTTACTACACAGAGAAAACAGCAGAGCTTTCCTAGATACACACAATTGCTGCCGCCTACAATGTAGGTGCACACTATATTCCTATATAAACAACATGGTCAAGGGTTCAACCTCATGGTTGTGTCCATTGCTGATTTGAATGTTGTACAATTCAAATTTTATGCAACAAGAAAAGAAACTCAGCCTGACTGAAACTGCATCGCTTGCTCATGTGAATGTTATCATTCTTTCCATGATCATACTGGCACAATTTTCTGTTTTCATGCCTTAAAGCTGTGCAGTTTATTGAAAAATATGCCATTTTCTAGACAGACTGTGCAGCTTCTCTGTAGTTTCCCATCTTTATGGGGGGGGGGGGGAGTTTGCACATCTGAATGTCCTGAAGCTGTGGGATGAAGAATTGTTTCATTGTTTCAACATCTACTGGGAATCAGAAGAATCAAAATGTACCATTACTAGTTCCTCCTCATCAAAACCTTTTGTCATCTTGACTATACCCTGATGTTGCTTAGCCACATGTGTCATGGTTTTCATTTCTTGAAATGAACTGTTGTAGAATATGGCACAAACACACAGAGACCATAAGTTGCCAGCAACCGGGATGAGGTGGGGTGCCTAAATGGCTTGTTCTAGTTTAAGCTGCTCTCTGCATTTGTTTAACTGTTTGATATTCTCTTGAAGCTGCTTCTTTTAAAAGCTCATGTTCCTGAAAACAATTGCTTTTCTTTATCAGGTTTTAGGAAGTATATCAATTATTTAATGTCACAACAAGCAAACAAGAGACATAAATACATTTCATTTCCTTCCTGTCTATGACATTTGGCATGCTCTAATAAACACAGATACACAAACAGAGAGGGGTGAGAAGGAGAGAGAGAGAGAGAGAGAGAGAGAGAGAGACTACGTAGATGGATAGATCGGACTCTGAAATAGAAAAATTTACAGGATGAATGGATCGACCTTATGGACATGACTAAACAGAAGTGGAATGTCAGCTAACAGTATGAAAGTGTGCACTTACAGAGCAGTAATAAGCTAACTTTTGCTAACTTTTGAATTTGGCATTTAAAAACAAGAAAAGTAAGGAAACTTGGGTGTTTTGTTGAAAGCAAAATGTTTAGGAGGCACTGTCAGAAATGAAGATAAACAGCATTCCTAGCCTGAATAAAATGAAGCAATTCCAAGAGAAACATGAAAATACTAGTACCACTATATCAGGCTCTTGACAAAGAAACCTGTTGAGCTAACTACATGCGAAGGCAATAGACCTGTGTGTTACAAGACAGGTCATTGCCAATTTCATACGAAGTAAAAGTAAATTTAAAGCAGATAAATTCTGAGAGGAAAAGAGGTGCTGTTAGCTTTGGAGGAGACATTTTATTTATTAAACCTGATTTTATCAGCTACTTTGGGATCGGGATTAGTAATTTATCCAAAGATGGAGCAACCTCACCCCCATTTTTGTTTTGTGGTATTTGCCCACTAGGTTGCAACAGTGCTGAACACTGTTCTTCTTACAACTGATCCTTTAGCTTTATTTTTAAAGCTAAATTTATACATTTATAAATGAAGGTCTGTGTGGTATAGTACAATTCTGACTACTCACTGGAAACTCAAGAGAGTTGGAGCCAGTCATACCTCCAACTATCTTGATTTGTCAAAGAAACTGCTGTTTAATCCCCTGTCATTTCACTTTTTCAGCTGCTTTTAAAATGTCCCATCTTATCTCTTCTCCTCCCACTTTCCCCCATGGTTCTTTGCTTATTTCTGTTGCTGCAAACTGAGTTCAAAGTGCAGAATTAGTTTGCAGTGAATTTACACAGCTGGGGGAGAACTCAGAAGGGGAATGGAATCTTGTGCTTCCTAGTAGGTTCAAAAAAAAGCACACTGCTGCAGCATTGCCTAGCAGGTGTGTTATTCCTCATTAATAACTTTTGCCATCTTGACCACTCTTTGATGTTGTTTGGTCAAGTTTTCATCTGTGAAATTTGTAGGTTATTGTCTCAGAAGAGAAGTCCACAGCCAAAAAATGATAGAGAAAAGCCCTGTCTTTTGGAGTCACCATCATAACATCTAGATGGCTGAAAATACAACAGTAAGAACTGTTCAACAATGGAACACACTTTTCAGAGAGTGATGGAGTCCCCTTCTTTGGAGGTCTTTAAACAGAAGCTGGATGGCCATCTGTCAGGGGTGCTTTGAATGTGAGTTCCTGCCTGGCAGGGGATTGGACTAGATGGCCCTTGTTGTCTCTCCCAACTCTACGATTTTACTATTCTAGGTCATCCCATGGCTGACTGGATCCCTATCTAGAAAATACTGTAATCCCAATCCTGGACAATCTTTATTAGCATGTTCTATTGATCTTACTGGGTTTGTCACATTGCCATTTACACCCATTTTTGTTACATTATATACTGCGCCTGCAATATATGTGGGCGCACCTTAAGCAGCTTCCAGAATCAATGGGGTGTGTGCCCATGGGGACAAGCCCCATTACTTTAATGGAGCTCCAGCATACGCTCCATATGCTCCAAATATGGGGCTCCATATTTCCCTTATGTGGGGAGGGGGGGGTCCAGAACGGATCCCCCATGTAAGGGAAGGGTCCACTGTAATGACAAAGCAGAATATATTATACACTGTGGAAAAAGTTGCCCCACCCACCCAGTATCATTTTATTTGAGAGGCAGCAGCTTTCGATGGTCTCCGTTCTTTCCAGCTCTGTTGACTGAGATTAATTTAAGTGAAGCTGTAGCTGAACTGATACTTTGACCTATGATTTAGCTTCCTATCGCTCCCCAAACCAAATCTGTACCCCCATCATTTCTTGAAGAAGAAGGAGGGCTATTTCTCAAAAGGTGAAAAGAAACCACTCCTGGTATTTTTTTTTTAAATTCCCTCCCTCCCTCCCTCCCTCCCTCC
>NC_056523.1:85502082-85561923 GCF_019175285.1 Sceloporus undulatus | reverse complement strand
CTTTCTTTCTTTCTTTCTTTCTTTCTTTCTTTCTTTCTTTCTTTCTTTCTTCCCTCTTCTTGTATATATTCATTAAATTAAGTTAAAATTCAAATTACTCAAGCCCTGTACAGACCGGCAAAAAGCGCTGGCCTGTGGGTGGAGTCAGGGCAGAGTGTCCCCACCCTCGATGCCCTTACGCCACTGCCAGGGTGCCATTTTGCCATGTGCCAGTCCACACAGTGCATGCCATGATGACGCACCTCTGGGGCTGCATCCAAACAGTGCAGCACCAAAGAGGCATCATCATGCCACATGCGGTGGGGATGGTGCCTTCTTTTTGTGCTCTACGGAGGCGGGATTGGTGCCGCAGCATGTGTCCCACTGTCCCTTTGGCCCAATCTCTACAGCCCCTTCATGATCTTTCGGTTCTTCTCTCACATCACTTTCCCTAGAATAAGCTAAAGCAATCTATATGAATAGCTAATACATTTAAGAAAAAGTACAGGTTTAAATTATGTGGCGCTACATCAGCGTCACTGTGGTTTCACCAGTGTCAGAAACTTTTATAATTTAATGGGAAATAAAATAGGAGAAGGCACTAAGAGGAGTTGTGGTTCATTTTGCTATGTACTGAGTGAGTTATCTGTTTTTGTGTGTATTTGTTTGCAACCCAAACCCCACCCCACATTCTGCTGGGTAGCTTCCTGACTAGTTAAGAAACAGACTGTATTGTATTGACATATCTGCTGCACCTTTCAAATACTATTTCCTTCAGCATAAATCACATGCTTTAATGAATTCAGTATTTGAGACAAGCAATACTGCTACATGACCAGGGACATAACATTATTATGATGCCACAGCAGGAGTTCAAAATGAAGAGGTGAAAGAATGGATTAAAAGAGTATGTTTTCAGTTCTATTACAAAAGCACTTCCCAGTTTTTTCCAGTGAAAGAAAAGTCAGTTTTGTATATTGAGAATGGATTAGAATCATGTTTCTGGGCCAACTTTCAGATTAGTCTTTGTTGATACACTCAGTCAGTCTGTGTAAATATTGAACAAAGACACATATTCAGATTAGAGAGTCCCCCTCCAACAGAGGTGGAGAAATGTTCACTGAGAGCCAAACTAGACACAACACCATTCATGCCATTAGAGTTTATGCAGATGGCTTTTCAAAAGTAAATTATGGAAGCCCTGTGCCTTCTATTTATACTGGAAGAAACATTCCCATTTACTTCAAAGGCAGATTTTCCATAAGTACAAAAGCAAACACAGAGGGGAGAGGACTGATCCATGTCAGGTCCACAACAGCATTCCATTTCCGTTTCAAATGCCCATGTATGCAATCTCTTCTTCTAATTTTTAAGCCAGTAGCATGGATATCTCTTTATCTAGTTAGTAAAAAATAAACCAACAAAATGAATAAATAAAACTATAAATGTATATATTACAAATACATTGAAAAAGCGTAATTTCCAGTAAATTCACATAAGCCATACAGTTTTATAACAGTGCAGGTACAGTAGCTGTGAAGAATCTGCTTCAGCCAAAGAGGACTAAACTCTCTGCAGTGACCCATAGTTCCTTTTCAGTAGCTGCTCTTAGACTCTGGAATGACCTGCTGGACGAGATCCGTCAGATTACCACCTTGGAAACCTTTAAGAATGCTATTAAGATGGATCTCTTCCAGCAGGCCTTTCCAGATTAGGCCACTTCCATTTACCTGCCTCCCCCTCCACTTTTTCTCCTCTTTTCTCCATCCTCATTTCCATCCTATCTGGACCCTGCTATAAACTTCCTACAAATCTCCTAACTAGTTTAACTGTTATTTTATACTATTGCTTTAATGTCCTTCTGGTTTAATCTCCTTTTAGTATTGCTGTGTTTTTATACTGGGGGGGGGGGTTAGGGTTTTTTAAAGAATTTTTAACTGTATCTTGTTTTATTGTTGTAATCCGCTTGGATTCTGAGTGATTAAGTGGATTATTATTATTATTATTATTATTATTATTATTATTATTATTATTAATGTCCTTTGGGCATGAATTTTTTCACTGATATACAATTAATGACCATTGGTGTAAGCAAAGGAACATTAGTACAAAGGGCAAATGTTTTTCAGTCTTGCCATCTTCATCAGTAGCCAGTACCAGCGTCATACATGTCTAGGTATCTTCTAATTCTTTCTACAAGTCAGAACCAAACACATTGGTGTAGAATATCTCACCTAATAAGAACAGAAGTTCATAGTAAGAATAGGAAGCTATGGCTGGTGAAAGCAAGAGGCACTTCTGTTTTTATCAGTACTTATCATAGAACCTTAAAGTTGGAAGCGGCCTCACGGGCCTTTGTACCCAGCCCCCTGCTCAATGCAGGATAACCAACTAAAGCAGTTTTAACATTTTTTAAAATGATTATAATAATATTTATTTCTTACCCACCTCTCCCCATGGATGGAGGCAGGTAAGAGATTTTTGAAGCCTTAAAGCAGCTAAAAGCATAAAGCAGTTTTATGAGTATTCCTACATTTTCATTTTGTCCCTTACCGTACACTTGACTATAAGTCAGCCTCATGTATAAGTTGAGGGCAGGTTTGGGGGCCCAAATGATTTTGATATGACCCGTGGATAAGGGTAAAACTTAGGGGCATGTAACATAGGATATAAAGGATGATGCAAAGGAAAATGATGCCAAAGGACTTAGTAAATTCTGTCAGGTATAACTGTGCTCATCCTAAAAGTTGGATGGATGAGAGAGTAGAGGGGATCCATGCTTCTTTTTGGTGCTCCCAGGATGGATTAAAGAGCGATGGCGGAGCATTGCAGTTGTGCAGTGGGATAAGTGGGTTGGGTGTGTGTGATTGGGTGAGTTATGATAGCAAGAGGAATGTCCTTAATATTGGCTTTCCTCCAAGTACTAACTATGTTGCTGTCTAGTAGAGATGTATCACATACTGGTGATGGGGTTGGTGGGGAAGTGGGGTGTAGTGTGAATCTTGATTTTGTTGACAGAGCTCCAATTGAGGTAGTGTGGGGCAAGGGGAGATACAGCGATAGGAGGGTGGAATTACAATATAAGGGAAGACAGGATCGATGCTTAATACCTATCCTGCCTTCCATCCACCCTGTTAACCCAATAGAACTGAGGATCAGTCCAATTGTACCACAGACCCTGTCTATGCGCCTGTGCAATGCCAGGTCAATCAAGAATAAGACCCACATCATTTACGATCTTTTGGAGGATAAGAACTGTGACCTGGCTTGCATCACTGAGACCTGGCTGGGGGCTGAGAGTACTGCTGTGTGGGCACAAGCTCTCCCAGCCAGGTATACTGTTAAGGAGCAGTCCAGACTACGTGAGCGGGGGGGAGGTGTTGCCTTAGTCCATAAAAATACTCTCACCCTAACCAGGAACCCCATCTGGAAGACAAACTTCAAGTGTATTTACTTGACCCTGAAGGCGAGGTACAGTCTGGGGATTCTGTTGGTCTATCGCCCACCCCGTGCGCTAACAGACTCCCTAGCTGAGCTGACACAGCTGGTCTCGGAACTGGTGTTGGAGTCTCCCAGACTTCTTGTTCTGGGGGACCTCAACATCCCTTTCGAGGCCAGCTCACAAGATCTGACAGGTGCGGCTTGGGAGTTCATGGCTTCCATGATGGCCATGGGCTTGTCCCAACTAGTCTCGGGACCAACGCATTGTGCAGGTAATACACTCGATGTCGTCTTCAGTACGGATTGGGATAATCCGTGGGCAGAGGTCTGTAGTACCTCTGCCCTATCATGGATGGATCATTTCCTGGTTGAGGTCCGACTTAAGGCAACTACCCAAATCCCCCCTGGGGTGGAGGACCTATTAGAATGGTCCACCCTCGAAGGCTGATGGAACCCAAAAGGTTCCAAAAAGCCTTAGAGGGGTTTATGGTTGGATCTGACGGCGACTCTGTTGATGCCCTGACTAACATCTGGGATAATGATCTCTCCAGGGCTTTACACAGTATCGCTCCTAAGCATCCTTTCCGGCCTGCTTCGAACAAGAAACCCTGGTACATGGAAGATCTCAGGGAAATGAAGCAGTCCGCGCAACAACTAGAGCGCAGCTGGCGGAGACACCAGCGCTTTTCCAACAAGACACTCCATCAAGCTCTTTTGAAGTCTTATGGAGTGGCAATAGGTGCAGCAGAAAATTCTTTCTATGCTGCACGTATTGCATCTGCGGAGTCGCGTCCGGCAGAGCTGTTCAAGGTGGTCAGGAAGCTAACTCAGCTTTCCCCCGCCCTGAACCCTATTTTAGAACCAACTAATGACTTTAACAACTTCTTCGCAGATAAAATCTCTCGGATAAGGGCTGATCGCGACGCTGGCATTTCTTCAGAGATAATAGAAGAGGTGTCCAGAGCTTCCGTGGACTCCATTAAACTGGATCATTTTGTGTTTGTACATACCGATGAAATGGACAAGCTTCTTGGAAGTGTTAGGAGGATGACGTGCTCTCTCGACCCCTGTCCTTTTTAGCTGACCGCCCAGGGTGGTGATGCGGTAACATCTTTATTGTGTCATATAATTAATGCATCATTCAGGGAGGGAAAATTTCCATCTAGTTTGAAATTAGCAACAGTCAGACCGTTGCTCAAAAAAACCTCCCTGGACCCCCTGTTAAGAAATAACTATAGGCTAGTCTCACTATTGCCATTTTTAGGTAAGGTGATTGAGAGAGCAGTTGCCTTCCAACTCTAAGCTGTCTTGGATGAAACCGATTATCTGGACCCATTTCAAAGTGGCTTCAGAGCAGGTTACGGAGTTGAGACTGCCATGGTCACCTTAGTCAATGATCTCCATCTGGGCATCAACAGGGGAAGTGTGACCTTGTTGGTGCTCTTGGACATCTCAGCGGCTTTCGATACCATTGACCACGGTATCCTTCTGGAACGCCTGAGGGAGTTGGGTATCAGGGGCACTGTGCTCCAGTGGTTCCGTTCCTACCTCTCAGGCAGATTCCAGATGGTGCAGCTGGGGGACACTTGCCCCTCAGGGAGCTACCTATTTTGTCCCCCACTTTGTTTAACATTTACATGAAACCGCTGGGAGAGATCATCCGGAGACACAGGGCACGGTGTTATCAATATGCTGATGACACCCAAATATGCTTCTCTGTGTCCCCAACTGATGCAGTGACTAAGGATGGCATCTCTCCTCTGAATGCCTGCCTGGAGTCGGTAATGGGCTGGATGAGGGAAAACAAACTCAGTTTGAATCCAGAGAGAACGGAAGTACTGGTGATAGGCTCCCCTGGCCCAGGGAAGGAAATTTGTCCACCTGTCCTGAATGGGGTCACACTTCCCCTGAAGGACGAAGTTCGCAGTTTAGGAGTACTTCTGGACTCGTCCCTGCAATTGACATCCCAAGTGGATGCGACGGTCAGAAGTGCTTGCTATCAACTTCAGTTGATACGCCAACTGCGACCCTACCTGGGCCAAAGGGACCTTGAATCGGTGGTACATGCTCTGGTAACCTTTCGTCTAGATTTCTGTAATGTGCTCTACATGGGACTACCCTTGTATCAAGCCTGGAAGCTT
This sequence comes from Sceloporus undulatus, assembly GCF_019175285.1. Taxonomy (NCBI): domain Eukaryota; kingdom Metazoa; phylum Chordata; class Lepidosauria; order Squamata; family Phrynosomatidae; genus Sceloporus; species Sceloporus undulatus. The sequence continues at coordinate 85,556,362 of NC_056523.1, read as the reverse complement.
CAGTTAGTACAAAAGATGGTGGCCAGATTGGTCACTGGTGCTTCCAGGTTTGACCATATAACACCTATTCTGAAAGATCTGTACTGGCTGCCTATTCGCTTCCAAGCGCAATACAAGGTGTTGGTTATTACCTATAAAGCCCTACATGGCTTGGGCCCGAGTTACTTGAGGGACCGCATCTCCCCATATAATCCGCCCCGCACACTCAGAACAACCGGGAAGAACTTGCTGAAAATTCCACCTTCTAAATATGTTATTACTTCCCAGATGGCCTTCTCAGTAGCGGCCCCACAAATCTGGAACAGTCTTCCCGATGAGCTCCGTCTTATCACCCCCCTGGAAACATTTAAAAAGAGGCTTAAATCCTTCCTCTTCTGTCAAGCCTTCCCCCCTGGAAAATGAAGTCGTGTACTATGATCCCATTGACTCTCTACCTCACCCTATTGATTGATTGAATGATTGTTTTTAGATTTGTATATTGTATTTAGTGCTCTTGGTTTTATCTATTTTATGATATGTTTTGTAATTGGTTTTCAACTCTATGTAAACCGCTTTGATCTTTTGGAAAAGCGGTATATAAATAAAATTTATTTATTATTATTATTGTTATTAAACTCTCACTTTTTACCACTCTATTCAGAGAAAGGGGATGGCTCCATATGTGTGTATATATGAGTTAAAGTACAGTACTTATGTTGACTCATGGATAAGTTGACCCAGGTTTTTAAGTCAATTTTTGACTAAAACCTCTAGGCTTATACATGAGTATATACAGTATGTGTCTAGCATGGCCCAAAGATAGCTCCTTTGTCAAAGAGAAAGATTTTCTGTTGTCAATAAGAGAATGATTAGGGTACAGGAACAATATTAGGGGTGTGTGGGAGATGCAGACCTCATAGGGGTTGAACCAGTGGGGTGCTCACCTCTGTCAATCCCAAGATCCCCCAGCAATCCCCTTCCACCAGCCAAGGCACTACTGCCATCCATTGGCTATGGCCACTGTGGAGTAGGGTGCTTCTAATGCCGCAGTGAGCCTTGGTGACGCAGTGGTTAAATGCCTGTACTGCAACCACTCACTCACAAACCACAAGGTTGTGAGTTCAATACCAGCCACGGGCTCAGGGTCGACTCAGCCTAGCATCCTTCTGATGTTGCCTAAATGAGTACGCAGCTTGTTGGGGATAACTAACCCGCTTAGGGAGTGCTTAAGTGCACTGATCAGTGGTATAGAAATATACTTGCTATTATTATTGCTATTGCTGCTCTCACCCAGCATCTCTTTCTGGCTCTGGAAGGTCTACTGGTTGAATTGAGAAAAAGGCTTTCAGGTGATAGCAGCACCCCACTCCAATCAGTGGCTACTTATGAAAAGGGGTTGCCTTCCAGTTCTGGTGGATCTGTTGGCCAGGCAGGAAAGCAATTTGCCTCCCTTTCTTGTTCATCCAGCAGTCTTGTCAGATCCAGAAAAGGCTCCAGGGTGGCAGCAGCACCCCACCCCCACCATGGTAGAAGTGGCCGGGCTGGCAGATGGGGGCAGCTAGGGTGTGTGGCAGCAACCTGGTGGTGACAGCATGGGCTAATTCACTGAGGTAACACTAATCCTAATGACACCACTCACAGAAAAGATATTTATTTGCTCACTTGTGCATTTATGATTTATTCCTCCTCTGAGTCCACAGATTATTATGCTTCTGTATCCCTCATCAGGTGACACACATTCCTCCACATGATTCACCATACTTTCAAGAAGATGCAGCTTTGGTTGAGGTATCCCCCAAAATGTATAATTCAAAACTAACTTTCCCTGCCTACATAACTCTTCTAATGTTTTATACTGCAGTTCCCATCAGTCTCAACCAGCCACGATTATTAGTGATCCAAAAACTGGAGGGGCCAGGTTGAGATAGGCTGATTTAGAGGCCTTCATTTATATGAGACACTAGTCTTAAGAAAACAGTAATTTGAGAATGTAATGTAAGGTCATATTGGAACTGATAGGGCAGACAGAGGAAAACATGAGATTTGTTTTATCTTAACAGTTTATTTGAAAGACAATATCTCGTGACAGTTCTGAGATTGTTGTGCCTGGAGCCACTACAATACCTGCTGTCATCTGAACTGATAATTGCCAAGAGTCATTGTACTTCCAGATCTAAAAATATGGTTTATCATTTATTTCATTCATATCCTCGTTTACTCCCAATAGAGAACCAAATGTAGCTTACAGTAGAAGTTAAAAACAAAATACAACTAAGACAGTGTATAATGCAAGAGTTTTTAAAAATTAAAAAATAGTTAATATATTAATTCATTAATTGAAAAAATAATGTGAAATTACTTGAAACATTATGTTAAAACTATTTTAAAACATAGATATCAGGACTGTTTTAAATATCCCTTTTGGGAGCAAAGTTCTGAAGTGTGTGGTAGTCTCCCAGCTGCAAAGAAATATATATATATATTTATTATGTTATATTATGTTATATTATATTATGTTATGATTATGTATGTATGTATGTATGTATTTGAGACAGCTGGACATGGTGCAAAAATGTCCCCTGCCCTTGCCATCAGCCTTTCACTTTCCCAGAATTCTTTTGGGCCCTTTGTGCTTGCTGCTCACTTTAACTGTTCCATCTCACCTGGTGGATCTTAAATCAATCTGAGATTACAACTGGGGGTTGTGTTGTATATCTCATTCTTTTTATCTATACTATAGTCCAAAAACATTCTTATTTCAACAGAAAAGTTTTACAAAAATTAGGGATTATGCCATGAATTATTATTCTGGATTTAATCAATAAATGTGCTAAATGTTCAGAATCACCAATTTTCAGTTAATTGCTCTTAATTTTCATCTTATTTTTAAACAAACTATTATTCTTTCTTACCCTTTTTATTGCAAATTAGCATCAACTCTCTAATGCTGCTGTTCTTCATATCAGTCCAGTCAGCATTTCATTTCGTGTAGGAGGAAGAATTAGTGAAATTCTATAGTGTGTTTGCAAACACTCAGATGTTGCTGAGGTGTAACAAAGAAGTGTTAAAGTTTACTATAGGTGACAATGATGTGTCAACAACAATATAAGGAGTGGTGGTTTTTGTTTTGTTTTGTTTTTGCTTCATTTAAGGAAATAGAAAGGCAATAGTAAATATTGCAGAGGCCAAAATCCTATAAACCTATATCAAATAAACTATGGCATAATGTTGGGGCATAATATTGACAACATGCCCTTGCTTGAGCCCAGTGTGATAATCCATGATTATATGAGCCTGTTTGATCAAACATTAGTCATATCTAGCACAGACCCATTAAAATAAGTGGGGTACACAATGTGATAACAGGCATCTTGAAAAGAGAACTCCAAATGGAACTAGAATTTTACATGTTGGGAATTTCTGAAGATAGACTGGAAAAAGAATTTGGAAAAATATTGTTTTATATTGTTTTACTGTACATATGTTCAGAAATGGAAGGGAAGAAATCCCAACATAAAATGAATGATTGGATTATGAAACTTTATTATACAATGAAGATGGACAAATTAACAGCTAATTAGAGATAAAATCATAGAAAAATTTAGTGGGAAATGTAATCTGGTTTTGAAGCTTGTAGAAGGAAAATGAGAAACCATTGCAAATTTGGGAATAAGATTTTGAGATCGATAAAATTGCTCTGGATCCAGAAGATAAAGAGGAGAAAGGGGATTATATCTAGACCATAAGCCATCCAGGAGCCCCATTCATTCTTGCAAGTGTCATTCTCATTGCAGTTTGATGAGAGAAAACCATACCCAGAGTTCCTTCAGCACAGTGCCCTACAAATTTGTTTAAAAGGCTGTGAGTCATAAAAGAAAAGCATCTTTGGGTGCTTTAGCATACGACTACACTGGATGCCAGAGCTGTGCAGTGCCTCTCAGTGAATGATAAATCCTGGTTGTTAGGTTCCTTTTAGCCTTTAATGGAATGAGTTATGGGAAATTAAGTGGGCAGTTGCCTAAGTGCTTGAACAATTTTCTCCTAGCAGACTAATACAGCAATCACTCTTCCATCAGGCAAATTTCGTTCTGGAAAACCACAAGAAGCAAAGATCTGAATATGTAAACGAAAAGACTGAAAGAGAGGGCAGTAATTATAAATGTTTTTAAAAGGCAGTGTGGCTGCTCTGGAGGTGAATATGCCCCCTTGCATCTCTATTATTATTATTTTAAGAGTAGAGTCTCATTTTATGCAAATCTGTAATACAAACTGGAGCTTAGCTCCATCTCCAGCCTCCACACACTGCAGGGAGTAATGGAGTCTGAAAGTCTACTGACCTTTCCAGAAAGGCTTGCTAATTAAAGAAGACAAGCTGTACCAATCACAAAGCTTAAGTGGCTGTGGAAGTTAGAGGATTGTGTGGTTTATAAAAAGAGATCTATCTGTGGTGAAAAAAGGAGCGAGCCTCCTTTTGTAGTAATATATAATATCAAAGCAATTATGCCTAGATAATAAAATCAGAGTCAGTTGTGCTTAAAGTTTGCCTAAAACAATGTTTCTCAATGAATGGAGAAGTGTATGACAAACTCCAAGTGACAGCTGCTGCTATATTTTGTTTCAAGTTGGCTCTCATTTTGTTATCTGAGGCTGAAAATGTTTGCTACTTGCTTATAAGCAGCCTGCAATTTCTGGTTAGATTTAAAGATGCTGATCCACTCAGAATTAATAAGTGAGGTAGGAACCTCTGCACTCTAAAATGCCTTGGGTCACCCCCATATCACACACTGATTCAACTATCAGACCCTATGGAGTGCCTTACTGAAACATGGCTTGGGCCCAGGATACCTGAAGGACCGCCTCTCTCCATACATTCCGCCCCGCACCCTCAGAACTTCTGGGCAGCAACTACTGAGGGTCCCAGGGGCTAGACTAGCCTCCACAACGAGAGGTCGTATTCCATCGTCGCCCCGGCCCTCTGGAATACGCTGCCCATAGAGCTCCGCTCGGCCACCTCCCTGGCCCAGTTTAGAAGGGAGTTAAAAACCTTCTTATTTCGATCAGCATTCCCCGAATTAAGTTCCAGCTAGCCTTCCCCCCTTCGACGGCAATAGTAGCTGGCTGATAGGGTTTTAGTTTGGATTTTAATATGGTTGTGTTGTATTTTTATTATGTATTATAATGTATTTGTATTGTTATTATTAACATGTTGTTCACCGCCCTGATCGTTGGAAGGGCGGTATACAAATAAAATTTTTATTATTTATTTATTAACATCTAGCCCAAAGCTTAGTTTCAATGCACAGCATTTTGAAGAGGTCCATCCATTGGGAATGTTTTTGCATAAAAACCTAAAAACTAGCTACACTACACAATTATAGTGATATTATTCCACTTTAACTACCATGGTTCCCATCCTATGGATTCCTGGGATTTGCAGTTTAGGAAGGGGCATTTAGAATTTTCAGCCAGAGCAGTCTAGCATCTAACCATACTACAAAACCCAGGATTCCATTGGATGCAACCATGTAGTGATAGTGACATTTCAGTGGTATAATTATGCAATATGAAAGGGACTTAAGTTTTGTCCCACTCCAAAGCAAGCATCCATGCCACCAGCATACTGTGACTGATGTGGGCACATAGCATTGCATTAAGCAACCTCTCAAACCAGTAATCCTAGGCACACCTCTGCTTTACATTCAATGTACCTGCAAATAATAAAATTTGGTTTGAACTCCGATGCACAGAGGGCAGACTGTGCTTTATGATATATCAGTGCCTCTGATGTAGAACACTCTCCAATATGGCTGTATAGGAAGGATGGAAGTCATGCAGCTCTTCAGATGTTGGACTGCAACTCCCAGCCCCAAGAAACATAACCAGTGCTGAGGCATGCTGAGTGCCTGGAGCGATCTGGAGGGCTACATAGTTCCCACCCTTGCTATAATTTCTGCTGGCCCTGGACTTATTTCAGTAAGAATGGCACAGGCCCCACTAGTGTTGCTTGACAGTGTTTTGTAGTTTGGCTAAAATTCTGCTTTTGTACCTTTTGCTAGGACACAGTATGCTTGTGGCATCAGTGTAGAGTTTGGAGTAGCCAGAGGCTTATAGTGAGAGCCAGTGGTATTGGTGTCCTAGTTATTCATTCCAACTGTGTCTGTATCTTCATATCAAATAATAACGACAAATTTCAAATTCTTCAATAGCATTTTTTTTTGCTCCTTTATATCAAATGGTCACCACAAACTGCCTATACTCAAGCCTTGTGAACTAAAACAGCATTATTTTCTGCTAAGTTTGCATCTCAAAAATAAATGCCAATGGCATGAAATCAGGTCAAGTAGTGTCAATGAAAGGTTAAATATGGTTTTCAGACTCTGAACATAACACTTGCATCTGAAAAAAATGGTGCTTAGCTTGTTTTCTGTGCAGACATAATAACACAATAAATGTAAGATTTATTCTTATGTATAAAAATATTTTGTATATAACTTTAAGAATCACTTAGGTCCTGTCTGCATTGGCCCAGATACTCCCAGGGGCAGCATGATCCCGGAGCTAAACACACCTCCCCCTGTTACCTCAGGCTTTGGTTTAGGGGTCATTTTGTGTCTCTTGCAGAACCCTGCTTGAACATCTGGCAATTTATATGTGGTAAGAGTCTTCGTTGTTGAATTTTAAGTATCACCTTGCTTGCATGAGAAATTAATGCAATAGTTCTGTGACTGCCGCAGTTGCTGGTGTCTCCTTTCTTGAGGATTGGAATACAGTATATACTGAGTGTTTCCATTCTGTGGGCCATTGTTTTCTTTTCCAAATTTATTGACACATTTTGGTGTAGCTTGGAGTAGCTCTATTGGCATGCCACCAGTTCCAGGTGATTTATTTCTCTCAAGTGGAATTTTGTAATTGTACTGGCCAAATGGCTGTAATAAAGTTTATTATTATTATTATTTCTCTCAAGTGCAATTAGTGCAGCCCTCACTTCACTTTTTAAAACCTGAAGTTCATCCTCATAGGGTTCTTCTTTAAATGAATCTGCCGTGAATTTGTTCCTTTTATATAGTGCTTCTGTGCATTGTTTCAATTGGGTTTTTTTATAGAGTTGTTTCTTGGGTTGCTTGAAGAATGTATTTGCAGCAGGCAGGCAGGCTCCTGGCTGAGGGTGGGGTGGGGGCCGGTCAGCTGGAGCCCAATTCCTTCACTCTGAAGGGAGTGCAGCAGGGAAAAAGAGAGAGACAGGCCAGCCTCCCTCTGCTGCCTCTTCTTCCTCAACTACTACAAGTTCTTCATTTCCTTCTTCTTCTTGAGAAGGAGGAAGAAGGGAAGGGAAGGGGGGCTGGGCAGAGCAGAGGCAGTGTGTGCCTATGAGGAACGACGGGAGTGCGCCTGCCTCCTGCCTCCATGGCTCTCGCTGGTTCGTGTGTGTGTGTGTGTGTGTGTGTGGTGTGGTGTGTGTGTTTTATGACTTCAATGTTGTGTGTGCGTGTACATACATAGTTAATGTAAATCCTATTGGAGAGGCGGGATAGAAATAATATTTTTATTATTATTATTATTATTGAATTGAGTATTGATGTACAGAAAAAGTTTTCTCTCAAAGTAAATAGACTGCAGTGTGTGAGCACAAGTTACCATTTCTTTCCCATTGCATTTTGCAGTCCTGGCACACAGATAGGGTTGCCATAATTCTCTACTATAAACCAGGACAAAATGTAGGACAAAATTTAGACCAAAATATAGGACAGTTGTAGGATAAAATTTAGCCCAAAATGTAGGACATTTAAGCTCCTCCATTTTTCCTAAATGTCCTACATTTTGAGCTAAATTTTATCCTACAATTGTCCTATATTTTGGTCTAAATTTTGTCCTACATTTTGTCCTGGTTTATAGTAGAGAATTATGGCAACCCTACACACAGAGGGGATCTCCTCAAGGAAAGCCCTCTTTAACTGGAAGGGTTCTCACCTTCCCTTGTTTTCAACAAGATTTGTTTATTCCTCTTGCTTACTTTAAGAAACCATTTAGAGTTACAGAGCAACTGTAGGTTCAGTTGCAAAAAGAGATGCTAAAACAGTTTGCTTTGGCATTTCCTGACCTTGTTTAAAATGAGAAGAGACTATCCCTCCTAATTGTCCCTGCTGCTGAATTAATTGGATATAAACTACTTTTGCACTTTGAACTCAGTTTACAGCAACTGAAGAAAGTTGATGGCAAATGGTGAAATTGGGAGGAAGAGAAACTGGAACATTTTAAAAGCAGCTGAGAAAGCAGAAAGGTAGAAGATTAATTGAGGATGTCCCAGCTGAACTGGGATAGTTGCAGGGTATGATACCTCTTCATCCATGCCTTCAAAAGTTTACCACCTAGAGCAAATCCCAGTGACCATATGGTGCACATGTTTTTTGCTATGTTATCCAGTTATGGTCCTGTTAGAGAAAGAAGTTTATGGAAATGTATAAGCAGATTTTTGAAGTTGAAATTTTATTTAATAGTCAAAGAGAAGCCACACACACCCCTAAAAAAAACCAGGATGAAACAATGATGTGGACATGGGCATCCACATCCTGTGAAGGTTTGTGAGAGCAGGGTACATCGACTCATGGAAAGTGAAGTGCCCATCTCACTCATTTTCTCTTGTGCTCTTATTGTAGGGCAACCCTCTGTACTTCCAGTCTGCTCGGAATGTTACAGTGAACATTCTCAATGAGGAGAGTAAAGTTCTTACACGTCTGGTAACAGGTAAGGTGAAGGAAACGCTGGAGGAAGGGATAAAAAAGAGACAAGAAGCACTCTGGTGGGGCATTGTGCAATCATTAGCCCATGGGATAATCATTACTGACTGACCTAGTCCAATACAAGCCATGACCCAGCTTGCCCTTGCAGGAATTACAGTTAAGAATGTTACAAATGAAAGGACATTTATTTTTCATTTGAAAGCAAATCCCAAGTCAAAAGGTCACTTGTACAAGCACAGGTTCAGGAAGACGACTGGCATTTTGATGTTTTACTTGTAACAGACATAAGAACATCCCTGGACACTTTAATCATGCCCATGTCAGCCAACATGGTGCAGATTAATATTCACAGCACAGGAACACTCTTGCCTTTTAAAGATTTGGGGGGGGGGGGGTTAAACTTTTTTTAAATTCCCTTGTGTTGATAAGTACCATTTATGGTCACGAAATGGTGCACTTTATGTTTGACAGGGAAAATGGATGCTTTGGAAAATCCCCAGCAGACGGGTTGCCTTTGAGCACCCGTCTGCTTTCTGCAGCAAGAAGGGCCTGGCACAAAAGCATGAAGGCAGACAGGCAGACTGGCAAGGAGGAGCGGCAGTGCCTGTGGGGTGGCACTGGCAATCCATAAACATGTTGCTCAGTGTGAAATTAGATTGCCTGCCTTGCTTATATAACACCTTGCCTCCAGTCAGCAGGCTAAATAATTAAATAAACAGTTTCAGTCACCAATTATTTTTAGTTGCATGTGTGAAAATTGCCTGGAGGAGAGGAAATAAATTCACCCCCCTGAATTGAATCCCAGATACACACATTCAAAAGAAGCTTGTTTTGCAAGCGGATCATTTGCCATTTACAGGCAGAAAACGTAGACCACTCTAATGGCTGTGTTGCAAAATAGGATTTAGAAGCAGCAGCCGCTATGCACTCACAAAGTTGATGTGGTATGTGTGTAGGAATTGTGCAGCTGGTTAGGCTAGAAAGTCCTATGCTGAGAAGATGCTCCCATGAGATTCGGGTTTTGTCTTTTAACAGTGCTACCGAGTTATCCAGACACAAGAATAATAGGTGGAACTTGTTCATTTAGGAGAGATACAAAATAGATAAGGCCACTAGTATAAGAGCTGCAAGCTTTTCAACTGCACAGAGCTCTTTAACAGAGCTCATTATGAAAGCAGCTATTTAGCTACTTGTACAGAACCTATATAATCATATACAAATGGGTGTTTTTCCTGTCACCATGTCAAAGATTTCTATAATTGTGTGTTGTAGGAAGCAGATAACTGTGTTTATTCTTTTCCCATGGAAAACCATGTATATTTTGTGCTCAGAGAGAGAGAGCAGTAAAATGTTCAAACCTGGAGACAGATATGAGAGCCCAGTGGACTGAGAGGAACTAGATTTGAGAAGAAATCAATCAATGCTTTAAAAATGCTTTGTGTTAAAAAAAAATATTGTGATTGTTTTCAACTATATAGGCAGCTCATTTGTAGAATATAGGTTAAAGCAAAACACATTTGAGTTCTTTTGAATAGAAGGTCTGAATCATCTTTGAATCCTTTTGTAGATGCCTGCACAGCTCAGTGACAGCTTAAGTAAAACTTAACTCTGAAGAAAAACATTGGCTAGAATCCTGTCAGTTACTCTGACTAGAGTGAGCCCATTCTATCAATTGTTGAATGTTGAATCAGCACATAGGTAAATCCAGTTGTTTTAGTGGTACTATGCTAGTCGGGACTAACAATAGATTTAGGTCATTGTAGCTCAGGCATTAATCAGAATGCAGTCTGTAGAATTTTTCTGAAATGATACTAGTCAGAAATAGACTAAAATACTGCCATCTGTCATGAGTAATAATAAATTTGGTGTTGTGTGCCTTCAAGTCATTTTCAAGTTATGGCAACCCCAAGGTGAACTTATCATGAGGTTTTCTTGCCAAGATTTGTTCAGAAAGAGTTTGCCATTGCCATCTTCCCACCCTATGAGGCTAAGAGATTGTGACTTGTTCAAGGTCACCCAGTAGATTTCCATGGCTGAATGAGGATTCAAACCCTGGTCTCCAAAACCATTATCCAGTACTCAAACCACTACACAAAATTGACTCTACAATAGTTCACAAGCAAATTCTATATACTATATTAACAGTATTAATTATTGGTAATAACATTGCTTATAGAATTTGCCTGTGAATTGCTAAACTATTTCCTTTCCCTAATCTTTGCCTCTAATTATGAGAACAATCCACCCATGTTGTATTCTTCAGTTCTCTGCAAATAAAAGCAAGCTACTTTCTCTTATTACAAATAATCACAATAGTCAACCTCTGTGTGATGTAGATCTGCATGGAATGTTTTGAAGTGGAGGTTGGCAAAGTTAAGCCTTCTGCCAAGTAATGGAAGAGACATCTGTTTGTGCTGCTGAGCTACAAATTTCCATAACTGTTACAATGTGAGCTGTTAACATATGTTAAACTTTGAGGTGAAGAAGCTATTGTCTAAATAGCCCAAAAGAAAAGCATTGGGAAGTATACATCAAAGAAGATGTCACAGTTTTGCTCCTTCCAACACCATAAGTCCCCTGTGAGATAGGACCAAACACCTATCTAATCTGGGGTTTTTTTCCGCAAGGCCGTTCCTGAATAAAAGTGTCCAGCCACAGAATGATCGCCCTTCACATCATGTATTAGCCCACCGCTCTGTCCTCATTATATTTTTATTGTGTTATTAATAGATATTTTAATTTCCAATTATAATTGTATCACGTTTAATCCTGTTTGGGGGGGGGGGATTTGGGTCATAATGTTGAATGTGGATATTTTAATGTGTTGTGAGCCGCTTTGATTGTCTCATCACAGAAAAATGGATAAAAATAAAAGTTTTATTTATTATTGTTTATTTATTATTATTATTTTCTTGTCAAAGTGGGTAGCCAGATATTTGTGGGAACCCCACCAGCAAATGCAACTGCACCCTCCTGCTTATGTATTCCAGCAGCTGGTATTCAGGGGCAGAAATCCACACCTAAAGCATTATTGAGAGTTGACCATCCAATTTCTATATAAAACCTCCAGCGCAAAGGCTATCATGCAGTTCCATCATTGTACATGGAAGTAACACCACCACCACCAGCAACAACAACTTTATGTAGAAGAAAAAGACAGGTTTTATCTAGACTTGGAAATTCTTAAAATATACTGAACGTTGTGGAGAGAGTGTTTTTTCCTCATACAGCTTTGTCCAGAGGTTGTTTTGCTCTCAAATTAAACTACTTTTTAAAATAAATAAATAAATAAAGCAAGCTGTAGTAAGTGCTTCAGGTGTTGCATTGGGACTTAGGAGATCCAGGTTAATAGAAGCATACAGTTGGAAGAGATCCCAAAGACCATCCAGTTCAGTACCCTGCCATGTAGGAATACAGAATCAAAAAACTCCCCATGGATGACCATACAGCCTCTGTTTAAAAACCTCTAAAGAAGGAAACTCCTTCACACTCTAATGCAGCATATTCCACTGTCAAAAGGCTCTTACTGTCAGGATGTTCTTTTTAGTGTTTGGGTGGAATCTCCATTGCTCCATGTCCTAATCACTAGAGTAGCAGAAAACAAGCTTGCTCCTTCTTGACAATCTTTAAACTTTTAAACATGGCTATCATGCCACCCTTTAATCTTCAGGCTAAACATAGCAGCTCCCTAAGCTGTGCCTCATAGGGTGTGGTTTCCAGACCTTTCTCCATTTGGGTTGTCCTTCTCTGGACATATCCTAGTTTGTCCACAACCTTCTTAAACTATGGTGCCCAGATCTGGACACATTAATCCAGGTGAAGTCTGCCCAAAGCAGAATACAGTGGATCCTTGTTATACGCTGGGGTTTGGTTCCAAGATCCCCCGTGTATAACAAAATCCGTGTATGCTCAAGTCCCATTAAGTATAATGACATAGCAAAATGGTGTCCCTAATTAAAAATGGAACATCAAGGTAAATTTATACTTTTTTGGAACATTTTCAAACCGTGTATGCTTAAATCCGTGTATAAAAAATCCATGTATAAGAAGGGCTGACTGTAGAGTGGTACTATTACTTCCCTCATCCTGCACATTATACTCCTATTGATACAGCCTTGAATGACATTGGCCTTTTTAGCTGCCATATCACATTGCAGATTCATGTTCAGCCTGTGGTCCACTAAGGTTCCTAGATCCCTTTTGCATGTTCCGCTATCAAGCCAGGTGCCATCCATCCTATAACTATGCATTCCATTTTTACTGCAGAAGTTTAGGATTTTATATTTCTCCATGTTGAAATTCAATTTGTTAGTCTTAGCCCAACTTTCTAATCTGTTAAAGTCATTTTGAATGCTTCCTTTGATGTCATCTGCAAATTTGGTACATACACCCTCTATTCCATCATCCAAATCATTGTTGAACAGCAATGGGCCTGGAACAGAACCCTGTGGAACCTCACAAGTCACTTCTCTCCAGGATAAAGATGATCCATTGGTGCCACCCTTATTATTATTATTATTATTATTATTATTATTATTATTATTATTATTATTATTATTTATATAGAGCTGTAGATTTACACAGTGCTATACATACAAACAATAAAATAGATAAAGTAAACCTGCCCATGGCGTACAATCTAAGAAATAATAGCATAATACATATAAATAATACATAACAATACAGGAAAGGGTACAATAAAGTAAAGCAGGCAACCAATTAAAAATGTCAGATAACAAATAATCATCACTCAATGCCTGGGAATGCTTCTCTGAACAGGATGGTATTCAACTCAGTTTTGAAACTGGTTAAAGAAGTGATGAGCCATGTCAGTAGGGGAAGGAGATTCCAGGAGTGAGGGGCAGCAAGTGAAAAGGGACAAATTCGGGAAAATCCTAGGCTGAGACAGCAAACCTTCACTACTAGAATGGAAGACACAAGTGGGAAGGTGAGGAGAAAGAAGGTCTGATAGTGAAGAACATTTGCAATTAGGTTAGGCTGCTGTGAGGGCAGTAAGAAATGGTTTTAGGTACCCAAGAGAGGGATGAAGAGTGTCCTTAATTATATTGTTATATAATATAATTATTCAACACTATAAACACTATCTGGGAGACATAGTGTTTGGTGACTAGGAGAGTCACAGGGAACCATAAGGGTTATAAGATATAAAAGTTTAATAAATGTTCTGTTAGAACTTAGTCTGTAAGGGAATGTGTGTGTGTGTGTGGAGAGAGAGAGAGCGTTATAAAGAAACAATTACAAAGACAAGCTAAAACAACAGTTAAACTGTGTAACTAATAAAGTATTTATAAACCGTTTCTGTTGTGAACACCATCCACTAAAACAGATACTGCATTCAGCCTGACTTGCAAATAAATTTCTTACTTTGTTTCAAAAAGCAGAAGTCTGAAATGATTTCAGAAACACATTAAAAATACTGCCAACATTAAGAAAAGTTTTTTTTAGATTTGGGACACAATAGGCCTGATACAGACAGGCCAAAATAAAGCTGCTTCGAGTCTCTTTGGAGGAATGCTGTTTAAATGATGCATGGGTCCTAAGAGTCCAGAAGCTGTGCCAGAGCTGCTTAGGATTGGAGTGTGGCTTTGGCATTACTTCCAGACTCTTAGGACCCATGCATCATTTAAACAGCATACCTCCAAAGAGACCCGAAGCAGCTTTATTTTGGCCTGTCTGTTTCAAGCCATTAGATAATGGGTGAACATCGCGTTCACATAATTGTTGTTTACATCACACACATGCCCGGAGTGCCCAGAAGCCACCCCAGGGCTGTGCCAAGGCCACTTAACCCAGCCCAAAAACAGACCAAAAGGAGTAGATCTTTTCAGCTGCTATTTGGGGCCAGTGGAATAGGTGCCCTCAGGGTTGCAGTGTGTGTTTGCCATGGCCCTGGGGCAATTGGGCTCGGAGCAGCTTCTAGGCACTCCTTCCTACCCCTTTGCTTTTCCCCTTTGTTTCCAGACCTTTTATTATCTTGGTTGCCCCCCTCCAGACACATCCCAGCTTGAACTGTGGTGCCTAGAACTGGACACAGTATTCCACATGTATCCTTTAAAGTTGTTTCTAAATTGGGATCCATTTGGGGGAGCCATTGAGGGTCACAAAGGAGTGCCATCCATGTGAAAACATAGAGGGTATAAGTGGCAGATTTTCCACATGAGATCTGACCAAAACAGAAAAGAGTGGTACCATGATTTTTGTCAGTCAGGAAATGTGGAAGTGACTGTGCAATGCTAGAATTCACCATTGTGTGCTTGGTCAAAGAAGAGTATAATTAAACATAGGCCTTGAATTTCAGGAAAGCTGATTTTATCAAGATCAAGGAATTATTAGGTGGAACACCATGGCTAGAGATGTTAAATAAAAAGGACAAACACCAAAGTGGGAGTTGAGTTGCAAAAAGCACAATCACAAACAATCCCATGGAAGAAATGGGAAACATCTAAAAAAAACCAATAACAATGTGGCTGCACAATAATATCAAGGAGAAAGTGGGGAAAAAATATGTATAAAGCATGGAAGGAAGGGCAAATTACCACAGAGAAATACAGATGCATAGCCTAAGCTTGGAGAAATTGTGAAACGAAGTTAAAGCTAAGAACAAACTGGGACAGACTAGCTATGGAAGCAAGGATGGGGATGTGTTCAAAACAAGAAAATGATCAAGGAGACAGCGGGGCTGCTACTCAATAAGAATTGTAAAATGCTAACAGATTGCAGCAAAAAGGCAGAACTACAAACATCTACTTTTGCTTCACTTTCCTTCCTCCAAAAAAGAGAACCATTTACATGCATCACCAGAGACCTTGGTGAAGGATCCAAATGCAAACCAGGATTGATAAGGAGATCTTCTATTTAATTACCTATGATTCTGTGACTCTATGATTCTATCTCAAAAAGTTCATATCTGCACGGCCAGCTGGACTGCATCTCAGAGCACTGATGGAACTTTCTGATGTACTCTTAGAAAAATTTGTCCTCATTTTTTAGAAATCTCACCTGGCAAACAGGTGAGTTGCCAAAGGACTAGGAAAGAGCAAATATTGTCCTTCTCTTCAAAAAGAGCAAAAAAGAAGATTTGCTTCAAACTGGGGGGAAACCTCAAGCAGAGTGACCTATAGTTCTGACCTGGTGCTGTCAAAAATGTTGGCAAGTGACAATAATAAGTCACTGACTTAGATGATGGAATATAGTGATATTTATCAGGTTTGTGGATGATACAAAACTAACACACTGGAGAATAGTAACAGAATTCTATAGGACCTTGATAAACTAGAAAATTTGACTGAAATCAATAAACTGAAATTAAGTGAAGATAAATGCAAAATTCTACATTTAGACCACAAATTCCATAAGCACAGGTATAGGATGAGAGATAAGTTGGCTTAGCTGTAGTACGTGTGAAAAGGGCCTTGGTATTATTGTTGATCGTAAATTGAATATGAGCCAGCGGTGTGATGCTGCAGCAAAGAAGGTGTTTAATGTTTTAGTCTGCATTAACTGAATCATAGTTTCCAAGTCAAGGAAAGTATCACTATATTATGCATTAGTCAGGTCTCATGCAGAGTACTACATTCATTTCTAGGTGCTTCATTTTCGGAAGGATACAGACAAGTTGGAGCAGGTTGGCAGCAATAATAACAAGAGGTAGTGAGAATGAAATATATAAGGAAAGGTTGAGGGAGTTGGTAATGTTTAGCATGGTGAAGAGAAGCCTGAGGGTTATATGAAATATAAATGAATTTCATGTTTGGACTTGGGTCCCTTGTCCAAGATATCTCATTATGCATATGCAAATATACCAAAATCTGAAAAAATATGAAATCCCAAACATTTTTTGATCCCAAGTATTTTGGATAAGGAAGACTCAACCTGTATTTGTTTTCATATAGAGATGATGGAACTATTCCTATATTTCATGGTGCCTTACGTTATGGTGGGCCCATTGTTTTATTACTTTTTAATTTATTAGTAAAGCATAGTATTTGCTTCACATTTTAGCACAATCTGCTTCATATCAGACTTATTCCTATAATTCAGTTCAACATTCCCACAGTGAAGAGTGATGTTAAAAAAAAAATCATCATCCAGCAGTTCTGCAATCTCATTATCATCCTTTACCAAATCTTTAGTCCATTTTACCACACAGTGGTCCAATTATCTTTCTAGATCAGTGGATCTCAACCTTGTTGAGTTTCAAGGTTTTGGACTTTCAAGACTGTCATCATTGCTCATACTGATGGAGGCTTCTGGGAATAGAAGTACAAAACAGTTGGAGGATTCAAGGTTGAAAACCTCTAATCTAGATAGTTTCCTGGTTCAGAAATAGTTAAATAATTTACTATTTTTGGTCAGCATTTTTTGTGATGTGCTATTTGAACATGTTACGTAACATCTCAGAAAAAAGGTATTAATAACAATTTCAATGGTCTTCTATCCCCCTCACCCTAATCCAAATACTGTATTCTATTCATGGCGGTAGTGACAAGCATGGTGTGACATTATACTCCTTCAATTCAGCTTCTGCTCATTTCCTACCACTCTCTACTGCTTTGGAGCCCTGTAGCCTGTCTGCTCACCTAGATACTTCTCTGCTGTCTCATTTCTAGTTTTATTTAGTAGAATGGAAAACATGGTAGCTTACATCCGAGAGAAAAGATGTATGAAAAGTGTGGTAAACCTATGAGATTGGTTACAGGAATCTTTTAAAACTGCATCTAAATTGGGACCCATTTGAGGGAGCAGTTGATAGCTATAAGGGAATGCCATCCATGTGAAAGCACAGAGGGTATAAATGGCAGATTTTCTCCCAGTCCTTACAAATCTCTTAAATTAAATGGGCATGGAGTCTGTCTTGAGCAGATTGAATTGACTCACTAAATCTTTTGGACTAGGCAGGCGTCTTTGTCTTGGGGTATCTTACTTTCCTTCCTTCTGTGTTTGCTCAGAATCCTAATCTGCAGGAGATAAAAAAGATGAATGTATGACATATCACTTGGAGGCAAAGGTTACTTCACATATGATAATATGGTGTGCATATGCTTAAATATATCAACTTCTGGAAGATGTATTGAAGCAGGGGCATTAAGCATGAGATTAATGACATAGCTTTAAAAAGATTTTGCTGCTAGTTAAATCTACATATGGTACATTGATAGGTGAATACAGACAGTTGCTAATTTTTTGTTGCAGGACTTTTAATAGAGCACAGAACCATTTTTTCTTGTCTTCAGTATGTACTAAAGCCAGGACAACAAACTCCTATGCTCATAATTTCACTATCTTTCATTTTTCAAGTTAATAATACAGTATTTGGCTAAAATCTGTTCTCATATCTGTAGCTTTTCCATAAATTTATTTTTCTGACTAATCAATTTTTGGGTCAAATTCTGTGAAAATAACACTCTTTCTATTGTATAATTGAATTCTCTACCTGGAACAACAATAAATATGAGGTATTCTCCAATCATCCCAATTTGGCAGGGGCATTCTCTCTTAATCTTCTATCATCCTACTTTTCCAGCTGCTTTTAAAATGTCCCAGGTTTTCTCTCCTCCTCTCACTTTCTTCCTTTTTTCTTGGCTCACATTAAGTGCTGAAAACTGAGTTCAAAGTAGAATTAAAAAGTGGGAGAGGAGAAGAGAGGGCAGAATTTTGCCCTTCCCATTAAACTCTAACGAAACAAACAAAACAAACAAACAAAAACCCAAGCCTGCTGCAGCCTCTCCTAGCTTGTCTGTTCTTCATCATTAATAACGTTGGCCAGCTTAGCCACAGCCAGTGTTCCAGATTTCATCTGTGAAATGTTGGAGGTATGACATGATAATTAACTGGGAAGTTTATCACATGGGAGAAATAGCATGCAAAAACAGGATTTAAAAGGTAGTAAAAAAAACTCGCAAAAGCGCGTTAATTTTCACACATGTCATTGTTAAACTTGTGTTAACCCAAATAGAAAATAAAGAAAAGCTACTCCTTTTTACTTTTGGGATTTTCCAAAAGTAAAAAGGAGTGGCTTTTGTTTACTTTCCTTCCACTTTCTTTCTTTTTTTTTTCATAATCTTTATTAAATATATTCAAAATAAGCCAAAGCAAAACATAGTTCAATCTATACATCATTGAATCATATTCCACATCCATGTACATTTGTCCATGTTCTTCAACAGTTTTCAGAACGATAATCAAATACACTAAGAAAACCTTCCTTCCGAGCGTTAAAGAAATATCTTTTCATTCTGTCTTCTATCCTTGTTTTATCTTGCATATCTTTCTTTTTAGTATTAAACCTTACATTACTACCATTTCTCACAAATGAAAATCCCTTCATTTACGGATAATTTTATTTACATATACATCCACATAACTACAAATGTTTGCCCAAAGACTCCCTCAATTACTAATATCTACCCGTACGTATAAAAATCTGTACGCTCTTCCACACACTTATGTAGACGTATATGCTTATACATACATGCATACCCCTATATATCTATTATGTTATATAATTTCCTCATAGCTCCACATCCCATTTTCTTTTCATATAGTTCCAGATAGGGTCCCATTCCTTATCTCTTTCCATTTTTTCCATGGGATTCTCATTGTATGTTGACGTAGCACAATCCATATCTTTAACCTCTAAAACCCTTAGCAACCATTCATCTATAGTAGGTACATAGAGTAGTTTCCAATTTTTTGCCAAAAGGATTCTAGCACAAGTAATTAAGTTCAATAATATTCTCCAATGTTTTTTTTTTTATTTATTTACCGTATCCACAAATGAAGTCATGTTCAATAAATACACTTCTGGTATAAGCGGAAAATCAATATTAAAAATTTGTTTAATGTTTTTATGAATTTTTAACCAATATCTTTTAATTATCGGGCAGGCCCACCACATATGAAAGTATGTCCCTTTTTCCTTTTGGCATTTCCAGCATTTGTTATCCGTTTGTATATTTTTGCAATTCTTGCGGGCGTATAGTACCACCTATTAGTGACCTTCATACAGTTTTCTTTTAATTCCTGTGAAATTGTGAATTTATTAGACCTTTCCCAGGCAATTTCCCAGTGTTCAAGAGGTATTTCATGACCTATTTCAGAGGCCCAAGTTATCATATGGGTGGATACAGTATCCTGCTCCAATTCCCTAGTCAAAAACAAATTATATAGTTTCGCGATTTTCCCTTTTTCCTTTGTTCCTAAAATTTTATCTAGATCATTTGGTTCTTTTTCAAATCCTTCTTTTTGAGCGTCTTCCTTGAACCTTTGCCTGATCTGATAATATCCAAACCAACTCATATTTTTTCCTTTAGCAATTAGATCTTCTCTTGAGATAAATTTTATCATGTTATTGGGCCCCATTTTTATTAAGTCTTTATATCTAACCCAATTAGGGTTCCCCTCCCATCTTCCGAAAAATGCCTCCTGCGTGGATATCCAGTTAGGTATTCCTAAATAAAATTTTCCCTTAATCTTTACCCATGTTTGAAATAGGGCCTTCCTGATAGAATGATTATGGAAGTCTTTGTTTATTTTATCTTTGCTGTACCATATGTAAGCATGCCAACCAAATCTTAAGTTGACGGCTTCTAAGTTTAATAGATTTCTCTTCTCTAAATTTATCCATTCTTGAATCCAAGTCATACAGCATGCCCTATAATATAATTTAAGATCGGGTAACGCACAGCCTCCTAATAACTTTGGTTTTATTAAGATCTTTTTGTGTATTCTTGATCTTTTTCCTCTCCATACAAAGTTCAAGATATTCTTTTCCCAGTCCTTAAATTTTAAAAAAAAAAATATTTCCTTCCACTTTCTGTCTGGGTTAACATTAGTTTAGCAATGACTGTGTGAAAATCAACCTGCTATTGTGGGTTTTTTCCAATTTTAACCCTTGTTTTTCCACAGGATTTCCCCTGTGTGATAAACTCCTTTGTGTTGTTGAGGAAGACTAATTTATTGATATCACATATAAAATGTTGACATTCATGCTAAAAGAAAAGAAAGCAACTCTTTTCCATTCCTTTCTGAGAAGCTCTTGAACAAGATGGGAAGAGGAACTAAGATGGAAGAAAACAGAAAAACTTGTCTCTCCTAACATTCTGGAAATGGGCCTTCCTCCGGGATCAGAATCCCAAAGCATAGAAGGTACCCATCCATTTACAGAAAGCAAGGTGACTACCCAAATTGTAAGATATGGTGGGCAAGTTTCAGAGCTTTGAAGGCTGCACATATCCTCCCAGGTATCCCTATCCCTTGACATGCACATTTTTTTTTTAAAAAAAAATCCTCATGTCCAAGGGAGAGTTGCTTCATATGGTTTGGCCCCTTATCTATTTTAGCTCCTTGATCTCGGGGGGGGGGGGGCTCATTTAAAAACCAGATGTGAAGAGAGGTCCCTATCAGTTCTGTGGTTTGGAGTGCATGGTGAAATTCTTCCTCACATCCTTTGGAACAGCCTTTCTTGATTTTTTTTGTTACCTTTACCTATACCGTTGAAATATTTTTAGGTCTCAGGGAACACATGTATAAAAAATATATCTACAGCTTAAACAAAAATTTTTTTCCCCAATCACAATCTCTCATGGCATCCCCAGTAACCTCTTATGAAAGATTCTAGCAACCCAGCCCTAGGGTGTGCAATGGGTTTTTCTCTGTCAAACAAAAACATTTTGGGTTGCTAAAGTAATGAAGGCTGTACTTTGCCTAACCCTGCCATAAGGTTTGCCTTTGGAATTTCTATCAGTGCTCCAAATACAGTTTTTTGCAAAAGTTATGTGGCCATATTTCTTTTGAAGAATGCTTTTTTTTTATAGACTCATAGAGTTGGAAGAGACCACAAGGGCCATCCAGTCTAGTGCCTAGTGGCTCAAGAGGTGATAAATAATTGACTTGAATAAATAATATACACATTCTATTGCTTATATAGCTATTTGAGACTGCAACATTTTTGTTTCAGGAGTTGTGTAGAAAGGAACCACAATCCCAAGTGCATATTTGAGATCTGTGGTATGCAGGTTGCGGCTAAGGCACAAACTCATCTTCCATTACATGTATGTTTTACATACCAGGTCATTGCACTGATCAGACTTTTGTCCCATTGAACTTTATGCCATTTAAAAGTCCACAACCATATATTATCTTTACCTTTACCATGGTAGTGAGAGTATACAACAGGGGTAGGCAACCCTTTTGAGCCGGGGGCCAGGTAGCTGTCCCTCAGACAACTGGGGGGGGCCGAAGCCAAAAAATAAATAATTAAATAATTTTTTATAAATTAAATAAATAAATAAATAAACTGGGACAAATGTAGGACAAAATTTTCAAATGGAGGGCAGTTTTAAATAAAAAATGGAGGACATGTGAAAAAATTTGCTGATTTTTAAAAAAATGTTAAGATAAATGCATGTTTCTGAGGCTTCTATAGACAATTGCCCCCCAAAGGCCCCGGCGGCAATCGGCGGCAGGACCGGGCTGGGGCCGATCCCAAGGCCTCGCCAGGCCGCATCCGGCCCACGGGCAGCAGGTTGCCTACCCCTGTCCTAGTATGTGGAGCAGCAGAAAGCAAGCTTGCTCCATCATTACTGTGACATCCCTTCAGATATTTAAACATGATTATTATGTCACCTCTTAACCTTCTCTTACCCTGGCTAAACATACCCAGCTCTCCTCAGAGGCTATGGTTTCCAGAGCTTTCACCATTTTGGTCACTGTCATTTGGATATGCTCCAGCTTGGCAACTTCATTCTTCTGTTCCTCTGTTTCATTAACCAAGAATTGATAAAAATTTTGAATAGCACTGTGCCCAGGACAGAATCCTGTGGCACCCTGCTAGTCACTTTTTTCCATGATGAGGAGCCATTGCTGAGTACCCTTTGTGTTTAGTTGATCAACCAATTACAAATCCACCTAAAAATCTCATTGTCTAACCCACATTTTACTAGCTTTTGTGAAAGGATATCTTGGGGGACCATGTCATGGGGGTTTTGTCAAAGGCCTTACTGAAATCTGGTTTCAGAAATCTGAAGTCTGGAAACCATGTCCTATGAGGAACGACTTCAGGAGCTGGGGATGTTTAGCCTTGAGAAGAGAAGGTTAAGATAGCCCTGTTTAAATACTTGAAGGGATGTCATATTGAGGAGGGAGCAAACTTGTTTTCTGCTGCTCCAGAGAACAGGACCCAGAACAATGGATGCAAGCTACAGGGAAAGAGATTCCACCTCAACATTAGGAGGAACTTCCTGACAGTAAGGGCTGTTCGACAGTGGAACAAACTCCCTTGGAGTGTAGTGGAGTCTCCTCCTTTAGAGGTCTTTAAACAGAGGCTTTCAGACAACCCTTACAGACCTAGGGTTAAAACAGACTGCCCCTTTGCACTGCTATCCAGGTGGCTTCAGAGTACGGTGTTTTGATGCTGCATGCTCTGAAGCTGCCCAGAAGCTGGCTTCATGCTGCCTGGCTGCCCATAAATGGGAGAGCTTCTGGGCCACATGCCACCAGAGTGCCTGAAAGTCAGCTTTCATCTGTGGCAGGGCAGAAAAGCTGGCTTTTTTCCAAGGCAAAAAGGAGCAGCTCTTTGCTGCTTCTTTTTGGGCTGGCAAAAAGGCAGATTGGGGCTGCGGCATGAAGTTGCTGTGGCCCTAATCCGGCTTTTTAGGGGCGGCTTCAAACTGCCCCGGGGGGGGGGGCTGTTTTGCCCCTTAGACCACTTTCATCTCTCTATTTCCCAATCCTGCCCAGTATGTTACAGGAAAAAAAGATAAATATGGAAGTAGGCTGTACCTGATTTACATAATTTGGTCTGATGGCCAAGAATATCCAAAATTTGTGCTATTAGAAATATGGCCAGATGTGAGTAATGGAGTTCAAACAAACAAACAAGCAAACAAAGGGCTTGTCTGGTATTTGATAAGAAGAAATGCTGAAGAAGAGAAGAGGCATATACATTAGCCTCTCAATTGACATAATGTATACAGAATTATTAGCATAACCTCCTTCCTGCATTTTTGTTTGTCAAATTCTCTAAAGTTATTGTAATATATGATTTGAGAATCAGCATGATGTAGAGTTTAGAGTTGGATGAGGACAGTGGGAGATCAGAGTTCTAATCCCTGCTTGGTCATGGAAACCCACTGGGTGACCAAGGGCAAGTCACATGCTCTCAGCCTCAGAGGAAGGCAAGGGAAAAGCCCTTCTGAAGAAATTCTGCCAAGAAAACCCTGTGATAGGTTTTAGGGTCAACATAACTCGGAAATGACTTGATGGCATGCAACAGCATCAATAACAACATACTATTTTCAGCAGTTTTTTCAGTCAAAAAGACCACTAAATTTTCTTTCTTCTTTTTAGGTCCCAAAGCAGTGGAAGCATACAGCCAAAAATTTCAAGTGCTAACCACCAAGGGGAAAGTGTTGTTTTCTGCAGATGACAATGAAGTAGTAGTTGGAGCAGAAAGACTGAAAGTTTCAGGTAAATAAATTCAACAAAGCTTCTCTCATTATAAGCATAATTACTTTTTGGAAGTGTTTTAGGTTTCTGATCTCCATTGTGGTACATTTGGAAAACCTTGTAGCTGCTATTCCATTTGACTTCAAAGAAGAATTTGTTGAATGTTTTTGATTATTCATTGGATTTGCAGCTTTATATTTTCATGACCTTCAGAACTGGCACAAATTCCTAAGAGAAGATACACCATCCATCACATCATAATTTGTTGGATTATTAGAAAGATTGGCAGAGGAATATGAAAAAGGATAACTTCAAATAAAATGCACTTCCTTGACATGAGATGCACAGTGGCCAGTGTCTTGTAGATTATTATTTTTTATCTAGATCAAAGTTCATGGTCCACATAGTTGTGTGCTTGTATTTGCAATTAAAAGGCATTTTGGAGAACAGGTGGGTGATTAAAAGATACAGCTATTTTTTTGTTTGCTGCCCTTTGTCCACTTAAAATTGTGTACCCTCACCAAGCCACTTTCTTACCCAGGCAGTTGCATGTATATCTTACTGATGTCATGTGTTGTGACTGGGGGAAATGAACATCTTGCATTATGTCTGAACCTCATTTCAAGCACAGTGGCAGCCAAGCATTTGAGGCTTCAGTTGTTTTTTATATGGGGGCCTTCAGTCATCAGGGTCCTCTAGTACTTCTGGCTGGTTAAACAGTACAAATCTACAATCTTAGCATAATTTTTTTCTGCTAAAAGCAACAAGAAAAAAATCCCTCAATTGGCTCTCACTCATAGTCCACAAGGCAGAAAGGGATGGAGAGTTATATTTAATACCTTTCCTAAAAGTTTGACAAAGGTGTATGTTTCAAATTGTTTCTCTTAGCATGTTTTTTTAGTCACTTCTGAAGTGGAGTAATCCACAAATTGCAGGTGCTTCGCTTTCAGCCTACACTGATCACATAGATTTGTCTGTTGTTTAGTTAAATTGCTGTTCTGTAGACAGCAGTGTTTTAGAAATATATATTTATATGTTTATTTTATGCCATCTCTTAGTCTATGGAACATAAAGGGATATTTCCCCAGTTCTTGTGCCATTTTTATTCATGCTTGCAGTAGAGTGTCTTTCTCAAGGTTTTGTGTATCTTAAGCAAATACATCAGAGGAGAAAAGTGACAAAGACATCATAAGTTACATGGGGTTTTTAATAGAACTGACAGGATCTCCTTGATGCTTGGTATGTGCCATATTTCTTTAGTCTTGTCTTGGTCTTCACATAGTCCAATTAGTCCAGAAAAAATACACAATTCTGCTAATCACTTTGTTTTAGCATTGGCAAAGTCCAGGTGCCACTGTCTGCTAGCTATGTAAACAATCTTGACCTGTTCTTGTTGTTGCCTTAGGTGTCCTTGTTGCAACAGGGGAAGCGTGAGGCTGCAATCTGGCATGAAAGTTCTTTTGGAGAGGTTGGAGCAGCAGTTATTGGGCATGTGGCCACTTTTAATCTTGTTAATGATAATGACTGCCTTCCCTTTGTACTTTTTCAAAGCTTGATCAGGAAGTTTGTTCTCTAAAGCAGCTCTGCTGCCTTAAAGTGAAAAAAGCAATAAGTCTGTCTCTTTTTTCTTTGAATTCTTAAAGATTTTTCCTAGCACTGACAACAACTTGCAAGGAACATGAAGGAAAACATTGTTTAGAAGATCTGAAAATTAGGGCTTAAAAAAAATGAAAAAATAAGGCATAGTTTGTTCTTCAAGCTGCCATCTGTGCAGGACATTAAACAGTTTAATCCTTTTTTGGAGGAGGGGATGCACATAGGAACAGATTTGGGGTATAAGCCACATGCTACTGCAGTCGACAGCAAGACACCACAGATTTTAATGATGTTGTAGGTATGATTTATTTCAAAGTCTCTTTCCCATGTATAGAACTCATAAAATCATAGTATCATAGAACTGAAAGAGACCCCAAGGGCCATCCAGTCTCTAGCCCCATTTTGTCAGGCATGAAGACACAATCAAAGCACTCCTGATGGATAGATATCCAGCCTCTGTTTAAATACCTCCAAAAAAGGAGATTCCACCATACTCTGAGACAGCATATTCCACTGTTGAACAGCTCAGGATGTTCTTCCTAATGCTTAGATGGAATCTGTTTTCTTGTAGTTTGAATCCATTGCTTCTTGTCCTAGTCTCTAGAGCAGGAGAAAACAAGCTTGCTCCATCCTCAGTATGACATCCCTTCAAATATTTAAACATGGCTATGATCCCACCTCTTCATCTTCTCTTATCCAAGCTAAATATACCCACCTCCCTCAGTCGCTCCACATAAGACATGGTTTCCAGACCTTTCACCATTTTGATTGTCCTGCTCTAGATGTCTTTTAGTTTGCCAATATCCTTTTGAATTGTGAATCCCAGATCTGGACACAAATCAGAATAGAGTGATACTGACCTGTTACAGACAGCCAAAATAAAGCTGCTTCGAGTCACAGTGGAGGTATGGTGTTTCAATGATGCATACGTCCTAAGAGTCCAGAAGTCACACCAAAGCCACACTCCAGCCCTAAGGACTGGAGCGTGGATTTGGTGTGGTTTCTGGACTCTTAGGACGCATGCATAATTGAAACACCATACCTCCACTGTGACTCGAAGCAGCTTTATTTTGGCTGTGTGTAACAGGCCACTGTTACTTCCCTCTGTCTAGACACTCATCAACCCTCCTCCCCAGTAGCTAATTACAGGTAACTACATTGCTTGTAACTCATTATTTCCAAGCTTTGTTGTGGTCCTGCAAATCCCATTATCCCTCACTACTAGTAGCACTGGCTAGGGCTAATGGAGAACGCAGTCCAACAACATCTCCACTTTGCAAATCCCTGGTCTACAACAGTGAGTGGCGTCTTCCTAAGGCCTTTGTTTGACATTTTCCCAGTCACTTGTATCATTTCAACTGGAGTTGGAATGGGGCTGAGATTATGACCATATGCACATAAAGCATATATCATACCCCAAAACTAGAGAACCTACCCATCCAGGAGAGTGGACAATTTGTTAATACTCATAGGGCTAATGTATCAAGCCTGTGTGGCTTCAAAAACTTCTTACTTTGCCACTTCTAAGTATCTAAAGCAAAGATTAAACTGCTGAGATATCTGTTGCTCCAAAAAGTCTTCCTTCAACTTTAATTCATTAGCTACATTTATATAGGCGGTTAATAAATTTAAAAGAAACTAATAGAGGCCATGTCTTCACTAGAGCAGGGCAGCTCAGACTATTCTGCCTCTGGAACTGCCCCAAACCACCTCCATCACAAAGTCCTCCATTCTGAAGCTGGATTACCACAGATTGTTTGGGTCCGGAGTCAGAACAAGGTGCCCAGTGACTGTTACATGGCTGGACACATTGTTTTAACTTTATAGAGTGAATGACTGGTGGCAGCAATGGACTTGCCAGGCAGCTCAGCAGGACAGGTCTCAGAACAGAAGACTGGTTCTTCCCTAAGATCTGGAGTAATGTGAGAATTCTTGAAATCTGGGGTAAGGGTTCTGGTACTGAGTGGGCTGGATGTCATCCAGTCTGCTTGCACCATGGCTTTGGGCTGTGCATTTTCTGGACTCCTCACTAGGAGATGGCTAAAGACTCTATATTTCATTTGTAGCTTTGAAATCCTGTATATTTATAGAAAGTTGAACCATATTAAGCAACAGATTAAGAACATTAATTGTTTAATCCATTAAGTATAGATTTTAAAATAGAAAATTTAATCAGTTATTTGTTTTAATTGTATAAAGACTTTATCCAGATATAACTGTCGATTCTGATCATCGCTGCCTTCCTATGGTTTTGAGGTCCCATTGATTTGTGTGGGACTAAAATATGCCTGGATGTTCAGTGTTTGTGGCTAAAAATTGTTTTTCAGAACAGTCAATCACTTGCCAATAAAAAGAGTAAACAACTATCATGTGTGAAGAAGTGTAAATGGTTGGCTTTTTCATTGGCCCCCAAGCAAAACAGGTGGAAATACAAAAGGAAATCCTTCACTGAGTGTTCCAGGTGTCCAAAATATGTGAGCATAGATGTTTAAAGACACATGTATTTGCCTCAGATGTTTTGGGCCTGTGCTTGCTGTCATGTGTTTGTTGCAGAAAACACTAGTGTGCCCTGTAAATCTCCAATGGTTGTGTGTAGCACTGGTCAAAATTATCCAAGCTTTCATGAGGAAGGATAGGGCTATACTGAATTAACAACAATGATCTCTGGAAGTTGGTGGTGCCCAGGTCAGATGGTCTTTGAATCCACTCTGGGTGCTAGTCCAAATGTTAAAGTAGCTTTACAAAGTGTTGAATATTTTGGGGGGTAGGGTTCAGTAACCCACCCACCCTGTTTTGCATTGTGTCTGTGTGTGTGTGCGTTCATGTGTGTGCATGCCTTCAAGTGACCTGTCAACTTATGGTGACTCCTTGGATTTCATTAGGGTTTTCTTAGGCAAAGAATACTCAGAGGTGATTTTGCTTATTTCTTCCTCTGAAATGCAATCTACAGCACCTGGTATTCATTGGCAGTCTCCCATACAAGTACTAACCAGGTATGGCCATGCTCAGCTTCCAAGATGAGATGGGACCAGGTGTGTTTAGGGCATTTAGGGGCTCACCCAACAGCACTATGCATAAATTGTTTAAAATTTGGAGGATTTAGAGGGATAGGGTTCAGCAGAGAGCCAACATAGTACAGTAGTTTGAGTGTTGGACTAGGACTCCGGGTGTCCAGAGTTCAAATTCCTACTGAGCAGAGTGGGTGACCTTGTTTCTTGGCCTCAGTAGAAGACAATGACAAACCCTCTCTAAAAACTTCTTGCCAAAAAACAAAAACCCTTCCTAATAGGTTTGGTTTAAGGCAGTGATGCCCCAAGTAAAAGTTTTCCTGGCACCTGGTGTTACCTGGTGCTGGGGGCAGAACTTCCACCCTCTGGGGGCAAGATTTCTGGGGTGGGGCTTCTCCCCTCACACCTTTCCTGGTTTCCAGCTGTGTCTGGAGAGACAGCTGGGGGCCAAGAAAGGTCTGGGATGAGGAGGAACAGTGGCACCCAACAGTGCTGGGTGCTGGGCCAAATGGTGTTCCGTGCCATCTCTGGCACATGTGCCATAGGTTCCCCATCATGGCTTTAAGGTCTCCATAAGTCATAAACCACTTGAAGGCACACAAAACTACAACAAAATGATCCAGCAGTTTAGATAGCTTTTTTAAATTTAGGATTATAACACAGTCCCAATGGCATAGATGTCATTAGCCACTACTGAGGTCAACTGCTTCTCCCAATAGAAATGGCACATCAGTAACACTTAACACTACAGACATCCCAAACTGGCTGTACTCTACTTTTGATGATAGGTTACACCCTCCCCCAATAACCTAGATAAGCATTATTGAGCCACTGCAGTTTGCTTTTAGGGTAGAAAAAAGATTTCTTAATTGTGATGTTCTCCAGATTACATTTCTGAGTCATGTTGTTGATAAAGCCATCTTCTGCTTTTTCTCTTTAAATGCCTTGAAAATGAAACACATGCAAATCATGTGAAGAGAAAGTTGTATCCAAGATATGCTATAATAAAATAAATGGGGGAAATAACTTTGATATACATTAATTATCAACTTCATTTAATGAAACATTATATGTGAACATTATAGCACTTATAAACAAAGTGGAATCATAAACCATTATTTTAGCTACTAATTAGCTCTATTTATTCTCCAGATTAGTTTTTAAATATGCCCTCTAGATGCCACTTGATAGTAATTAGCAGAGTTACATTATTATCACTATACAAAAGCATTTTAATTAAATGTAGAGCAATTTAAATTAGCATGAGTTTCCTGAGAAATTAAACCATCGTCAAATGCTTAATTTAGCCTTTTAAATTGACTGTAGCCAACATGTTACCGTTACTACTCCCAAAAGTTATAACATGATGACCATAAACAAAAGAGGTATTTATGCTTAAGAACTATCATAACTTAGCTACAGCATTATCTGTCTTTTCTGGAATAATAGAACCCACAGCTGAACAAAGAAGCTGCTTTCTGAACTGAACATCAACTTGTCTCTTCATCTATGCACCAAAATGACAAAAGAAGATCTTTTCAAATCAAGTTGCTTCATCCTCTATTTAGATCCAGTAAAACTAGGCTATACAGTACTTTATGTGTATTGGTTATTGTCTGTAGTTATTGGATAATAATTTGATGATATGTGCAAAGCAATACTATGTTACTATACTATTGTTTATACAGTACTAATGTTTTAAGCTTCTGTAACTTGAGGAAATCATAAAAAGATTGAGAATGGAAAGTGCAGCTATGAAAGAAGTAGAGAAGATCCTAAAATTAAAGGATATACAACTAAGTACAAAGGTTAGAATCATAGAAACCATTGTATTTCTTATTTCCATGTACAGATATGAAAGCTGGACAGTTAAGAAGGAGGTAGGAGGAAAATCAACTCATTTGATGTGGTGCTGCACAAGAGTGCTAATGATTCCCTGGACAGCAAAAAAAGATAAACAAATGGGTCCTGGAGCAGATTAAGCCAGAAATCTCCCTGGAGGCCAAGATGACAAAACTCAGGTTGTCATATTTTGGACACAACATGAGAAGGGAGGATTCAGTGGATAAAACAATAATTCTAGGAAAAGTGGAGGGAAGTAGAAAGAGAGGAAGGCCATATGTGAGATAGATGGACTCTATTGAATAGATGACAAGTATGAGTTTGTAGTAGTTGGGCAGAGCAGTGGAGGACAGGGGATCTTGGACATGTCTCATTAGCAGGGCCACCATGGGTCAAAATCAACTTGAGGACAGTTAACAACAACAATGAAACTTGAGGTATGGACAGATCACTGTCACCTTGCTGAGCCTTAGTGGAGGCTTAAAGTGATGTTAAAATATCACCACGTGGTGATATTGGGGGGGGGGGAGAGACTATTCTATATTTGAGGAAAGATTTTCATTTCCCCAGAACAATCCAGCTTACAGTATTTCTAATATTCATGCCAAGACTGGACAGAAGGCATGATGAAAAGGTAGGTGAAACCACAGTTGTGAGACATATATGTATGCTGCTGTAAAGTGTTTTTTTTTTAAATTAATTTTTAACATGAACAATCAAAGTAAATATACATTCAGAAAATAAAGACAGAAGGGAAGAAAAAGAGGGGAAAAAAGACATAATGGCTCCCCCCCTAGGACTTTAATGAAAATGAAAAAAAGAAAATGAAAAAAGATTATTATGCCATTACAGATCCAACTAAATAATCCTACTGCAATTACTAAACACCATAACCAAAAATTATTATATCTTTAGGCTGATTATTGCTTAGAAAAACCCATCAACATTTTCCAGTCTTTCAAAAAGTCTTCAGTTGGCTTATCCTTCAGAACCCATGTTAATTTGGCCAATTGGACCAACTCAGCAATTTTAATAATCCATTCTGTCATTGTTGGTGCTTCAATCAATTTCTAAGATTCAGCAAACAATATTCTTGCTGCTGTTGTCATCAAAGAAGTATTTACTCTCCAGTTGTTTTCTCCATAATGGCTAACAAAAATATTTCTGGTGACAATACAAAATCTAACTTTAATTTCTTTTTTTTAATTAACATAAATCTTAGGGGCTGTCCACATTACAGAAATACTCCAGTTTGACAACACCTCTTTAACTGCCATGACTGAATGCTATGGAATCCTGGGAACTGTAGTTTTCTCTGTGTCAGAGAGCTCTGGTGCCACAAGAAACTACAATTTCCAGAATTTGATAGCATTAAGCCATGGCAAATAAAGCAGTCTCAAACTGGCTTATTTCTGCAGTGTGAATCCAGCCCTAGACCAGTAACTTTTGACCTTCTTACATGTCCACCAAATATGAAAAAAGAGCCCTCCATATCTTGGACTGAAACATTCAGAGACATTTATCACACCTCATTTGGGATTAGATACCATCTGTACATCATTTTTACAAGATTTTATTTTAAATCACTATACAGAGTAAATTTTATATCTTTGGACCACATTTTTACCATGCAGTCTTATGAACATTGTGCCCAAAATTTCTGGCCCATCTTATCATGCACTTGTTTGCAGGCTCATCTTCTGCCTCTCATTGTGCCATTTTCCCCTTTCCTCTGAGAAATTTAGTCCATTTACATTACATGAAATTATTTTCCGATTCATTTTAGTTGCTTTATTAAAATATCTTATTTTGTTGTTGTTATTATTTCTTCTTATAATCGTCTCAGCCATTTAAAAGTATTCTGGGGCTTCTTCTTTCAGCATTTTGAACTGACCTCTCATTCTCTCCAAAGAATTTATGGTGTTTTCTTTTTTATCTGCAAAAATGGTTAACAAACTCTCTGGGACTATTCAGTGAAAAGTTACATCTTTTTTCTGAACACCTCCAGCAAGAATTTGTACTCCCTATGTTGTTTCAGCATTCTTTCAGGATTTTTTTTAAAATAGTTATTACATTCGCATTTATTTTAAGCCAGTTCATAAAGAATGCTCTCAGTATTACACCTCTGGTCTAATCTGCACTGCAAAATTATCCAGTTTGACACCACTTTAACTGTCATGGCTCCATTCTGTGGAATCCTGGGATGTGTATCCCGGAATCCCATAGCATTGGGCCATGGCAGTTAAAGTTATGTCAAATTGCATTATTTCTGCAGTGAAGCTAAGACCCCTAATGCTTTTATGTATAAAACAAATTATTACATTTCCTGGGAGTTTTTTCTATTGTGCATATGTAGAATTTTGCATATCTATTGCATCAATCTTCATATCAAATTTTTCATAACTGTTTAAGTTTTTAAACAGTCTGTGTTAAATCCATCAGCCCTTGTGGAACAGCACTTAATCTAATCTGTTTTTCCTTTAATTTTAACCCCATTATCATAATTCTATCATGTGATTTTCCAAATCCTACCATACAATATCCATTCCTCCCAGACTATCATAGATCACCTGTTCATGCTTGTATGTAATAGCTATGAGATTCTAAAGAGATGCCATGGTCTCTTTCAACTGTTTTTCAGGAAGCTCCTTAAAATGATTTACTTTTCCTATAATGTCTATTCTTAATCAATCCAATTTCTTCTCTAGGTATCCACTACTTTTCTCTTATTTTTTTTTTAAATCTAAAATCTGTTTGGACGTTTTGGATATTGGAGCTTGAATTTTAAAAAGCACAGAATCAGTTTCTTCTATCCTAGCTCTGGATCTTTCCCTGGTGACCTTATTTATGATATCATTAAATAACTCTCTGCTTAAATTCCAACATCAGAGACAATATTTATCTCCCGTTTTGTGAAACATAGACCTTTTAATTGTTTGAATCTCGGAGATAAAATCATAGGACCATGGAGATGGAAGAGAACAAAAAGGCCATCCAGTCCAACTCCTTGCCATGCAGGAACTCACAATCAAAGCACCACGACAGATGACCATCAGCCTCTGAAGTTGCCAGCCACAGATGCTGGTGAAACATCAGGAAGAAACTCTTCTAGAACATGTCCACATAGCCCAAAAAACCCACAAAAAACCATCCAGCCTCTGTTTAAAAACCTCCAAAGAAGGAGACTCCTCCACTCTCTGATGGAGTGTTTTCCACTGTCAAACAGCTCTTACTGTCAGGAAGTTCCTCCTAATGTTGAGGTGGAATCTCTTTTCCTATAGCTTGCCTCCATTGTTCCAGAACCTTTTCTCTAGAGCAGCAGAAAACAAGCTTGTATTTGACACCCTTCAAATACTTAAACAGGGCTATCATATCATTTCTTAACCTTCTCTCCTCCAGGCTGAACATACCCAGCTCCCTAAGTCTCTCCTCATAAGACATGGTTTGCAAACTCTTCACCATTTTGGATGCTCTCCTGTGGAGATCATAAAATCTTTTTCTTATTTCTAGTCCAAATTGCCATTAAATTTAATCTTCAATCTTTCAGCAGTCAATTTTTCTCTCATTTGACACTTCCAATTTTTAAGTATTTACCAGTGGAGAATATAGTTTGAATATTTAGGGTGCAAATTATACTCATTGAAGCATAATAAATCAGCAATCAAGTGGAAGGGTTTTTACTTCCCTGTTTAGTATGGGCTGTCAAAGCTTTGGTAATAATTTAACCATTTATTTGGAGAAGCTTTTATCTAGTCAACCTTAATTAATCTTTTTTATTCTCCAGCTTTGCAATGGGGAATATTGTAATTTCCAGGGCTGAACTGGAGGAGGGTATCTGAGAGACTGTGCTTGTGTAATCCTTCCATACCTTTATACACTTAAAGAAAATAATAATTACTGCAGAGCTAGGAACAGCAAAAAATCATGTCACTAATGGCCAGCCATTTTGGCCAAAGTCCCGGTTTGTGTAGATCTGATGCTTAACTGAGATGTTGACTGGGAAAGAGATGGTACTATGTCTTCTTTAAACACTGAAATTGTTAACTTCCATCAGTCCAAAATGAAGAAGTAGCCCATTATTAGATGTATTCCTTTAGAAAATAAAATAACTGTAGATATTTCCCCAAGGGACTGTATGGATGAAGGTTAACTACCAATTTAAAAGTCTTAACAGCCGGAGCTTTGACTGTGCAAAGCAGGAGGCTTGTACCAATCTAAAGAAAACATAATGATTGACAGTTAATAGATTTCCAAAAAAAAATTCAGTATATACAGTAAATAGGTAATCTGTAGATATGTAGTAGATGTTCTTTTCTTATTAGTAGGTTTTCTGTAAACTGAATGGAAGGTTATTTGAATGGATCTTTGCATAATAATTTACTGGGATTTATTTACTATACTAACTTGCATAGTTTCATTATGGAAACATATCCCATTCAGATTTCACCTAAATGGACTGTATTTTCCTAAAGCTGGGTAGCAATAGGGTTCTGTAAATTAGAAAGACTTTAACTTTCAAATAAGCAGTCTGTGAAGACAAAGGCATGATTAAGGCCACAACCCAGTAGGAGTTGGGAGCAGTCTATTTCGTAGAGCTGCCTGCATCATCCTCCCCTTCCCTGATTATATAAGGAAAGGTGCCACTTAGTAATTAATTGGTCATATTTCTGGATGATACCAGGACCGTGAAAACACAAGTAGATTACAATTTGCAATCTGGGCAGGATGAAAAAGCTACAAATGAGGTTGTGCATAAGTGCAAAATGAAACTTTAAAAACAATAAATAAATCCCAGTATCAGATGAATTCTAATGTAGTCAGATCGAGGGAAAGAGAACCATGGATGAGGAACAAAGGAAAGAAGCCTTGGAGTCATGGTGCATACCTCTTTGGTAGGGTTGCCAGGTTGGATATGGGATCGGGCTCTTGTAACTTTAATCCCAAACAGATTAAGAAACAGGTTAAGATGTCTTCCTTTACTTTTCAAACACAAACTTTCAGCTGCAGCTTTCCCCTTCAAATATGACTCTTGCCTCTCCAGTAGAGAACAGAGGAAGAAGAGCAGAGAGCACCAAGTGTTGTTCTTGTTTCTGGCTTTTGAAAGGTATACTGGGCTTGTCCTGCTTCTCAATCTGTTTGAGATTAAAGTTACCAGAGCCCATATTCCATATCCAATTGGGTATCCCTAATCATTAGAGAAGATTTAGGAGGAAAGATAACTCTTACTAGTGGAAATGAAATAAAAATAAGGTCTTTAAACATCTCTCTGGTTCAGAATAGTGTGTACAGTTCTGCTCAACACATCTCAAAAAACAGTATATTATAGCAGGACAGAAAGACCAATCCAAATCATTATGGGTTGGAATGGTTCTATAAAAAATGGTGAAACCATTTGTGCTTCTTAAAACAGATAGATAATTAAGTAGGGACATGAGATAAGTTTACAAATTATGTGCTGTAGGAGCAAAGTTGGAAAAGGCATAATACTTGAATTTGCAGTCATCCAGTGAAATGAACTGGCAGGAGATCAAGGACAGGCAGAAAGAATTGCTTATTGTAATGTGACAATGTATAATTCATCAGTAGAATTTGCTGTCATGATGGCTAATAGATTAGATGGCTTTCAGGCAGGATTAGATAAATTAATGGCAGGTATATTGCTCAATAACTAATAGATATAAGACCTATAAACAAACTACAGTATAGCTTTTCCATGCATTTTGCTACTGAATGCTACCTTATACTTTCATACTTTGCTTGTCAGCTTCATGGATGCATCTCATTGGCCACTTGTGAGGCATTCAGTCATTGAAGTTTTGCTCTCATCCAGCTCTTAACTATGGCAAAAGAATGAGAAAAGTAGAGGAGAACAACAGAACTGAGAAATAAACCGGTTTAAGCATATGTAGAATCAGAGATATGTGGAATCAGAGATCATGACAATATGTCATGATTCTGATTTTTTTTAGTGAAAAAGAGCAAGGTTGGTGAGGAAGAACACTTTTGTAGCAGAAAAATCTGATACTATGAGAACTCTTTCACACTGCACAATAACAGAACTATGGCCCGGTACAGATTAGGAGAATGGGGTGGCCAGAGGCCGTCCCTTTCTCCTCTGGATCATTGCCACGGCAACCGCACAGCCACAACAACGATCCACTGGAAAAAGAGCTCTGAAATGGAGCTCCTTTCCCGTGATGCTGCCAGGGCTCCATTTATGCCCTGGGGCGCCACAGTGACATGTCTTGTGCGCCATGCCATTTGGACATGTTGCACAAGACACATCACACACGCACGTGCAATATGGACAGCACTGCATCAAGATGGTGCCACCCATATGTACTAGGGTTCGGGAGTGTGCGGTTGCTGCATGCTCCCATACCCTAGTATCGGCGGTACCATGCCGCTTGTGGCCCGTGTCTACCGGGTCTATATTTCCATTTTAACTGCCATGGCTGCATCCTAGAGAATCTTGGGGTTTAACCGTCTAACTAAAAGGATTGCATGTACAGCGCTGTGTAAATTTACAGCGCTTCATAAATAAAGGTTAATAATAATAATAAAATAATAATAAATTATAGTTTGATCAAAGTCACTAGAGTTCTCTGGCTGAGAATTCTAAATACCTCGTGAAATTACAAATCTCAGGATTCCAAAATATGGAGCCATGACGTTTAAAGTGATTTACTGTAATAATGGTCAATTTCAAAGATAACTCAGTCTAACAGGAGGTAGCAGACATATGAACTAGAAGTGTGAGTTGCTGAATATTTTTGCAAATAGTTAATGCCATACTTTCTGTTTGTGAAAATCATTTATAAATATATTACGAGGGTTTAGAAAAAGGTAAAAGCCACAATATAGTACAGTATCCCTGTGGGAATGTTAAATCCGGTGGGGCTTACACCCAAGGGAGTGTGAATAGAATGGAAGAATATTGCTTTAAGCTAATAAAATCCATGTTCTCTGTCCCTCCCCGCCATCAGCCCCACCTCTGTTTGTTTTTGCAACCTTGTGTTCACAGAAGCTTCATGATCCTTCCTGAGGGAGAAAAATAATTTGCTTTGCCCTTGGTGCTTTTCAGCTTAGTTTGGGAAAGGACATGATTTAATATGAATGTGATGAGCTAATATCTCTGTCTTTGTATAAATCATCCTTGCTGTCTCAGTGCTTTACATCCACAGAGATTTTTTTGTCCCAGTTTTGTGTTACAGTCTTAGGTGAGGAATGAGGGGAAAGACATATCCCTGCATGCTTATCAACCAGGTTCAGGCATACAATAAATACTCTCTGTAACTATCATTATAACTTTATGAAATGCAGTATGTACTTTACATGTTTGTTACATCATCAGCTTAATGTGATGCATCAGTGATAGAAACTTAAGCAATGTAGATCAGTTGTGTATTTATGATGCATCCTATAAATCTGTATTAAGACAGCTGGCAAAACAGAGGCAAAGTTGAAGAATCTTTGACCTTCCAGATGTTGGTGAACTACTTATGCCATCCTTTCTCACCACTGTCCAGGCTGGCTGAGGATGGTGGCAGCTGGAATCTAACTACATCTGAAGGATCAGTCATACCCTAATGCTAAATTAAAGGGTGTCTTCTTTTTCATCTTGCTTATACTTTTATTAGTCACATTTCTATTTATAAAAATACTCAAAGCAATGTATGAGCAAGAGTTACAAAAAGGAAGGTTTTAATGTGGGATGGGTTGAAATTTCATCCTTTGGCAACAGACATGTAAACTGGTGTTTCTCAACTGAAATGGATAAGTGATTTCTGACATGTGGAAAACCAAACAATGTCACTATACAAACATAAGAACAGAGAAGATGAAACTGAGAAATGTTCTTTAATGCAAAAGAGCTCTCATCTAAAATGTCGCATTAGAATTTACTCTCAGGGTGCACACCTGCTTCACTCAAAATAAGAAAAGCAAGAACGTTCACATCGGGGTGGCTCTCATGAGAAAAGTTCATTTACCTGGCAATGTACTTATTTTTCCCCTGGCTATGATCACATAAGTGATAAAGATAGAGGCCTGGATCTAGACTATATTATCCTTGCTTTAACCACATTGAGATCAATGAAACATTAGTCATGAGTAACTTAAGTCCCTTTTTTTCAATGGGATTAAAGCATGAATAATTGAATCTGAATTCAGCCCTTAGTTTTCAAAAAATATTATAAATATATAATAATTAATGTGTGATCGGTGCATGTGTTCCATAGTACCAATGCCATTGAAACTAGACATCTGAAACTTGGTATGGATACTAAGGAGTTGTGCACATCCGGCTTATTTTGTTTTTTGCTCCTTTAAAAAAAATAATTCATTTTAGTTAATTTAAATTTGTCCGGATCATGCAGTTCCATCTTCGGTCACTAGATGACAGACCTCTCTAAAAAAGAGAGGAGAAACTGCCATCAAGCTTGGCACATATATTTTATCAGAGAGCTTCTAGCAAGTTCTACATGGGCCAAAGAGTAATGTGTCCATTTTCAAGGCCATGAAACTCTTCTGGAAGAGATGAAAAGAGAGAGAAATTCATGTTGCCCTTTTTTCTGATGAGGGGAATAACAGAGAGCAAGAAGATAACAATGAACTGTTGAACTGTTAGGGGAGAGAGGGGAGTAGAGGGGAGAGAAAAGGTAGCTAGGTGGTTGGGAGAGGAAGAGCATCAAAGTAGGAGGCAGTGAAGAGATTTTCATGTGTGTGAAGCTGTATATTTCTGATAGTAAATAAACTATCACTTGTTCTTGTGGGGGTTTTATTTTATAATTGCAAATAAATATGGTGTGCAACTTAGAAAACATCTCCAAAGTTAATGAGAGGTGGGGTGGATAAGTTTGAACATTCAATCTTTATTTCCTGTTTATTTCCATGACCTTACACTCTCTTCTTCAATGAAAAAAAGTATGGCCCTTGTAATAAACATCTCATTAATGAAGAAGCTTGACTGCAATAATAGGCTGGAAATAATAGGCTGAAATAACAGGCAGAAGAGACTGAAACAACCAGAAGTTCTTTCTTTATGACCCACATCAAGCACTTTCCCATGTACATTTGCAATATGGATGGCCCCTTCTTTGTTATCCTTCTGCTGACAGGCTAAGACCTACTAGTTTAGACAGGCTTTTAAAACAGAAAGTTTTTAAGGCAGATGGCAGGGTCCTGTTATATTGTTTTAATGTATTTTAAGCATTTTAATCTTTTAAATTAGCTTTTAGTATTGAATGTGTTTTACTTATTGTAGCAACTTAATTCTATTTTAATATACTATTTTTGTATGTTTTTAACTGTATGGTGTTTCTTAATGTTGTAAACCACCCTGAGTCCCGTCCTTGGGAGAAGGGCGGGATAATAATAATAATAATAATAATAATAATAATAATAATAATAATACAAACAACTTGTATCAATAAATATAAACATAACTTTACATAGAGCTTGGTAATAGGTAACGCACAATGTGATCCTTGCCCTGATTTGCATCATTGTTATTAGCTTTATCAGCCACTCCTGTCAGTTAAATCCCTGTGGAGGTCTTTTACTCCAGGCAATCAGTGCGTTTTAGCCTGAGTGGGCAGATGGAAAGATATGCTACATTCCTCGCAACTGCAGGTTACCCTCCCCCATTGTGGATATCATGCAAGGATACCATGGGAGACCTTGTCAAAGACCTTACTGAAATCAAGGTATGCTACAGCCACAGCATTCTGTTTTGATTTAATTTAGTATGGTAGGATGTTGTACTGTGTATTGTGGTATGTCATTCCTGTTAAGCCATCACAAATCATAATGCTGAATGAAAAGAGAAGGAAGGAAGGAAGGAAAATGAAAAAAAGGAGATGAGGAAGGATCAACTAGAAGAGAGACACTCACAGTCACCTTGACATCAGACACATCCCCTCCCATGAAAACAATACTTGTCCTCTGGAAAAAAAAACATATGGTTAAACAGCATTGCATCTAAATGTGTTGTTTTCAGTTCTTGGGTTTATTGCAACATAAGAAAAATACAGTTGATCTAAAAAAAATGGAATCTGAACACATCAGGATCACAAGTGTACCATTTGGGTTGCCAGTAAGAATATGCATTGACCTGTCTTGTTACAAGCCTTCAGAGCAGCGGTTCCCAACCTTTGTTGGGCCGCAACCCCCATTCAGGGCGAAAGTCCCGCCCGCGACCTCCCTCATTGGTTGTGAGGTGAGGAAGGGGCAGGACTTTCGACTGCCTACAAGCCCCAGCGGGCTTTGCAGCCGGATGTCCCGCCCCTTCCCAGCCTCCCAACCAATCAGGGAGGCCACTGGGGAAGAAGGGGCGGGACTTCTGGTTGCAAAGGCAGCTGGGGCTTGTAGTCCTGGCCCTGTCACCTCCTCCTCGCAGGTGTCTTGGAGGGCACCCGCGGGGAGGAGGCGAGGGGAGGAGGCGACCCCGGTCCTTTCTCCTTGCGGTTGCCGGTGCTAGCGCCAGCATCCACGGGGAAAAAGGGAGGAGGGGGAGGCAGAGAGGAATCCCAACCTGTCGATCCCCAAAGGGGTCGCGACCCCCAGGTTGGGAACCCCTGCTTTAGAGTATGGCAATACTCCCATCTGCTTTTCGCCATGGACAATGCAGAATTAGTCATTAGTAATGTCCCTATTACCATGTATGGATGTGAGAGCTAGACAGTTAGGAAAGAAGATAGGTGGAGAACTAATTCATTCAAGATGTGGTGCTGGAGAGGAGCACTGAGGATTCTGTGGACAGCCCAAAAGACAAACAAATGGGTCCTAGAGCAAATCAATCCAGAAATCTCTCTGGAAGTCAGAGTGAAAAATTTGAGGCTGCCATACTTTGGACACATCATGATAAGGTATGACTCATTAAAAAAAATAATGCTAGGAAAGGTGGAGAGAAGTAGAAAGAGAGGAAGGCCACATGCTAGTTGTATGGACTCTGTTAAGAAGGTCATCAGGTACAAAGCAGAGCAATGGATAGGGAGCCTTGGAGATGTCTCATCCACAGGGCTGCCATGGGTTGAGATCGTCTTGAGGGCAGTTAAGAACAACAACAACAAACTCATTAAATATTGTATTGCTAACTACCATTATACATCCATGAATATAAAAATTAAAGCTATATCAGTTTCTTTTGAGATAGCCAGTTCTTGTTAACATTATGTACAGACATCTTCTAAAGGATCTCAAATTGTCTACTGTCAGAAACAACACAACCACAATAATGGTTTTCCCCTACAAACAGATTCCAGAGAAAGGAATTCACTATGGCTTCCCTCTCACCACGCCCAGAATTCCCAGCTTCTCTGTGATAGACCCTCACTCTTCTCCATTTAGTGGCTGGTAGAGAGCAGGAGGCAATTGGGTGACATCACTTACTAATATCTACTGGAGTATTCAGGAGGTCTCAGGAGACGATGTCATCATTCTGCAGCTGGCTATGGGGACTTAGCGTGACACTCTTCTGATTCCCCCTCCCCATTTTCCCTTGGCCACTGAACAGCTGTGGAGTTAAAAGTGAGTTCAGGGAGGGGGGGTTCATTTATTGTGGAGGGAGGAAAAAAAATATCAACCTCCTTAGTGACAAGCAGAAAGGCGAGAAAAATACAAAGACATCACACTGTTCCACATCTTCCTTGTGCGTTTTAAAAAGAGTTTGCTGCTGGCATCTGCCACTTAAAAAGAGAAGGGGTTAATATATGTTGGACTTATGCTCACATGTGTCACTAACAAGATGATGTTACCCACTCTTCCCTTTCGTTTGAGTGACATGGTGGAAATCATATGTGGTTCTAGCTTTGCTATTTTCATGAGGAAAGCATTAATTAACTTCTTCTTTCCCTTTTTTTGGCTTTGCTTTTGAAGCTATAAACTCTGTGATTCCAGTGCTGCTTTAGTGATTAGAGAATCCTTTCCTTCCTGTCAATGACTTAGCTTGCTGTACCTTTAGGTACTGAGCCCTTTTACTACCTATAAAATGTTAGTATCATAATAAGATGGAAAATAGCCATTCTCTCAGAACACATGTGAATATTTTTTTATTCTCTTAGAAACTGTTGTATTTGGTAATGAAACTTATTTTTAAAATAAGGCAGTTTAATTATTGAATATGAGCCATGGGAATTAAAGGCCAGGTCTGATACAGAGTGTGGGGAGGGAGGTGTGTATGTCTAGAGGTTAGATTACATGAATCTTAATCCCTTTTGAGAAAGGAGAAGAATCTACCAAGATCAGATTAATAATGATTTAGTGTCATAGGGATTAGCAAAGGAACATACAGTACAGTTTCCAAAATGAAATGGAAGTCAGATTTATTCTGTCTTCCTTTGCCTTTTGTTGAATGTCTTCATCTCAGCTCCCTTGAAACATAATCTGTTTTCAGGGAGCAGTATGTTCTGCTTGGTAGCTTTTTCTGTGGTTTATGGTTTTGTGAATGTGCATGCTACTTTTCCATGCAAATCTGGCAGCAGGAACAAATATAGCTATGAGAAAGTGGCAGTTAGTGGAAGCCCAACAATGGCACTTAAAAAAAAATACTGGAAAGCTGGTCTGTAAAATGATGCTCAAGCAGGCTGGAATCAGAATAAATGGAGATTCACCATGACTTTTGGGGAGGTGGTAAAAGTGGTATCCTGGCATAGAACTTTCTTTTCAGCATCATTGTTCTTATATTTCATGAGGATAGTTAAATCATCATGGTGTTGAAACTGTGCCTGCATGTTCATGAATTCAGTCTCCATTCATTCTCTTTGTAGTCCATCATTCTGCAGCCTTATTATTTTTAATGAGGTGAACATAAGTACCTCTGGGTGCCCCCTTCTCTGCAATGCCAATAAAACTGAAGTTGGCAGAAATGCTGGTTATTACTGATAGTTTCTGTTGGCTGCTTTAGTGCACTTAGTGTGTGTGTGCTTGTCCATGTCCTATATTTTATTGATGTGAGTTTCCCCAGCAGAACAAGGAGACAAGTATAAACACTGTTTCCCATTTTCCTTGTGACGTTCAAAAAGAGTTTACTGCTGGTAACTGCCACTAGAAAAGGGAACAGGGTCAGTGGTCTCCAACATGCACAGCTCAGGATTGTTTATGGATTAAATTTATGAGTAACTTCTAACTTTGTGTATATCTATGTATATACACACACAAGCTTTCTGT
Source organism: Sceloporus undulatus (assembly GCF_019175285.1). Taxonomy (NCBI): domain Eukaryota; kingdom Metazoa; phylum Chordata; class Lepidosauria; order Squamata; family Phrynosomatidae; genus Sceloporus; species Sceloporus undulatus. The sequence continues at coordinate 85,512,564 of NC_056523.1, read as the reverse complement.
CAGTAACCCATCAACGTGGTGTTTCCCACACAATCTTCCATATCTTAAGTGCTAGATAACTGCAGCTCATTGACCTTTTGGAAACTCAGCTCTGTGTGTTTTGCATTTTTAAAATGCATTTGGGATTTTGTTCTAATGTGATCGTCAGTTGCAGGTGTGTAGTATTTGGTTTTGCAACTGGACTGAAATAATCTCTGATAGTGAGCATCATAGAATCATAGAATCGTAGAGTTGGAAGAGACCACTAGGGCCATCCAGTCCAACCCCCTGCCATGCAGGAAATCCAAATCAAAGCATCCCTGACAGATGGCCATCCAGCCTCTGTTTAAAGACCTCCAAGGAAGGAGACTCTATCACCCTCTGAGGGAGTGCATTCCACTGTCGAACAGCCCTTACTGTCAGGAAGTTCCTCCTAATGTTGAGGTGGAATCTCTTTTCCTGTAGCTTGCATCCATTGTTCTGGGTCCTGTTCTCTGGAGCAGCAGAAAACAAGCTTGCTCCCTCTTCAACATGACATCCTTTCAAATATTTAAACAGGGCTATCATATCAGCTCATAACCTTCTTTTCTCCAGGCTAAACATCCCCAGCTCCCTAAGTCGTTCCTCATAGGGCATGGTTTCCAGACCCTTCACCATTTTTGTCGCCCTCCTTTGAACACGCTCCAGTTTCTCAATGTCCTTTCTGAATTGTGGCGCCCAGAACTGGACACAATATTCTAGATGGGGCCTGACCAAAGCAGAATACAAGACATGGGAAAGAAAATAATGAAAAGGATTACCTAAATTGATAGTAAAGTGTAAATGCTGTGTGGAAACATCATTAGCACCGATGTTCCTGTTGCTTCTTCCTCTCTGCAGTAGAAATCACATACATTTTGATGCAATGGTTACTATAATTGCCATTTTAAAAATGCAGAGCAGAAGCAGTTACTGGATGTGGGCTGGACATGGTAGTAATAACATTTGAATCTTAGATACTGGAGTCAGAAATATCTATTTATGACTTTGTTGCTGATCATCTATTTATGGATCTTTACTACATTTATCACATAAATAGTTCTAGGCACAGGCAGGCTCAGAACTTGCAGCTTAGCTGAAATTGTTGTCACTGCTGCTCATTCATTCTTAGCCCTTGCTGGCCTCCTACGATTGCATGGTGGCCATTTGTGCTTCCATTACAGAACTATGTATTAGCTAGTCTAGGACAATTTATGGGCTCATTCTCATGTCTGTCTATGTGGGCTCCTTATGTGGGCGTGCCATACATGGCTTCCAGTTTACGTGGAAACCATGCTGTAATAGTTTGAATGGTGTGTGTGGCCGCTGTGCACGCATGCCATGCCGCCACATGCACAAGCCCCATTCAGTATAATGGGGCTCGAGCATAGGTGGAATTCACCTTATGTGGGGGGGGGGGGTTCCGGAACCGACCCCTCATGTAAGGCGAGGTTCCACATGGACATCATTATGATATGCATGTGGTCTAAAAAGAACCTGCCAGAGAGCGAGTTCTTTGCAGACCTCCTGGAGGCCACAGGATTTTGTTGCCGTGGTCTCCATCTGCCACCCCTTTCTCCCAGTCTGTCAAGCCCTATAGTCTGTGCTGGTCAGGTCTCTTCTGGTGTACTACATTCATTTCTGGGTTTCTCAATTTAGGAAGGATATAAACAATATTCCCACACAAAATGACAGTTCCCAGAATTCCATAGCATTGAGCCATGGCAGTTAAAGTGGTGTCAACCTGGATTATTTTTGCATTGCGGATGCAACCTAAAAGCAGTTCAGCAGTGGAGGCAATTGCCTAGAGAGATGGTGGGATCTTCTTCTCTGGATGTTTTCAAAAAGAGGGTGGATAGCTACCTGCTGGATGTCCCATAGGTCCACTTCAAACTCTATTACTCTATGATCTATGACTGAGAATGGAGCGAGCTTGTTTTCTGGTGCTCCAGACAATAGGGCCCAGAACAATGGATGCAAGCTACAGGAAAAGAGATTCTACCTAAACATTAGAAGGAACTTCCTGACAGTAAGGGCTGTTTGACAGTGGAACACACATTCCTTCAGAGTGTGTTGGAGTCTTTTTCTTTGGAGATTTTTTAAACAGAGGCTGGATGGCCATTTGTTGGGAGTGCTTAGATTGTGAGTTGCTGCATCGAAGGGGTTTGGACTGGATGGCACTTATGGTCTCATCAAGCTCTATGATTCTATGATTTTATAATCTCTTCACTTTTCCATGATTCCTATTTTCATATGCAAGTACAGTGGCTCAGACTTACAACAGTGAATGAAGTGTTCCATGTACTCTGTCCTTGCTGTGACCTTTTTCTTATTGTTCAAGTCCTGCAATGAACAGAATGTTAAACAAATTATTATAGTTAAGGATTATTATAGTGCTCCAGTTCTGCAGGAACAGGTGCTTTATAACTTCTTTGATGCTTAGGATTAGAAGTTTAGATGTTTCACTGTTTATAAGGATATGTTACAGGCGTGCAGTGTTTTAAGAAAATAAATTGAATAAGGCTTTTCAAGCATGTAATTAGCAGAAGCAATCACAGATGGCTAGTGGTGTTATCAGTTAGATGACACACCAGCTATTGTCTTCTGGGCACTTTCTAAAGACTCACTGGTAGTAACTGAGGTGTATACCCTATTCAAAAGGAATAGACTAAACAAGAAAAGAGACAGAGGAGTATTTTATGGAAAAGATATCTACACCTGTAATATCACCAACTTGGAACATGGAAGGCAATTTGAGAGAATTTGAGTAGAAATTATAGGAGAGGGAAACAGCAAATTTCTAGGGGCCTGATGTAGACCTCCAAGCCAACTGAAATTTGGATGATCAGATTACCAAACACTAAATATTTTTTGTTATTGCTATTTCATCAACAACAGGAATATCCACTCGCTCCATCCTCAGTCATAATGTGGCTTTAGTTTACGGAGCTCCAATCGAGGTAGTGTGGGGAAGGGAGATATAGGGGTAGGAGGGTGGAATTACAACATAAAGGGAAGGCAGGATCGATACTTAACACCTATCCTCCCTTCCATCACCCTGCTAACCCAAAAAACCGAGGGTCAACCAACCATACCACAAGACCCTGTCTCTGCTCCTGTGCAACGCCAGATCAAATCAAGAACAAGACCCACATTACCAAGATCTCTTGGAAGAGATAACTGTGACCTGGCTTGCATTACAGAGACCTGGCTGGGGGCCGAGAGTAATGCAGTTGGGCACAGCTCTCCCAGCCGGGTACATGGTTAAGGAGCAGACCAGGACATGTGGGTGGGGGGGGGTGTGTTGCCATAGTCCATAAAACAGCTTACCTTAACCAGGAACCCCATCGTGGAAAAGGACTTCATCGAGTGTATTACCTGACCCTGAAGGCTAAGGACAGTCTGGGGATTTTTGTTGGTCTATCGTCCACCCGGTGGGCTAACAGACCCCTAGCCGAGCTGACACAGCTGGTCTCGGAATTGGTGTTGGAGTCTCCAAGACTTCTTGTTCTGGGAGACCCTCAACATCCCTTTCGAGGCCGGCTCACAAGATCTGACAGGTGCAGCTCAGGAGTTCATGGCTTCCATGATGGCCATGGGGTCTGTCCTAGTTAGTCTCGGTCCAACGCACTGCGCAGGTAATACGCTCGATGTTGTCTTTAGTATGGATTGGGATAGTCCGTGGGCAAGGTATGTAGTACCTCTGCTCTATCATGGACGGACCATTTCCTGGCGAGGTCCAACTTAAGGCAAAACCCAAATCCCCCCCCCCCCGGGGGGGTGAAGGACCTATTAGGATGGTCCACCCTCGAAGGCTGATGGAACCCAAAAGGTTCCAAGAAGCCTTAGAGGGGTTTATGGTGGATCTGACGGCGATCTGTTGATGCCCTGCCACATCTGGGATAACGACCTCTCCGGGCTATACACAGTATCGCTCCTAAGCATCCTTTCCGGCCCCTTCAATAAAACCCTGGTACACAGAAGATCTCCGGGAAATGAAGCGGGCCGCGCAACGACTAGAGCCAGTTGGCAGAGGCACCAGCGCTTATCTGACAAGACACCCCATCAGGCCTTTTTGAAATCTATGGAGTGGCAATAAGTGCAGCAAAATTCTTTCTATGCTGCACGTATTGTCTGTAGAGTCCTCGTCCAGCAGAGCTGTTCAGGTCGTGGGGAGTTGACTCAGCTTACTCCCACTCTGAACCCTATTTTAGAACCAACTAAGTCCTGCTGTGATGATTTAACAACTTTTCGCATAAAATCTCTCGGATAAGGGCTGATCTTGACGCTGGCATTTCATCACGAAATAACAAGAAAGGTGTCCAGAGCTTCCATGGACTCTGTTATACTGGATGACTTTGAGTTTGTACATACCAATGAAGTGGACAATATTCTTGGAAGTGTTAGGAAGACGACAGGCTCTCCTCGATCCCTGTCCTTCTGTGGCTGACCGCCCTGGGTGGGAACGCTGTAACGTTGTTACAACATATAATCAATGCATCATCCAGGGAGGGAAAATTCCATCAACTTTAAACTAGCGACAGTTAAACCGTTGCTTAAAAAACTCTCCCTAGACCCCTGGTAAGGAATAACTACAGACCGATCTCACGTGTTGCCATTTCTGGGTAAGGTGATCGAGAGCGCGGTCACCTTCCAACTCCAAGCAGTTTTGGACGAAACCGATTATCTGGACCCATTTCAAACTGGCTTCAAAGAGGATATGGAGTTGAGATTGCCATGGTCGTCTTAGTCGATGATCTCTGTCGGGCATCAACAGGGGAAGTGTGACCTTGTTGGTGCTTTTGGACACCAGCAGCTTTCGATACCATTGGCCATGGTATCCCTTCTGGAACGCCTGAGGGATTTGGGCATCGGGGCACGGCCTCCAGTGGTTCCGATCCTACCCTCGGGCAATTCCAGATGGTGCAGTTGGGGGACACTTGCTCCTCTAAGAGGGAACTAACATCTGGTGTCCCTCGGGGAGCTATTTTGTCCCACCTTGTTTAACATTTACATGAAACACACTGGGAGAGTCATCTGGAGACACAGGACGGTGTTATCAGTACGCTGATGACACCCAATATGTTTCTCGGTGTCTCCAACTGATGCAGTGACTAAGGATGCGTCTCTCCTCTGAATGCCTGCCTGGAGTCAGTAATGGGCTGGATAGGGGAAACAAACTCAGTCTGAATCCAAGAAAACGGAATTACGGGTGATAGTCCCCCAGGCCGGGGGAAGGAAATTTGTCCACCTGTCCTGAACGGAGTCACACTTCCCCTGAAGGACGAAGTTTGCAGTCTAGGAGTACTTCGGGACTTGTCCCTGCAGTTGTCATCTCAAGTAGATGCGATGGTCAGAATGCTTGCTACCAACTTTGGTTGATACGCCAACACTGCGACCCTACCTGGGCCAAAGGGACCTTGAAACTGTGGTACATGCTCTGGTAACCTCTTCGCAGATTTCTGTAATGCGCTGTACATGGGGCTACCCTTGTATCAAGCCCGGAAGCTTCAGTTAGTACAAAATATGGCAACCAGACGTGCACTATTACATTAGGTTAGACCATATAACACCTATTTTAAAAGATCTTCACTGGCTGCCTATTTGCTTCCAGCACAATACAAGGTGTTGGTTATACCTATAAAGTCCTACATGGCTTCGGCCTGAGTTACTTGAGGGACCGCATCTCCCCATATAATCGCCCGCACACTCAGAAATCCGGAAGAATCTTATGGAAATTCCACCTTCCAAATATGTTTCTACATCCCAGATGGCCTTTTCAGTGATGGCCCCACGAATCTGGAATAGCCTTCCAACGAGCTCCGTTTGACGACCCCCCTAGAAACATTTTTAAAAAGGCTTAAAACCTTCCTTTTTTGTCAAGCCTTCCCCCACTGATAAATGAAGTTGTGTATGCTGATGCCATTGATTCCCTGCCTTACCTTGTGTAGACTGGTTTTAAATTTGTATAATTGGGTTTTTATCTAGAGATGTTTTGTATGGTTTTTTATGGTTGTAATGGTTTTCTATGGCTGTAAACCGCTTTGACTGTGGAAAAGCGGTATACAATAAAATGTATTTATTATTATTATTATTATTATTATTATCATCCTGCTTTCCCGCAAGTGGCTCACAATTAAAAACATATAAAAAGTGAGCTTTAAACTAGAATTAAATGATAGTAGTAAAACAATTCATCCTCAAATTAAAAGAATAAAATGCATTAAAAACCTCTTAAAAACCATTCAGTTAAATCATTACAACACCCCCTAGCCTGTCTTTAAAAACTTTCTGTTTTAAAAAGCCTGAATAAAAAGATTTTAGGCTGCCAATGGTAGGACACCAAGGGGGGCACCCTAACCTCCTTGGAAAGGGAGTTCAAAGACTAGGATCAGCTACCGGGAAGGCCCTCCCTTGTATCCCCACAACTCTGTTGTGATGGTGGTGGGACTGTGAGAAGGGCCTCTCCGATGATCTCAGAGCTCAGGCCAGATCATACAGGGAGATACAGTCTGCCAGATAGCCTGGACCTAAGCCATATAAAAGAGGGAGAAAGGAATAGACTTCAATATCTTGACATCTTTGCCAAGAATGTAAGGGCAACCTTATTTTCTCTGTCCTGCCAACAATTTCATTGGGTTGGGTTCTAAGTGTTTGAACAAAAATGGAGGAGGGTTATATGCATGTTGCTGAACTCTCCACTAGGCTGTGCAGTGCAGTTAAACCTGTGCATGGAAGACATAAATAAACTTGCTCAGTCCAAAAACACTTGACAGTGGCAGAAGGCTTTTTAAAAAATGTAAAGGATGCCTATCAAAACTGTTCAGTCATTATTTTTCCTACTAGACTCCTAATGGAAACAAAGGATAAAAAATCCCCACCAGTAGTAATGCATACAGAAATTAGCCAATGGAGTGGATTAATTGAAGGGTATTACCTTTATGTAGATTAGTATCAAGGTCTTGCTCTCACCAAATGTGTCTGACAGTGTGCAGTACGTATCTCTTTCATAGGAAAGCTTTTCTTGTTGTTACTGCTATAACGAATACACATGAGGATTTTTGACAATTTATTTCCCAATATCACCACCATAGGAAAAGGGGAGGGGGAATAAAAGAACTGACGAATCATACAGTAATTCAAAACACTTTAGATAGTCCTGTCACATGCTTATAAACCTGATTGATTGTATGGAATTAAGTTATTGGGCAGAAAGCCAGTAAAATGGAATACACATTGATGAAATCATTTTTGAGGGGCATTAAATGGAACTTAAAATAAAGCTGAAATAGCTTATGGATTTTCCACTCAAAGTGTTTATGAACATTTATTGCTGGTAAATTATATGTGTCACATGAAAGATGGTAGGCTTGGGTTTTAATCAAACTTCTTTTACAAATAATAAAGGAGGAGAATAATTTATTGCCATGAAATGTACAGTAAGTGTAATACACTGACATCGTAGCTGTCCTCTATCCTATCTAGTGCATTGTAGATGCAAATGGATACATCCCCGAAATCAGTTGCCTCACTGAAGACAATACTCCTGGACTTTCAAAAGAAACAAGTGTTTCTTTTCAGCTTGTTCAGAACAGATGGAGAAATGTTTCAACACACAAAAGATAACAGTAGTTGATTTACCAACGGAGTTTACTTTTCTGCCTGAAGATGAAAGAGTGACAATAAAATGTTTTATAGTTTCTTTGCTCACTGCCAGAACAAAAATGTTTCCATATTGAATATCTTATGGTTTGATGTGACCAGTCAGTCTTGAATATTTTACATCTGCATAACAATAGCAGAAAACATTACTGCAAGGGATGCAGCAGTGAACTTTTTGTGTAGTCTGTCTGGCCCACCCAAGTATCATATGAGCAGAGGAATATCAAGGCTCTAAAAGGCAAGTAGGATTTATCTTTGTGGTTTGGCCAATGAGGCAATAAATTTTGGGCCCCATAAGAATAAATCAGGAGCACATAAAACCAATACCTAGGAAAAGAACTATAGTTGGGGTTTGCTAAAGCATCAGGGATAGATCTACAATTTTACAAAAAAGGTGTAAAAAAGGCAATTAGGAGGAATGAGCAATTTCTTTAACAGCATATTCATGTGTCACAAAATGGCATCAAATGGTCATCATTATCATATGGGTGGAGTCCCATTGGCAATTTTTGCTAACATACCTTAATGTTATGTCTGTGAGTCTGCTTTATTCAGAGCTTTGGAATCATTATGTCAGATGCTATCCAGTGCCTTTTCACACAAGAAGTTTGCTCAGGAGCCCACCACATGCTAGATGGTACCCAAACATAGCTCTGTGCACCCTCAGTCCAAAAAGGGCAGATGGTTCTCTCCATTCTCCTCCCTTAAGCAGACAATGCTTGAGTGCGATGACTGACCTTATCACTTCATCAGGTTTTATATGGATGATAGCCAGAATATTTTACTGACAGGAAAAGTGGGAAAGGTACTGGTCGAATTATTTGCCTCAGAGCTAAATAATTTGGATAAGCATAGTACTATTTACTTTCATTTGATGATGTGGGGAGGACACCATTTGCTGCTTAGTGTCAGATAAAAATGCCTCAGCTTGGCATCAAAGTGGTTATTGGGACAGAGGACCAGGGAGATGCTGAGAAGAGAACAATGTCAATGTGTTGGAGAACAGAGCTGTGTGTGCCATGTTGCATGGCTGCCTGAACCCAGTGAGTTAGGCTGCTGCCATCAGTTAGGTGGAGGATGGAGTCCCATTGTCAGTGCTTATAACATTGAATGATAGTCCAGTGAGCTGCTGTCCCTGGCAGGCACCATCTTTTCATTTTCCTCAAGCAACAACATTCTGTATTTTGCCATCTGTAGCAAGCTCTCAGCACTGTTTGAGGGCAGAGAAGTGTGAATGAATGAAAGGCTACCTTTGAGGGAACTGCAGGGAGAAATCCTGATATGTGTGGCCAATGTCTAGAGTTTTAAGTTATAGAATACACATGGGAGGCTTACCGTGTGTAAATAGTCAAGAAATAGTCATAAATCAGGGGAACCCATGACCTGTTTTCACAGCCCTGTGTTCTTCCCCGTGAGTGAATTGTCATGGAGGCTGTCAATGTGAGTCCCACTCACCCAACTATTTTCCTATCGTGGCAGCCCAATGAGTTTTGTCATCCCATGGCTGCCACCAAATTATGTGATGAGACCACCAAACTGCTATTTTCGCTTTTAGAATCATTTTCAGATGGTCCCTAGTAGTGTGGTTACTTATTTCAGACCCAGAAAATCTTGAAGTTGTTAACAATAAAACTTTATTTGAAAAACAGTTTAAACAATGTTTCACTTGTTCAGTTGGTACATTCACTTGTTATTGAAGTTTATCGCACCGGTCTCAGGCCGTTCTCAGCACGGCCGCAGAAAACGGAACGAGTGGGGGACGGATTTTACCGCACACACCTCCCTCATTTGTTCCATTCCCCCTCTCTTCTGTTCTCATTCCGTCAGAGGGAACGCTTTTTGACAAGGTTCTGAACAGTTCTCAAAAATTCCCCCCTCTGGAACGGATTGAGCATGAAGAAGGGGGAACGGAATGAATGAGGGACTGTGTGGCAGTAAAATCCATCCCCCACTCGTTCTATACTCGTTCCGCTCCTTCCGTTCCGTTCTCAGAATGAACCAAGAGGAACAGTGCATAAAGTCCATTGTTTCACTTTGGCCTGATACAGACAGGCCAAAATAAAGCTGCTTCAAGTCACTTTGGAGATGCTGTTTAAAATACATGTGTCCAAGAGTCCAGAAGCTGCACCAAAGCCACGCTCCAGTCCTAAGGACTGGAGTGCAGCTTTGGGCGCTTCCAGACTCTTAGGACACATGCATCTTGAAACACCATACCTCCAAAGTGACCTGAAGCAGCTTTATTTTGGCCTGTCTGTTACACTGGGCGGGTTACAGACCGCCAAAGGGACGTCCTTAGGACGTCCCATTTTGAAAAAGGAGCGTCTTTCCAGTTGCTCCTTACCCGTTATGACAGAGTCAGTAACAAATGGCGGCGGCCATTCCAGACGGCCGCCGCCATTTTGACGTAACGGACCGCTCTGCATCTGCACGTGCAGCCTGGAAGTGATGCCACAAGTGTTGCTTTGGCACTTGTGCCGTCTCTTCTGGGTTGCTGGAAGGAGCGCAATTTTCACGCTCCTTCTTGCACGTGGAGGAGTCGCGCCGTTTGGCTGCTGCGACTCCCCGCGCTGCAACGGCAGTGGCCCGAGACCGCCCCTTTTGGGAGGTCGTAACAGGCCCCTGTTACACTTTGTTACCCTCTCTCTCTCTTTCTAGAGAACTCCAGTTACTCTCACTTAGAACTCACACTGTCTCATTTACGTTTATCCTTTTGACCTGATTTCTGTACTAGCCCTCAGGCTAACTCTATCCCAGGATATCAAACAGCAACTACCCTCACTTGGAGTGCTATGTTGAAACCAAGTCCCTCACTTCTGAACTGTG
>NC_056523.1:85484037-85499686 GCF_019175285.1 Sceloporus undulatus | reverse complement strand
TGCCTCCCATACTTCTCCAATAATATTTTACTGATGGGATGAGCAAGCACTGATGGCTCCATGACAATTCACTCATGGGAGAAGCGCGTGAGGGTGTGAAAGCAGATCAAGGGTTTCCCACAATTTATTACAATTTCCTGACGATTTACGCACAGTAAGCCTCCCGTGTGATATTCTCTATAGTCATTTGCCCAAGGAATTTGCTTGTTTTACAACCAACCTTCCATATCCACAGACTCAACCATCCATGGTTTGAACATACATACACACACACACACACACACACACACACACCAAAGAAACTCAGTTTTACTACCATTGTATGTAAAAAGGCTTTAGGAACCACAGATTTTGGTATCCATGGGGGGAGGGGCGCTCTGGAACCAAATCCTAGCAGATACCAAGGGCCCACATTTGATTGGTTGTATATATTGGGATTAAACCCTTTAATGTTCCTGGCAATGCAAAAATGCTACTGTTTTCTAGTTCTACATTCCAAAAGAAAAACTCCCAAGAGCCTCGTAAGATTAGAGCCATTAATTTGTCTCTGCCTCTTTGCAAAATAAACCAAATCCAAAACTCCATCATAATGTGAATGTTTAAATTTCCCCAAATAAACTAGATCAAAGCTCTTTAGAGGGAGTCAAAAGGTGTCCTGAACCTGGCTTGTTTTTCCTCTAAAATAAACTTTTAAAATTTCAATCATTGTGGCACTGAATCCGCAACCAAATTATGAACAAGAGCAATATGCAAGAGCCAAATTATGAACAAGAATGCACATATTGATCTGATATAATGGAGTACATCATATCATTTAGGCACAATTGTTTTTCTCCAAGGAAAATGAATTAATGCTAGTGCCTCCCATACTTATTTTTCATTAATTTCCTGTGAACCTTCCCATGTCTTGTTTAGGCCTGAAGCAGGCACCCATATGGTTCAGGGTAGGCCAGATGGTGTGCCATCAAGGAGAATGCCAAGTGACCTTGCTTTAACAAGGTCTGAAAGCAGATTGAAAGCTTTAATGCTCCCATCCTGAAGCTACATCTCAAATTCCCCCTTTTTAATGAGCACATTAGATATGAGAATGGGATCTCTGCCCCCACCTTCCCATACCTTTTTAATGACAATCTAAAAATCCCTTTTTGAACAAGGCATAGGATAATAATGTGGAATTGCCTTGATAAGAGAACAAGTGAACAGGTCAAGCCTACACACCACCACCATTACTTTTCTCCTCGAGATTTCTCCCCTTCGGCAGCTTTTTAAAAAAATTATATGTTGTCATACATCTGTTATGTGTGTGTAGTGTATAGGTAGTCCCCTAGTCAGCAGATCAGCCCCCAATCATGCTTATGACCTACCCCAAAAAAACAATTCTCAGAGCTGTAAAGCATCTGATATGACATTTCTGCTCATATCTGCAGGGTCAGTTTCAGAAAGTAGTACTGAAGGGGATTTCTGCTCAAACCGTTGGCTTTTGCTGATCCAGTAGGCTTTAATCTTATCCTCCCTTTATTCCTGTTTATTACCAGATTCAGGTAACACTATGTAAGTGGTGAAATATTGTATAGAATGCAGTAATGAATGAGGGCTAATAAATTAGGGTTGAATCTTGACAAGATGGAATTATTTTTGATAGATGATGCTCAGCCCTGGGAGGTTAATAGGTTTGCATTCCACTTCAATTTAGGATGAGTTTGCACTGGACCTGAAAGAACAAGTACAAGCTTTTGAGGTGCTCCTTGTCCTGAGAGGCTCAGGTTGCCTCAGTGACATGGAGTGTCTTTTACCAACTCTTCACTAATTATAGCCATTCTTGCATAGGATTAGCCTGACCAGTTTTCTATACTCAGATATTCTCCTGCCCAGATTGTTTTAATGTGTTACGTGTGGGCCTGCCCTTGAAGATGATTCAGAGACTTCAATTAGTTCAGAATTCAACAGCTAGAATTCTGATGTACTTTGATGGAGCCATAGTGCAGCAATGCTTAATGAACTACACTGGATTTCTGTTCACTTTAACTCCCAGTTCAAAGATGCTGGTATTTGCTTTTAAAGCCTAAAGAGCTTGGGATCACCTGATCCCATACAATTCTGCATGGAATTAAGAATGTCAGATGAAGTATTTCTTTAAATATTCTCAGTTGCAAAGGATTGGGATATCTGGTACGTACAACAGGAGAGGGACTTTTTTGTGATGGCATCTTAACTTTTGAAGACCCACTGTGAGGAGGTTGGACAGGAAGGAACTGACACTACAATATTTTCAGCCCCAAATCAACATTTATCTGTTTTCCCCAAAACTTTTAAATTTGTTGTAGTTGTAGTTCTGCCTGCTTGTTTAATGGCTTTGCTATATTTTTGAGCTTTGTTGCACAAGGCTCCAGGGATGGTACAAAAGGGGCCAGGAAGGGAATGGAACGAGTGAGGGATGCATTTTACTGCACACAGGAAGTCCCCATTCTATACTATTCCATTCCATTCCATTCCCCATCCGTCCCAGAGGAGGAGATTTTTGAGAACTGTTATCTCCTCCTCTGGGATGGATGGGGAATGGATGGGGAACCGAACAGGTACTTCTGGCGGCAGCGACGTTCTGTGTGCAGTAAAATGTGTCCCTCACTCATCCCTGTGCAATAAGGTTTCCAGTCTTACAGTTGTTTGATATTTTGTATAGTTTAATTATACAGTGGACCCTTGTTATACGCTGGGGTTTGGTTCCAAGATCCCCCATGTATAACAAAATCCTTGTATGCTCAAGTCCCATTAAATATAATGGCATAGCAAAATGGTGTCCCTTATAAAAAATGGAAAATCAAGGTTTGATATTTGAAATTTATACTTTTTTTGAACATTTTCAAATCATGTATGCTTGAATCTGTGTATAAAAAATCAGTGTATAAGAAGGGCCAACTGTATTCTATTTTTTATTGTACACCCCCCTGGAATCTGTTAGGTTGCAAGCGGGAAAAATTATAAATCTACACACAGACACACACATTTAAAAAATTATACATGTGCACAAAAGAATAGATTTTCTGATACTACTTTATTTCAACTACACAAATGATTACTGAGTATTTTGAGCATTATTCCAAACTCTTTCATTTCCAATTGGTTTGCTAGTTATTGGAAAACCTAGTAATACAATGAAAAAATACTTGCTAGAGAGATAAAGAACATCAGCAATGTTTCTTGTCATTGAGAAGAAAAGGTATTTCAACAGACCAAGATAGCTCATTGAGAAAATGTTTAGTCAGCTAATTTCAAAATTTCTTTGCAAAAATGAGTTTGTGCAAAGTTTTATGCAAAAGAAACTGTATTCTCTGCACTATGTTTTGTGCAACAGCAAGATATTTTGAACAAACAAAAAAAAAATGCAAAAAACTCCTGAAATGCAAAATCACAAAATGTGAAAAAAGTTTTATATGTTCACTCAGCAGGGAGAAAACACCTGAAATTATTTATCCTTATGTACAAAAATAAAATAAATTTGCATCCATACTTCCAGATATAAATTCTGATAATGGTTACATGCTCTTTTAAAGCTAGGTAAATAAGAAGACCTATTTTTGTGTATGTTCCTCAATATTCATGTTCCCAGAACCAGGGCATTCTATACCTACCCACCAAAAGAACACTTTTTTGTTACAAAATTGTATTGTATAGTGTACATGTTCCTTGTATCCTCATTAAAGTAGCTATAGTTCAGTGTTGTAACCAAATAATCATCCAAGCCAATTGATATGGTATCGATCAAGATGATACAAGAGAGTGTGAGTCTGGCTGAAGGTGGATTTATACTCACTTAGCTGGATGCAATGACAGTCCCATCCTTAGCCTCTTTTCTCATAGATGAAAGGAAACAATAAATCCCTTATTAGAAGTCAAGAGGCATAGTGTAAATGTTGGTAAACCAGAATGGATTTGAATAAGTGAAAATAAATATTCTACTTGCTTCCTCATTTTTGATGTAGCAGAATTATAATAAATAATAATAAACAACAAAGACTGACTGGGAGGATACCTTGTTATAACTTAGCTCTAATGTTCACAAGCTCACACACAGGTGCATATACACAGTGAGGGTATGTGGTAGAAAGGCTATTTTCACATGAAAATGTGACATCATAAGGGATTTCCCCCTCTTCCTTTTGGGAGAGTCACTTTACTGGAGGAACAGGGTAAGACCCACCTGTTGGAATAATCATTGGGGTCAGATTGTGACCTGAGATCAGGGTATTCTTTTAGGAGTACTGTCACCTGGAGAGCCTGCAAATATTACCTTTTGCGATGGCAATTCCTAGGATGCCCCAGACAGCATGGTTTTACACACCATGCAAACAAAACACTGTTACTGCATTGAAAAGTTGGATAACTATACTGAGAATATGGAGCTCACTAGTCTTACACAGGAATATAGTATGTGTTCAGGGCTGCATTTGGATTAATGATAAAATATGTCACACTATGATATGATCACTATTCCCCTACTAACAGCTTATAACATCTACACTTTGTGTTTCTGTTTTGTGATTCCAGGAGCAGAAGGCACAGTGTTCCCTAAATCCATAGAAACTCCCAATGTCAGGGCAGACCCCTTCAAGGAACTAAGGTAAACTTTGAAATTTAATTTTATCACAGGTAGTTTTCTGGCATTCTGACTGGTGGCATTTCAGCTGGCGAATAAAGTAGGGGACAGATTATCTTGTGTCCAAGCATAGCTGCCAGGGAATGGCAACAAGGCAGGTATGCTTCCACTACCGTTCTGTGACTGAATCTTTTAGAAAAGGAAATTTTAAAAGAAAAATTGAAAAATCTGTTATGGGTTTTATGATAGAAGATGCTAGGGGACCATACTGAATGACAAAGTGACGGACGTCACAGGAATGATGTAGTGGTCAAATTACATTCTGTATAGATTTAATAACATGGTTCATGTGTTTAAATGGACAAAACTGGTTTATAAATAAAAATAAATAATAAAATATTTATTTATAGCCCGCCTGTCCAGAGATCAAGGCGAGTTACAAAAAGTACCATTACAACACAATAACACTGCAAAAAAACATAAAAATAGCAAAACATCAAATACAATTAAACAATGTAACAATATCCAGCTAGCTTATGATGTACAACATCAGTAACAGTGAGGGGGAAGAAAGGAGGCCATAAAAGGAGCAATTAGGGGAAAGCTTGTTGGAACAGGAAGGTTTTTAGCTCTTTCCTGAACCGGTCAAGGGAGATGGCCGAGCGGTTCAGGAAAGAGCTAAAAATCACCGACAGCCCTTTCATAGTTCTGGTGACACCCAGCCACATGGACATCCAGTGTGTGTCCCTTTTGGACAATTTCTTCTTCCTTTTCCAAAGAAAAGAGATCATGTGAGGAGAGGATCCCCAGTGCACTTGGATGTCTGTGGAGCTTCTAGATCAGTGATGGGGTCTGTGGAGTTTTTGGATGTCTGGAGTTCTCTGGGGCAGAAAATTGGGTCCTAGACCCACTGCAGTCACTTACAGCTCTGGATCAGTCTTAGCTGGATGTTTGTGATGGAGGGCAGCTTCTTCCATGTTAAAGGTTGCCAATTTGGGGGGCGGAGGGGGCTATATTTGAACTGTGCACTGAAAACAACCTACTTGATACTCTTCATACCACGGTGCTTTCAACAATGGAGGGCCATTTCTTCTTGACAATTATGAGCAACTGTGTGCTCATTTTAATAAAAATGGCCACAAAATATGTTCCCCAGTAGCAAGTCTTAGCTTTGAATATTGAACAGAACAGATTTAGTCAAGCAGGTAATTTGTAAAGTCTTTTCTAATTGTACTCCATTGCTCCCCCCCCCCCCCCCCGCATGTGATTTTTAAATAGGCAAAACATGACTAGGTGGAATATTTGGCTAAGAGATCACAAACAAATGTCATTCATGTTGTAGAGACAGATTAAACTTCCATGTTATTTGTATGGTGATGATAATGGCATCTTGTTACTTATTATGCACAGGGGTAAGTTAACCTTACACCTGCATATTTTTATTTGTGGTCACTTTGGAGGCTGATGCTCTCTTCTTCCTCTCACAGCAATCAATGCCCCTACCCTCATCTTCAGCCATCCCATGTCTGGTGCCGAGCTAAGGGGGGATGCAGAATCATTTGTCTATGCCCCTGTAGCCAGATGTGAAATGGTTACATCAGCTGCTGAGAGTTTTGGTGGACTCCAGCAGACCTCAGTGGATGATGCAAATGTCTTACATCTGGCTTGAAGGACGTTGCTTCTGTGATCCTCCCTTGCTCTTCTCCTGGCACAGAATGGCCAGGAGAGCTTCAGTAGTTATATGATATTTCCAGGGGGTTGGTAAATGGCTCCATGTAGCTGACGACATACTATACTGTACTACATAGAGCAGTCTGACACATGGATAACTGCCATATGGAAAGGATCTGTAACACAAGAATATTTGGTCCTATACTGGATACGTGTCTTGAAATAGATGTGGATAACTATACATGTTACAACCTTTTGTAGGGAATTGTGTGAATTACCTGAAATTTTTCCCTTTTCTATCATTTTCACTAACTGCTGACGGTCACTAACATGTCCATTTGTCTATGTTTCAGCCTAACAATTTATGTTTAATCAAACACTCATTCTGTCTTTGCACCATAATCTCATACTTCGTATCATAGTCTCGTATCTTTTTATCATAGTCTCATACTAAATGTACATGTACCAGAATCCCTGAATTTGGTTTCTTTTCCCTTCTACTTCTTCCTCTCTGTTACCTTCACCAATGTCTTGTCTGTTATCAATAATGATGAGTTCCAAATGATTACACAGCCATCACACTCCACACTCTTCCTATCATCTTCTTTCTGACAAATGGTTTTGGATCACTGGCTGCTTTACAAGTGTGGGATCACCTTTTCTGAAATCAGAAATGGTGTTGCACTTTCTAGAAAGACATTGCCTCTTGGCTGTCATCATTTTGTCTTGTCTTCTCCTTATATGTCTTTGCCTTGTGGTGGTAGCTTGGTAAATTAGTGTAAAAGTGAAGTAGCGTTTGTAATAATCTATCTGAAATATCAAACCCATAGATGTCACATTTGCCATTTTATAAAAAAGAAGAAATAGGACATCTTATAGCAGCTTTCATCTTGTTTTATCTGAACCATTTGTATACCAATAGGCTTGTAAATTTCTTATTGTCTCAAAATAAAATGTATGAATTAAAATGTTGTTTGGTCTTTCTTGAGGGAGGATAAAAGGGTCATGAATACAATTAAATAAGTGGTACTCAAACATTTTACCCTTGGGACATGTACATGTGAACATTTTGTCTCCCCACTTGATGTAGTATATGAATAAAAATATTTTGTTTATTTAGTGTGTGTATTTTCATTTGCACGTTCATGTATATTTATATTTTAACATTTTATAAGGAAATAACATCTTTCAAATTAGAACAGTTTTATTTAAGTAAATTTAATATTTAACTCAACGCAAGTGTAAATTTTACACATAAAAAATTGGAAAAAGGAGAAGAAGGAGGGATCAGAACCTCCAAGTCTCATGCCACCCTCGAGCAACCTTCGTGCCACCCTTGGGGGTTCTGCCTCACCATTTGAAAGCCACTGCACTAAATAGCAGCAGCAATTCAACAGAGGCCACAGTATGGCAATATGTAGTCTAATACAAATTTTCTGCAGTGTGGCCCATTACTGTAGCATGCCATGGTCACAGTGTCCTTGTCTTTATGCATAGAACTGGAGTTCACATTTATGAGGATTCCCATTATTTCTTCAGATAGAAAACACTGAGAATTCTAATCACTATTAATGCTGGGAAGGAGAAATAAGATTCAATCTGCATACGCTGAAGCAAATGCATATCCCTTAACTGCAGAGAAAGCACTGGCAGAGATCATTGTGCTTGCCATTTCTTTATGGGACACTTATGTGGACTTAGTTTGGTAGCTTTTATTTTATTTTATTATTTAGGGGGATACAGATGGGCAGAAAGGGGTGGCGAGATGCAGCCCCTTTCTCCCGCGGACCATTGCCACAGTAATGGTGACTATATTTATATTAGCAATGATCTCAGTTTATCTAGAATAAATTATTGTTGAAACTGCTGCTACTGCTGTCATTCTCATTTATATTCTAATTTATAAAGTATGTGAGCTGTCTCTCACTTTACAAAGAAAAGTAAATTCTAGGTGGAAGATAGCAAGAGACCTGCAAAGTCTTTATTTGTTAAACAGAAATACGAGAAAAATCCTAAAGTCAGGATGGTAAGGTGATTAAAAAAAGAAAAGAGTGATAATCCTTAAAATGGCTGCAGGATTCTGGGAGTTGCAGTCCAAAGAAGTCTTCCCCACCACCCCAAAAAAACACCTCTGATATGAACAGTTTTGACTATTACTGGAGCTTTAGGCTCAAGAGGACAACAGAGGAAACAATGCTAACTGACAGAGCAATCCTGTGAATATCTACCAATAGTTAAATCCCATTGGGTAAACTCAAATACATTGATTGGTAAGTACGTTCCTTTCAACACAGTGAACCTTTTCAATAAACTTGCATAGGATAGCCCTTTCAGTAAATGAACTTTACATTTTAACTCTCTAAGGCAAAAAATGTTTTGGAACAGAAGTTCCATTTTCTGTGTAGTATGTAGTGTGTAATGTGTCATTAAATGGTGAGCAAAAAGAAAAGTGTACTGAAAGGGTTATCCTATGCAAGTTTAACATACTTACCATAATAATCTTAGCCTTGTTTTAATCGTTCATGCCAATGAATTTAGCACCATAATGTCATTGCAGTATTGCTCTCTCTTGTATAATTAGCTGCTGGAAATTTCTTAGTAGAACAGTAGATGTAAAGATTAACCTCTAAAATGTTTTATTTCGGCAAGCAAGGAAAATAAATTGTGACAGAAAGATTTGTGAAGCAAATAATATTACAGGAATCGATTATGCTGTGTATCATACCTATTCTTACCATCAACCATGCAAAAATACCAAATGGGGGAAAGCCTTAGAAGAAATATAATAAAGTGGGATGTACAGAATGAACGTAGAATAAAGTAGAATGTAATAAACTAGAGAGAAGAATTAATATGCACAAAGAAAACTAAAGAAAATGGTACAAGGGGAAGCTGTACTGTGTACCTTTGCATAACTAAGTATGTAAAGCATGCATGATTGTGATAGTTGGAAACTTGCACGCCCAGAGGAGGGCAGCCAAAATGGTAAAAGGTCTGGAAGCTATGCCCAATGAGGACCAGCTTAGGATGCTACTAAAGAAGAAAAACTGCCTGGGGAAGAAAATGTTGAGAGGTGACATGATAGCCATGTCATATGGAAAAACGAGCGAGCTTTTCTGCTGCTTTAGAGACTAGGAGATAGACCAATAAACTCAAACTACAAGAAAAGGGATTCCATCTAAACATTAGGAAGAACTTTCTGATGGTAGGAACTGTTTGGCAGTGGAACACACTGCCTCAGAGAGTGGTGGAGTCTGCTTCTTCTGAGAATTTTAATTAGCGACTGACTGGCCATCTGTCAGGAGTACTTTGATTCTGTCTTCCTGCATGGTAGGGGGTTGAAGTGGATGGACCTTGTGGTCTCTTCCAACTCTATGGTTCTATTATTCTACAGGGAAGTGATAATTATCTGTGGCTCCCTGATTTTTGTTCTTAGCATCTCATCAGTAAGATCTCTCAGTGATGCTGTTACTATTGGACGACAGATCAGATGTCCAAGACCACACAGTCTGGAAGCCCAGCAAATGATGATGTCAGAGATACAGTGACACTTCCTCAGTGACAGTAATCTGACATACATCATGAAAGGCCCACATTCTCGGTGTTTTTGTATAGAAAGAAATTTAATTGGACCCAACAACCTTAATGAAATGTGGGCTGGCTTTACAGCGTTCCGGTGGTTCAGTGTTTAGATGCTGCACACTGCCCAAGAATTGTAGAGCTGCAGTGGCAGCAGAAAGCATGCCCTTTTGCTTGCTCAAAAAGAAGTGGCATTTTGCCACTTCTTTTTGAGCCACAAATAGCCAGATCAGGGCCATGGTGTGCAGCTGCCATGGCCCCGAGTTGGCTCTCTCAGGGGCAAAATCATGCCGCCCCTTTGGAGCCATCTGTTTTGCCCCAGAGTTGGTTTTTTTTTAAACCTTCCAAGACTTGTTATCAGAACATTTGCACCTTGCTTTGAACATTAGCACATGTATTAAATTTTCAGGCTAATTCAGAGACATAAAGTGTGCATAAAGTGTGTCCAAATGCATTTCATCCAAGAGGTATAGTGAACAAATTAAGTGAATTGTGTGTATAAATATTCAAATGAGGGAAAATGTGTAATAAGACAGCACAAATTGTCTTTAGTGCCTGAACAAAACAGAACAGGAAGAAAATACATGTAGGATTTGGGGGGAGGAGAGGGAAATAGAAACTGCAGTGCTCCTATCACTCAACCAAGCACAGCACTAATATGGCTTAATTCCAGTAGTTTAGGAAAGGCACTCGCTCCATGCACCAGCTGCAAATGCTCTGGCCTCTGGGGAAGAGAAAAGCCACTATTATTATTATTATTATTATTATTATTATTATTATGTTTATGTTTATGTTTATGTTTATGTTTATGTTTATTATGTTTATTAGTAGTAATAGTTTTTACTGGGCTTAATCCCCTCCCCACTGGCTGAAGGATGAAGTATAAATGCTCTAAACAAACAAACCAGTGCTGTTGCTGGTGGCATCTGTTTGGTGTAGTTTGCTTCCATTCTTCCAGATAAGGCTGCTGGTTGAAATATGGGATGTGACTTGTTTACCTTTAATGGCTATGGAGAACAGAAAATTTCAACAGATTTTGCCTGGCATCTCTACTTCCAAATTTGGAGAAGTATTTCAGATTAAAACGGTACATAGCTTCAGCCTTGATCTGGATGTGAGCATTTTACTTGGCAGTACATATCAGGTGCCAGGTTAAAGGGCAATACAGCAAACAGGGCAAAGTGGAGGAGAAGGAGGGAGACGGATGGGAGAGAATGAAAGAACAGTGGCAGGAGGAAGGGAGCAAATAGCATGTTAGGAGATTTTTGTCTGGAACAATGGCAGGAGCAAAGGAGTTCAAATTGCCCATCCTTGCCCATTTCCCAGTTTCAGGCATGTTTGGCCTCACTGTGGCAGCTATTTGGAGTTCTACACCAATTCATGCAGTTGTGTTTTTTTTAAAGATATCATAAGAGCCACCCATGGTTGTCCCTTGTTTTCATGTGGTGAAGTTTTTGTCTGATGCAGCTCTGTATGGAAAAATTGTTACCATAATCACAGAATAAGTTTGTTTACTTCCCCCCTTTCTGTCAGATGATTTCACACCAAATTAAGATAAGGGGTTAAAAGAAATTGTGTTGCCTCCAGGCAGTAAAGACTAAAATTTAGCAGATTATTTTTCTTCTCTCTTCCCTAACCTCTTCTAAATTATTCTTGCTTTGTATGCAAGATCTGTTAAAGAAAAAAAAAAGGGCCTTCTAGAGTTCAGAAAAAAAGGAAGCCAATGTGATTATGAGTAGAAAGTACCTAGTGGCAGATGAAATGTGCTTACACTCTGGGTTCAGCAGAAAAGTATTCTCCTGTACTATGTAGAGCATTTGGCTTTCTAAATAGTGCAAGTGAGACCTATTCTTCCAGGCAATGATTTCAAGGCCATGTTCAGCTAATACAGGAAGCTCATTTTGCAAAAAAAAAAATAATTCTGAGGCAAGCAGTACTTCTTTTCATTATGTGCTGCAAAGGTTTTTAGTTTTTTTAAAAATAGGAAAATCCAAAGACAAATAACAGTTCAATGTACTCATAAGGATCAACATGGAAAAATTAGGGGTTATCAAAAAATGAATGGTGCAGAAAGAAGGAAAAAATGGTCAGAAAATTAAAATTATTCATCGATCTAATGTCACAAATACTTCTAGATGGTGTAGTGTGTGTGTGTGTGTGTGTGTGTGTGTGTGTGTTAAAGAATTATGCATCTGAAACATTGAAACTTGGTATAGATTTAGTTAGGTCACCACATCTTCCCCATATATTGCTCCCCAAGGCAACCAAGGCTGGGGGACCCTGTTGAGATAAAAGCTCTGACGCTTCAGGCAAAAGGGAAATCTCCCCAAACCAGGTACAGGCTCATGGCCTACTCATCCACCTTGACCATGGTAAGCATTTTTTAGGAACAGGAGGGACAGCCATGGGGAGTATGGGACAGGGACGTCTGCTTGGGTCATCCCTAATACATGAAGCAAAATCCAACCCAACATTGGAGACAATAGAATCATAGAATCATAGAGATGGAAGAGACCACTAGGGCCATCCAGTCCAACCCCCTGCCATGCAGGAAATCCAAATCAAAGCATCCCTAACAGATGGCCATCCAGCCTCTGTTTAAAGACCTCCAAGGAAGGAGACTCTATCACCCTCCGAGGGAGTGCATTCCATTGTCGAACAGCCCTAACTGTCAGGAAGTTCCTCCTAATGTTCAGGTGGAATCTCTTTTCCTGCAGCTTGCATCCATTGTTCCTGGTCCTGTTCTCTGGAGCAGCAGAAAACAAGCTTGCTCCCTCTTCAATATGACATCCCTTCAAATATTTAAACAGGGCGATCATATCACCTCTTAACCTTCTTTTCTCCAGGCTAAACATCCCCAGCTCCCTAAGTCGTTCCTCATAGGGCATGGTTTCCAGACCCTTCACCATTTTTGTTGCCCTCCTTTGGACACGCTCCAGTTTCTCAATGTCCTTTCTGAATTGTGGCGCCCAGAACTGGACACAGTATTCTAGGTGGGGCCTGACCAAGGCAGAATACAGTGGCACTATTACTTCTCTTGATCTAGACACTATACTTCTATTGAT
Source organism: Sceloporus undulatus (assembly GCF_019175285.1). Taxonomy (NCBI): domain Eukaryota; kingdom Metazoa; phylum Chordata; class Lepidosauria; order Squamata; family Phrynosomatidae; genus Sceloporus; species Sceloporus undulatus. The sequence goes on along the minus strand of NC_056523.1, from coordinate 85,486,777 downwards.
GCAGCCTAAAATAGCATTGGCCTTTTTAGCTGCCGCATCACACTGTTCACTCATGTTCAACTTGTGGTCTACTTGGACTCCTAGATCCCAATAGAGCCTGTTAGTTGCTGACCATGTCAGCTGAGGTAGAGATGTAAAGCCTCCTACTCAAAAAAGAAGGGGGGACAGAGAAAACAGTTTTTCCCTAGTTACTTTAGAAGTCTTTGTTTTGGGGAAAGAAAGAAAAATGGAAAAGATTATGGAATATTTTCTTTTAAAATGATTAATACAGTCTTTAAAACAATGTATTAATGTATTTACTGCCACTAAATGTGTGTGTGTGTGTGTGTGTATAATTATGTGGTTGTATAATTATGTGGTTGTATAATTATACACACAGAGATGATACTTTAATATCCTAAAGTAATAAAATAATTTACAATCTGTAAAGGATAATATCACATTTTTTTATTTCCAATTACCACTCCCACCCCACTCCCCAATTATTTCTTCCCCTTCACTTAAAAATTTCAAAAAATAAATAAATTTCTAGGCTAGAAGCATCTGAGAGCTGTAGCCCAAAGATGTAACTTTTCCAAGCTCTAGAATACGCAGCCAGTAGAGTTGGCCCTTCTTATACACATATTTTTTTATGCACAGATTCAAGCATACACAGTTTGAAAATGTTCCAAAAAAGTATAAATTTCAAATATTGAACCTTGATTTTCCATTTTTATAAGGAATACCATTTTGCTATGTCATTATATTTAATGAGACTTGAGCATCCACGGATTTTGTTTTACACAGGGGTTCTTGGAACCAAACCCCAGCATATAACAATGGTCCACTGTATTAGATAACTTGGTTGCAGGGGAGTGCTATTAATTCCAGAGGATTCTTTCATCTTTAATCCTCATCTGTATATTTCCAAATCTTCTCTGAAATGAGAAGTCAAGTTGCTTAGCTAATGTAGAATGACAGGAAATTGCATGGTAAAGGCAGATGGCATGATGACGATATGTGATCGTCAAAGTATTATTCATACCTCAGTGCCTTAAGTGTGGGTTCTCTTGCTTATATTTTTAACTGTGGGGTTAACTGGTTAAACAATATCTCTGCTTTCTGTCCATAAATCAAGGTCTCGATTTCTTTCCTGCTGATATTAAGAGGTCTTTTTTTTCACACAGAAAAAAGACTGGAATCTACTTTCACAACATCTATAAATAGGGGAGTTAGTAACTCTGCAAGGAAGGATTTTAAAAGTAAAAATAACTTTAGTACAGCCTCTTTGGAGGGTGGGGGAATTATAAGCACAAGGTAAAGGGAACAAAAATGCGCTGATAATAAAAGGATTTAAGTGCTTAATTCTAGGTAAATGGGCAATTCAGAAATCCCGAACTTCTGGAATCATAAATCTCATATTGGAGAAGAAGTAGCTGCAAAATCTGGATCTCGCAGCAATGCTAAATCCACTGAAATTGTAGAAAAATGATAGAAAGAAATCTTGTATGTCCAATAAAGATTCTTCAAAGATGTTCTTCAAAGATGCATCATCTCTAATCTCTAGTTGTGAAGGCTCTGTTCATAATGTAATTAGATTGGTGTTTATATGTTTCTCATCCTCTTCCTTCTCCTTGGAAATATTTGTTGTTAATCGTTAAATTTAATGACTTCATTGCAGTCTTTGCTATTCCAAACAGAAATTTCATTAGAATCAGGACATTGATCACCATTTTTCATGCCAGTGATGACATAAGTCTTTTGCACTGCATGTGTAGTTGATCCATTTTACTCCATCATGTAAGGAATCTATGGCGGGGTACAGACCGCCGCTTTGCAGCGGTCTGGCGCCGCCGCCAGAAGGTCCGCGGGGGAGCCGGAGCCTTCAAACGGCCCGACTCCCGCGCGGACCGAAAAAAGAAGCTCCAAAATGGAGCTTCTTTCTGCGTCGCGTTTGCGACGTAGCGAGGCGCCAGGGGCGCGCTCGCTACGTCAGCAGCGGCGCGACGCGTCTGGACGCTGTGCGTCCGATACGTAAAGATGGCGCCGGCCATGTAGAAAGGCCGGCACCATCTTGTACGGACGGAGTCCGTACGAGGCCCAGGGGCGTCTAAAAGAGACGCCCCTTTTTTAAAATGGGACGTCCTCCGGACGTCCCAAAGGGCCGTCTAGAAAGCCCCAATATTATTTTCAGTTTTAAAGGCTCCTTTTGTTCCTCAATTATAGTTAAATTCCTTCTTTTCTTGTCTTTTTATACCAGAAATTTTGATTTTATGTCCTATTTAATTATACTTGATTCTTTCAGCTGATATAAGTAAATGGCCCATCCATTTCACCAGGTGCTCTATACATAAAAGGGCATGTTTATATATGGAAGAGTAGCAGTTTTAATATGTTTTATCACCACTAGCATCAATTGCAGCACCTTCTCTCCTATATCTCATTATACTTACATTAATTTTTTTACAATAGCTGCTCCAAGACTGTGGAATAGTCTCCCGGAAGAGATCCGTCTTACTGCCTCCCTGGAAACCTTCAGGAAGGCAGTTAAGACGGAGCTCTTCCGGCGAACATACCCACCTGATTTTTGGTAAGACACGAGTCCACCTCCCTGAACTTCAGTGTTGCCTATGATATCCTGTTTTTAATCGCTAATTGTTATGTATTTTATCAAATTGTTGTGTGCTATTCTGTATAGTTAAATCAGGTTGTGATCCTGCCTCAATCCACCTGGGAGAGGTGGGAAAATACAAATACATTT
>NC_056523.1:85385306-85484027 GCF_019175285.1 Sceloporus undulatus | reverse complement strand
TTATTATTATTATTATTATTATTATTATTATTATTATTATTATTATTATTATTAAAATATAAAACCCTAAACAGCTGTATATGAACCTTGGTAATGGAGCACCTTATCCTATATGAACCTGCTTAACAAGATGGGGTCTGTTGGATAGGCTCTCTTTTGTGTCTTACCAGTGCAGGCAACGCTGGGGACTTGAGAAAGGACCTTCTCTATGGCACCCTAGTTGTGGAATGTCCTTTCCTTAGAGGTCTGAATGGTGCCAATACTGTTTTAATTTTGATCCCATATTAAAACACAGCTTTCAAAGAAAGCCTTTAGGGATTTAATTATTTTATCCCATTTTTACCAGTACAGTTTTAACTTGATTTAATTTGTGAGAGAGTTTAATATTAGACTGTAAATTTATTATTATTACTATTATTATTATTATTAAGTTTACTTTACTGAATATATTTGGTTATCATATGGGATGGGAATGTGCTTGCTTGTTTTATTGTTTGGGGCATTCATATATCACTTTTAAGCCCACCAGGGCCTCCAAGGGATTGAAAATATTTAAAATAACACATAGATGAAAACCCTTAAAAACAAGCTAAGAATGATCCTTAAAAATAATGTAAAACTAGATAGATAAAATAGCTAGATAAGTTTCAGTGGTCAAAGACCAGAAGGAATTACACCATGTTAGCAGCCAGCCAGAAGTTCAAAAGAGATGGAGCCAGCCTCACTTCCCTTGGCAAGGAGTTCATCACTCACAGCACAGCTACAGAGAAAGCCCTGCCACCAATATAGGGGGCATTCTCACTTACGATTTACAATGATTTTAAATACAGCGGTTCATTATAAAGGGACTTAAAATACAGCGAGTTTTATCCCGCTTTTCAAATAGCTTTGTCTTCATCGTTCCCATTTACTTAACATTTTATTTTGATTCGCTGTAATTGTCCTGGTTTTGTTCCCATTCATGGATAAATCGGTGTATATTTAAACCGGTTTTGTTACTTTTTCGTTCACATTCACTTGTTTTGGCTGTCAATCAAACGTCATCATGACGTCACAGTAATTTGGAGTAACATGCACCGATGTATCCTGTACCTGCGTTCCCACTACCTGACTCCTTCTTGTCTGCGGAGACGCAACAGAAGAGCCTCGGATGCAGACGATTTTCATTGACTGCTGCCCCTCCAAAAAATCTCTCCCCAAATCTCCAAGCCAGAAGGATGACTGCTTCTCTGGAGGAACTTCCCCCCAGCCTCTCTGGGGTCTTTCTTCCAAGGCAGCCAAGCAGAAGTGCTTTGGGGAGGCAGGCAGTTTTCTCTCTCCCTCAACCATCCTTCCCCACAAATAACAAAAGTAAGAGAGGGAGAGAGAAAACTGCCTCCCCATAGCACTTCTGCTTGGCTGCATCCGAGGCTCTTCTGTTGCGTCTCCGCAGACAAAAAGGGGCCTTATTCGTCCTCTTCTGTGTCTCCCCATATTAACTGCCATAACTCAGTGCTAGGAAATCCTGGGAATGGTAGTTTATTATGGCACCAGCACTCTCTGGCAGAGGAGGATAAATGTCTCACAAACACAACAGTTCCCATAATTCCTTAGTACTGAGCCAGGGCAGGTTAAGTGGTCTCAAACTGTATTATTTCTACAGTGGGTTTTGAACTACAGATGAGGTTTTTTCATAAATTAAAAAAGTTGTTACTTTATAATTCACCTTAATACACACACACACACACACACACACACACAAATATACATTCATATGTGTATATATACATGCGTGCAAACACACACACACAAGCTGCCTTGCTGTCCCTGGGAGAGACATCTTAAAGGGATACACACACACCTCCCTGGCCCAGCCTCTCTCCTCCTCTTTGCAGCCTGGCTTATGGACTCTGCATGAATGAGTGTGTGGTTTTGGACTGTGCAAAGGGAGAGAGAGGGCATTTTGGAAGTCCTCCTGGACAGGGGGGAGCAATTGAGGACATGCCTTGGGAAAGGAGGGCATGGAATCAGGCTGGCTTATGGACCCAGCCTCCTCCTTTCTCTCTCTCTCTCTCTCTCTCTCTGTGTGTGTGTGTGTGTGTGTGTGTGTGTTTGGAAAATCGGATCAAGGAGGAGAAGGCAGTGGGCTGAAGTGGAATACACACACACACACACACACACACACACACATATCCAGGGTTTCCTCTATTTCCCCCCAGATTGCTGTGCATCCACCCTCTCCTCCGTTACAAATGATGTTCAATGGCTCTCCTCACACAGAGGAGAGGTTGCAATCCACTGGGGGAAGCCTTTAAGAGTCCTTCGACAGATGCAGGCGCTTGAGCGGCCGGGACTTCAGGCGCTTAAAGTGCTGAAGAGATTAAGCGCCTGTAAACCATTAAAAAAAATTTAAAATTAATAACCCTTATCTCTTATCGAAAGACCGCCGCGGACAAAAGGGCGAGGGAAGCAAAGATGGCGACGACGACGACGGATGGGGACAGAAAGGGCGACTCCCCCGAGCCAGCCCATCGCGCTCTGCTCCTCCCATCCAGTTAACCCAATTTCAGAGGCTGATCATTCCTATTTAAATACTCCGATTCCTGTCCCGAATCAAGGGAAAATTGTAGGTTCGACCCTTCTATTTTTTTAACCTGGTATATAAGCCCTTAACACGGATTAAATAAAAACTCGGTTTAAGATTTGGATCTTAGTGGGAACGATTGCGGGTTAATCTAAAACTGTTCTAGAGTTAATTCGGTTTCTAATAGGAACGCTATACCTTGAATTCGATTTGTAACCCGGAGTTTAAGCCAGTGAGAATGCCCCCATCACCTCACAATGTGTTGGGACATGTAACAGGGCTTCCATCACTATTTATTTCAATACAGAAAGAAAGAAATCAATTTCATAATATAACTGGATGGGGGGAAAGGATTGCTTTTAAACTGTTGTATCTGTACTCTATTCGCCTTGAGTAGAAAATAGATGCTAATAAATGCAATACTTTGAAAATATTAATAATAGCCATTTCAGACTCTGCAGCAGATTCAGACAGTGAAAAGGCTTAATGCTTAATTACAGTGCTCATCCTTTCCTCAAGTGCACATGACACACTGCTGACAAATGTTTACAATGACATTTGTGGGAGAATGAGTGGCAAAGTTAGTTATTCATCAGAGAATCTAGTTTGCCAATAGAGTGCTGATTAAGAGGACACTGTGATGCTGTATCCTTGGCAGGCCATACTGGTCTAAGGCAGTGGTTCTCAACCTGTGGGTCACAACCCCTTTGGGGGTTGAATGACCCTTTCACAGAGGTCACCTAAGACTCAGGGTTGGTGCCATAATCTATAATACTCTACTGCAGTGGTTCTCAACTTGTGGGTTGTGACCCCTTTATGATTCTCAACCTGTAGGTTGTGGCATTAGGAAGGTTGAGAACCACTGGTCTAAGTCATGCTTTCTGAGGCAAAGAGAAATTAGAGGTGGAAGTCTTTTGGGGAATGATTAAAAATTCCCTTTTGTTTCAATAGCATATACATAATGACAATATTCATTCAAATATTTCTTTCCATTGATATTATGCTGAAGTTGGTCACAGCAAATAACAGTAATTCTTCAATATGGATTCTGACTCTTACAAGATTTTAGCATAGTTTCTGTTGCGTTATTACTTAATGGGTTATGCAGATTAATCAGAGATAAAAGAAGGGGATGGAAGTCACTGTTACAATGAAAATCTGAATAAAAATGATTGCTTGATTTGCTACATTTCAAAATTACCCCACTCTAGGACGTTAACTCAAACATTGAAGTAATCTGTAACAACACATTCAATACACTTATTCACATAACAACAAAAAACACCACCCTCTTTCAGTTTAACAAATGTGAAGGGGTTTCCGTATCCACTTAAGATACAAAATGCTTGGAAAGGACAGTTTTAAGGGCCATGGAATTAAGGGGAACATTGTTTAGGCATTATGGATATGGTTATTGTTGTTATTGTATGCCTTCAATTTGTTTCTGACATGGCAATCCTAAGGTGATCTTATCATGGGGTTTTCTTGGCAAGATTTCTTCAGGGAAAATTTGCCCTTGCCATCTTCTGAGACTGAGTGAGTGTCACATGTCAAAGGTCACCCAGTGAGTTTCCATGGCTAAGTGGTGATTCAAACCTGGTCTCCATTACACCCCAATGGCTGTCTTATGGATATACTATGGGGTTACCATGTTGTGAATAGTTCCAGCTTTACCACTACCTTGGAATGGAATGACTGTCAGTATATAGCTTACTATAGGTGAGAGGTGGGCTTACATCCCAATTCTATGCAGGTGAAACTGGCATGGTTCTCTCCTTATTTATCATTATTTAAGTTAAAATATGCCAACACATGAAACACTATTATGGTAGCAGAAGAAAAGAACATATATACATGCTGTTATTAAAAATATAATGGTTTTAAACAAGCAGCAAATGTAAATACCAGTTAAAAACAGTTTGATATAAGTAGATCCTCAATTACTAATTAAGAGACAGCAATGTTGGGTCCACAGATTCTGTTCTTCTCCAGTGAAACTCCAAAGGCATGGAATCACCATAGAAAAGACCCCGTTTCTCGTGCCCATCAATCTAGAACTTCTTGATGGCAGGCCAACAATCAGAGGAAACTCATAAAGGAGATTTTGATATGTTTAAATATGTTTTAAACTGGTTTAAACTTCTTTTAAAGCAGAATTGTTGTTTAATTTTTTCTTTTCTTTTTTACTTTTGTATTAATAGGGTTCTTTTTAATTTCTATGGCAGGAGAAAGACAGGATATAAATTAAATAATTAATAGGCATCTGTCCCAAAAGGAGGACTGGGAAGCAGCCTCCCTTTGAGTGCAACTCTCTGTGTATTTGCTCCTTGTCTTTTTGCAGTAAAGCATTTCTAGAGAGGAATTCATGTGTGCCTTGCTAAGATGTAATGTGCTGTAAATCAAGCCTGGTACCACTATGCTGTGTGACATTTTTAATAAACTCTGTGATTCCTGATCACTGGTGTTATCATAACCACATTTCGGTTTGAATACAGCCTGAACAGTTGCCATAGCACTTGTAAGAAAATAGCAGGAAAAATTATGCTCTTGCCTACTTTCAATATATAGTTACAGACTACGTTCATTACAGAGGTGTTGTTTCTAATTGCTTTCAAGGTGGCTTTAACTTATGGCAGCTCTATGAGATACTTTCAAGGCACCAGGTTATTGACCCACAGCTGTGGCTTCCTTCACTGAGTCTTTCCACCTGTAATGGTGTCTTCCACTTTTCATACTGTACTCCAGTTTACCAGTCATTGTTGTCTTTTCTAATGTTGTCTCCATTTAGTCATTCTGGCTTCTATTGATACATCAGGCTGGATTTGCAAATTTCTGCACAGAAATACAATTTCCTACACAGAAAATATAGTTTCCATTGCAGAAAATACTGTTTTCTGTGCAATTACAGCCATTTATGTGCAGAAAACATTTTCTGCACAGAAAATAATATTTCTCTGTTGAAATACTATTTGATGCACTTAGTTCAATAGAGCCCTTTTAATGGGAGATGAAAAGGGAATGGGGTGAGTGTGTAAAATCCTGAGGTATAACCTAGAACACCTTATTTCAGCAGGAGTATAGTGTAGTCTCCTTCCCTGGATGTCTTTAAACAGAGGCTGGGTGGCCATCTGTCGGGGATGCTTTGATCAAGATTTCCTGCATGGCACGGGGTTGGACTAGATAGCCCTTGTGATCCAACTCTACAATCCTATGATTCTATGAAATCTGGAATTTTACAATACAGAAATTTGATCAGAGATTTAGATTTCTTTTAAACTACACAGATGCAGCACCTTGGTATCCTTTTAACTGCTGTATCTGCATTCTCCCAACAGAATCCTGGGATTTGTCATTTGGTGAAGCACTAGAGCTTTCTGACAAAAAAAAATCTCCTGAAACTATAAATCTCTGAATTCCGCAGGATGTACCATGGAATGAAAGTGTCTAACTGTGTAGTGTTAAAAAGACCCTGTTTTTTCATAGTATAATTTAAAGGTCTGGTGAAAATCATCCCAGTGAGGAAAAAGTTCACCATTATTCCATACAATGGTTGCTTTCTCATTCTCAGGGCTTGCCCACTTGGCCGTTTATTTATAGATAGTGAAGTATTATTGGTTAAGAGAAGATGGTATAATTAGAGCTTCTCTGCATGCTTATGTCCTGATTTACAAAGCTGCTTCAGAACTTTGAATGATGAAGAACTGGAATTGAACAGTAACCTTCTCTTTTTCACTGCTTCCTCACCATGTAGCTTTAAGAAGAGCCAGTAAAAAAGCTCAGTTAATCCATTTAATCTGTGTTCTTCTTTGACCAGTTGTGCTAGCCTATAGCTATAAGCTTTCATCAGGAAGAAAATATGCAAAGATTGAAGCAGTTTGAAAAAATATTTTTGAACTTTTCCCAGAAAGAACCAGTCCCACCTTTTTTTATTTTTGGAAAGTTGAGGCTTCACACACTACAAAATCCTCAGTTCCTTTTCTTTTCTTTACTTGACTATTAGGAGCAGGACTCAACCTTCTGTATCCAGAATATACATATTCTTAAAGCTATCTGCATTGTGGGGAAAGAAAGAAGTGTCTATAAACATGAAATATAGAACTGAAAGTTAAATCATCCAAACATTTTTGGGGATTGTCCAAAATGCTTAAATAGTTAGAAATTTGGCAATAGGGGAGTATTATTTACTATGCTGCAAGACTGCATATATTGCACTGTGAGCATTATAATTGGTTGCATAATGGATATGGGGGTTGCTTTATCATTTAAATTAAACTCTTTGGCTGTTGGTCCACTGTTATAACAATGAACACTCTGTTCCAGACACTGCATCTGTTGACTGCAGTTGGAAATCAATAGCTATTTCATAACAATGTAAAAGCCAGAAGAAATGGGTATTCTTTTGAAGTATAATGGGATTTTTTACCGTTTGAAAATACAATATTTTGTAAACTTATGTTGAGAGCTCATAAATATGTGTGTGTGTTTGTGAATTCTTTATCCTCAGTTAAATGATACAGCACATAGCATGAATTATAGCTGTTTTCCTCTAAGATCAAACAGAAGTAGCTACATTCCCCCTCAATGGCTTAGAGTGATTTTATCTTTTAATGACAGGTTGCTGCCACTGAGCTGTTCTTCATGTATATAATTCTCTGCTGATTTAACCCAAAGGACATTGTGGCTGACTGAGTTTATTTTTATTTATTTTTTTAAAAAAAGAACATTATATTCAGTGATATCCATAATATGTCAGAGTTACCAATGATTTTGTGAAATGATCTAATTCCATCTCATTTAAGAGGACTGCCATCTTTTCTCTAACAAGCACAGAGTCCAAAGAGCTGATGGGGACTGATTTTTAAATACGAATCTGATTTAAAATTGATGGCCACAAAACTTTGGGAAAATAAAGTCCATTTTTGGCTTTTTTGGCTTCGGTTTCAGAAGTGAGTGCTTTGTTGCCAGTAGTCTTGGATGAAGCATGTTAAATGTGAAGCTGTCACATCAGTTTATAAATAGAATATTCTGTTTTATGAAAATCACAATAGTGAATTCCTTGAGGCTTGAACTAAAAGTTGATGAGACAAGGTTAGGAAAGATGGATTTTTTTCTTCTTTTTCTCATGATTAGATTTTGAAGATGATTTAATAAAACAAGCCTCTGAAATGCCAAAATTTTGGCAGTGGTATTGCCTTATTTCTGTTGTCATTTTGTTTTTTGCAAACACAACACCAAAAAAAAAAAAAAAAAAAACCACACACACAACCCCAACCCTTCAATAAAATTCAGTTCTGAGTTTCTTCTTTTTTCCAATAGACTAGAGCTGCTTTGTAGGATTGAAATTGTGCCTTTAGGTATCAATTAAAAAGGACTGGCTCTTATCAACAGCAGAAATCATGTCAGTAAAATGGTAATCACATATACCTAAGCCAAAACCAAACGTCTTCTCAGATGTTATTGTTTCTCCTAGGCCTTTACTAAAGAAGGCAAGTGTTTATTCTACTAATAAACAAAAAGTAGAAGTTAAACAAACAACTAGAATAAATGTGCATTGTTTACTCTTCCTCAAATATGACAAAATCATGAACAACCATTGTCATTTCCCCATATTTTGCATTGGGATTGATTGTTCTTCATTCTAGTTTTGTTAGAATCATCTCCAGTTCCTCAGTTGATCTAAAAAAGCAAAATAAATCTCCCTATCTTATTTTTCCACAGCATACTTAATGTTGCACTCTGCTGTCATGTTTCCCCTTACTTATCTTTTTAAAACACCCCCAAATGTTGCAGCCTTTACTCTTGGGGGCTGTCTGCATGGGCCAAAAGACCCATGTTCCCTCTCTCCAGCCTTCCCTGTCTTCGTTCAGTTTAGTGTTTTCAGAGCATGTACATGTGCATGTGCCAGCAAAAGAAAAACAAAACCTTCATTCTTTAAGACTTAGAGGAAGCTGCATGAGGAGGAAAGAGGACAACATCAGCATACACATGCCCAGGCACAAAGATCAAGCAGCCCTAACATGAGAAAGAGAAAAAGGAGAGAGGTTCAAAAGAGCCTAGATCAGTGGTACCCTTGCCCCTGCTTTTCATCATTCACCTTCATTCAGTGTAGTATATGAATAGAAAAAAAATGTTCATATTTTCATTTACATGTTCATGTATATTCATATTTTATAAGGAAATAACATCATTCAAATTAGAAAAGTTTTATTTAAATCAATTCAATATTTAACTCAACACACATGAATTTTACACATAAAACATTTGGGAAGAGGAAGAGAAGGAGGGATCAGGACCTCCAAGTCTGGTCCCCCTCCCCTTGAGTAACCACTTCCCCTGGCAGTCCTGCCTGACCATTTGAGAGCCACTGGCACAGATAATGAAGCAAAATTCTTCACATCTGGTTGCCTAGATGTGAAAAATTCTTTTCCCTTTGGATGAACTACCCTTTGTGCCTATAAATCAGTGGCAACTGCTGAAATTCATATCAGTAGGACATGCCCAGGCAGAAGGAAGAGGACAGCCCATCTACAACAGAGGCAGCTGGTGGTTCTGATGTCAGAGAAGAAGTGAATTCAATCTCAGTTTTAGACTGAACTTTGAAGGAATTACCCATGGTGCTGAACTTGTTTGGCTTATTTACCTTAGGTACCTTCTTTAAAACATAAACCCCCAAATGGCTTTATTGACCCACTGGCATCAAAACCATCAGCTGGGACTACCATAGATATACTGCTTTTCCCCCCTGCAGTTTGGCATGAAATCAGTAACCCCCCTCCCAACACACTTCTGTCATTACCACACCTACTGAAATGCCTAGGGTATATATGTTTTGAGGCCAAGCCATCTAAACCTAAGCAACAGAGAGCTTCCTGTTTTGAAACTGCTGTGCCACACATAGAATTCAAAAACATAGCCATGTTAGTATGGAAAATCAGTATGCAAAAGGATCTTGTAGCATCTTTTAGAGTAACTGAAAGAAAGAAGCTGGTAGCTTGAACTTGCATAGACTTGAGCCTATTTCCTCAGATGTATGAGATGGAATAGAGAGTCCAGGGGCAGATCTGTACAAGCAGGCTGTGTGTGAGGATAACAATAGAAATGCAAAACTTGTGGGTAAGGAGATATAATCATAGAATCATAGAATTGGAAGAGACCCCAAGGGCCATCCAGTCTAATCCCCCTGCCATGCAGAAATACACAATCAAAGCACCCCAACAGGTGGCCATTCAGCCTCTGTTTAAAAACCTCTAAAGAAGGAGTGGTGACAAGTTCAGTGTTATTGATGGTTGTTGGGGGACAAAGACAGGATGTTGCCTAAAGCCAAAGTGAGTAGATAACCATATGAATGAGTATTAGAATGTAGTGTGGGAACCAGAAAGGACATATGGTAAACTGGCCAAAAGAGCCCTCATAAGGCTGGAGGGTTAGCTAGTGTTACAATGTATGTAGTGTACCAAGAAACTATTGGCAGGATATAAACCGCCATTTAGTACGTCTTCTATACGTACTAGGGTTAGGAAGGGGCGGTGCTTCCGCACCCCCCTAACCCTAGTACGTATAGAATACGTACAACATGGCGGCACCCCTTCCACATGGGGGCCGCCATGTTTACGTACTGGACACATAGAGTCCAGACGTGTCGCGGCGCCTATGATGTTGCGAATGCACCAGCGGCGCCTCGCGACATCATAGAGGCGCCGCAAAAAGAAGCTCTGAAATGGAGCTTCTTTTTTGCTCCACGCGGGAGCCACGCGGTTTGGCTGCTGCGGCTCCCTCGCGGAGCAAATGGCACCGGCGAGAGACCGCCGCAAAGCGGCGGTCTATATCCCGCCATTGTCTCTGTTCAATCCACTGTTGATGTACAGGAATATATGGATATACAGTTGTCCCTTTGCCTCCATGGGAGATCTGTTCTAAACACACCTCAAGTCCTGTTGTTTACTATGGTGGTGCAACATGCGCATGGCCACTTCTGCGGCTGCATGCAAACCCTGCCATTAAAGACAACAAGGCTTGCTGTCCATGGAAGCTCAAATTCACAGATGGCAAGCCTGCGGATAACAAGAATTCACTATATTATAATTACCATGTATTCAGTCACATAGTTGGCTGAGCACTGCATTGGTAAATACAGGCTATGTGAGTACATCTCCACCACCATTCCTACCCTGGAGTTCTGCATATATCTTCCAGCCCAAGGTAGCTTAATACAATGGAAGCACACTCCCATAGCCAATCTGTTGCTGGGAGAGGTCAGGGGATACCCAGGCATTTTCAGCTGCAGTTGTGTTGACAGCAGATGGGAATAGTTGTCATCCTACACACCCACACTATCCTGGCCTCCAACTGGCCAGGCCATCAAGATGTGGTTTGTCTGGGGAGCCTTGAACAAGGGGGCACTGGATCCTTCTCAAAAGTATCCCCCAAAGTAATGTGCCCCCAGTTATGCTAGTTACCTACATATTTCTGGCCATTCTGGCTCAAAAGCACAAGTAAAAATACACACACACACACACACACACACGTATCCTTTTATTAAGGCAGTAAGAACAACTTCCCACTATTAGCATGGATAAGTGCTTGTTATGTGATGCAAAGATGAGGAAAACCCATTTTGGTTAGCTGTGCAAAAGCAGCTATTAACCACTGAACTTTATTCATCTTCAAAGAAGTGGCATTGGCTGAAGTAGCTCTTAGAAATGCATGTATAAATATGGACATGAGATATCTTGTTGGCAAGTAAAATAATGCAGTCATTTTCATTTCAGCTACATGAGGACAATGTGTCCTTGGACAGAGCGAGGCAAGAGACAATTATAAGAATGTATTTCAGACAGTGTCACGTGACTTGTGGATGAAGTAGAAAATGTGGAGGCAGAAATTTGATTACTACAGAAGTATGCTAAAAGCAACTGAATGGTTCCAAGAAAACATACTGAAGGAGAACTAGGTCTTCCGAGGACATGGGACAAAGATTCTTTTTTGTTGTTGGAAGTTTGGCATAATGTGGGTGCATGAACCACTAAAGGAAAAAGAGCCCAAAACAGTGGAAACAGCAGATCTTTTCCTAGCTAAGATCCCTCAGTCAAATCCTTATTTTTATTTGTTGAAGAAAGGAACCCTGTTTTCTTCACTGTCAAAATTAAAATGTCAAGGAAGGGGCCGCATTCAAATCTTCTCCCTGAGAAGCTCCCAGATGTGTATGCACAGGACTTTTTCTTAGTCAGACATTCAGTTCTCTTCCTGTAGTTTAATGTGATTCAGCTCAGTGATGGCTGCTTCATGCAAGACTGTTGATTGTATTACCACACTACACTCTTACAGTGCTGCCATTCCACTTTAACTGCTCTGGCTGTCTCCTGTTGCATTCTGGGGTTTGCAGTTTAGGGACAGGCACTTAGAATTCTCAGCCAGATAGCAAGGCTTAAACCTATTTTAAATAATAGAGCCAAAGAGAGCAAATGAGAAAAATTGATGCCACAAATAGGCTAGGTGGAGGAAGCAGCCCTTAGCAAGAGCTAAGTGAAGGAAGTGGAAGCAGTAAAGACACAGACGAGGTCAGTCACTTCACCTTTATGAACACCTTGGTGGTGCTCTGCTGCAGGGGCTGTGATGATGGAGACTGCCTCCTCATCTTCTCCTTATGGGATGTGGAGCAAAGCTGGCACCAGTTACTAGCAGCCACCACTACAGCCCCCTTGGCTCAGTGCTAGATACATGTTGGGGGGCAACTGTTGTGGAACTGAGGTTGAGCCAAAGGGAGCAATGTGGTAGTAGCTAGAGATGGGAAAGCTCGGGGGAGGGGATGGAAAAAAATTTCCTATGGCTTCAAAATTTCCAGACATTTTACATCTCTAATAGCAGTGGTGGCTGCCCTGCTAGCAGCAGGGCCCACGAGACCCCCATCTTGCCTCACACCTAAGGAAGAGGAGGACAACAATGAAGTGGCACCTTCCACCATCACAGTCTCTGCTGTGCACCAGCAACATGTTGCTAAGGACCAAGTCACTGCCTTTCTTCAATGCTGCTGCTTAATCTACCAGTATCTGTATCATCCTTCCCTTCAAATTTTCCAGGCTAATTTTGGGGAAAATGTGAGGAAAAGACAGCACTGAAACTACAGTGTGTATATTGTCCTGAGAGCAATAGTGCAGTGATTCTGAATTGTTCGTTTCTTGGCTGAATCAAAAAACAAATGCCTCCTGAGACAGGATTTTGGAGAGTGCTAAGTATGCACTGAGAATTCCATGCCAATACCGATGGAAGCTATTGCAGAAAGATGAACCAGTTCAGGCCCCAAGTGAACAACACATAGAAACAGACCAGTCCACTTGTATTCTTCTTACTACAAAATAAATATATATGTTTCGTTGACTTCCTTTGAGTATTTAAAGTATCCATCATTTAAGAACTGTATATACTCAAATATAAGTTGAGAAATGTATGCCCAAAAATTGACCCTAAAATCATGGTTCGACTTATACATGGGTCAAAACAGTAGTACATCTCAGCATGATCCTAAAAGAAGCACTGCTCCCGATGCCTCACTCTCCCTGCCTTGGCAGTGGTTTCTGAAAGAGCTACCAGGCATGTGTGTGTGTGTGTGTGTGTGTGTGTGTGGTGATTCACTTCACAGTCCAATGGAAAACCCTTCTCTTCCATTCTTTCTTCTTCCTCTGCATCGTCCCTGAACAGGAAGCACCACATTTCCCCCCAGTCCCATAGAAAACCTTTCTCCTCCTTCTCCTCTCTCGCTGGATCATTCCTGCCAGCAAGTACCACATATCCCTCCAGTTTGTTCCAAATCCAATGTTAAAACCTCTCCTCCTCCTCCTCCTCCTCCTCTCCCTCTCCCCTCTCCCTCTCCCCCTCCTTCTCTCTCTCTGGATTGTCCCTGCCTAGCAAGCACTACATATCCTTCCAGTTCTTTTTTTCTAAGTCTGATGTTAAAACCTTCTTCTCCCCTAAGTTTTACCCTCGACTTATCCACGGATAATATCAAAATCCATGATTTTGACCCTAAAACTTTCCCTCGACTTACACACAAGGTCAACTTGTACACTGGTATATAAGGTATTCATCTTTCATGAAAAAAAAACAGTTGTTTGATCATTATAAAACTTGTTGCTTTTAGGTAGGTTTGTCAAATCTTTTTGAAAAGTTGAGATAGAATTCACTTGACTAACCCAAGGTCATTGCTTTTCACCTTGGGTTACCTTACACGTTTTCATCTGAAAGAGCCTCTCTGTTTCACTAAAAATAATAAAAAAAATAAAATAAGGTGAGCCCTTTACCTCTAATGAAAATTGTGGACAGTCACATTTTACCAGGTCATAAAAGGGGCTCCAGGAATTGAGTCAAGAAAGTAAACAAAGCAAAAAATATCTGAACTGATCAGGTTCAGTATCAAATGAGGTCATAAAAAAAGAAAAAGGAAATGGCTTCCCAGCAGGTTTTAGTACAGCAGGAAAGTCAGGGCAGTGAAGAGGACACTGCAGCTAAAGTGTAATGTTCCCTTCCAGTGAGCTTAATGAAAATCTGCTTACATTTGATATAATAAGGGTGAAAAGTAAGAGGCTACATTTTATGCCTGTGGTGCTGAAATCTGCCTGTGGTGGAGGATAAACTGTAGCATGTCTTAGCTCTTTAGGTATTAGCATTTTAAGAGACAAGAAATGAAATGGTGTATAATGAAAATTATCTTCTTTTTTATTATTAAGGATTTGGTGTTCTACCTTTAATGAAAGAGTAATAAATATAAATGATTATTAATGGTGGGTTATTAAAATTGTTCCTTTTGATAGATAAAATACAGTATCTTCTTGTAATATGTCAGAGGTTAAAGATTATTGCTGCTTCATAAGGCTCTCGGAATGAAATTCTCTATATTATGACCATTGAAGTATTATGGAAGAGTATGTCTTCGAAATGGCTTGTAATATATTCAAATTGCAATCTGTGTGGTCTTTTTAAGTAACTAGATTTCTTGCAAAAGGAATGACTATATCACGTGGCCAGTGTTATCAAGTAAGTATATGTCCCATGAAACTCACATTTGTTTGCTTAGTGGGTATACATATACCCCAAATGAAATGAGAGGGGTTAAAAGACATAATCCTGTTTCAGGATATACAGATTGCAGAACTAGGCCAAAATTCACAAAATGGATTTCCTAAAATATAAGTACTTATATGTAAGTTGGAAAAAGCATATGCACAATATAGGATGGGTTACTTCAAGCCCAATAGAAATATGTTCAAAAAGAGTTTAGTGGGTCTTAGTAGACCACAAACCAAACATGAATCAATAGTATAATGGAACAACAAAAAAAGAAAAAAGCTAATGCTGTTCTAGGCCACATCTACAGAAATTTAGTGTCCAGATCAAGGGAAGTAATAGTGCCACCCGATTCTGCTTTGATCACACCTCACCTGGATACTGTGCCCAGCAGCTCTTGGCTAGGGAGGGAAAGAATATTCGAAAATATTTGAGAAATGATTTTAAAAACATGTTTTTCAAGTCCTGGATGAGAAGACTCCTTGCATCCTGTGCAGAAAGTAATATTTCTATATGTACTATTTTCTGTGCAGAAAAAGCTGTTTCTTGCACATGCTTGTAATTGGTGACTTATTCTGTGCAAAATATGCACATAGTTGATTTGAACAGAAAACAGCATTTTTCTTTAAAGAAAGCAGATTTTTCTGCACTGAAAATAATATTTCTGCACAAAATGTTACATGAACAGAATAATTTATTTCCTGCACAGAAAATGTTGTTTTTTGTGCAAAACAACTACATGTGAATTTTGCACAAAATTAGTTTCAAATTGGAAATAGTCTTTGAAAATGGAATGGTTTTCAAAGAATTTCTTACAATGGAAAAAAGTGGCTAAATTTAAAAACTGATGAATTTTTTTTTCCCTCCCTTATTACTTCCAAGTTCTGGGCCAGTGTTTTTCCCATACTGCAAATGGGATTTGGACAAGGACATAGGATCACAATTCAAGGTTGGGGTTTCTTGCTTTTTAGATTAAATTGTAGCTTTAAGGAACACCTCTGTGAGCAAGTGTTTGTTCACAAGTGCTCAGAATAAGAAAGAGTAAAAGGCATGCCCACCATGAAGTAGTCTAGTAGCTCATTTCATTTAGTATAAGTCACTGAGCAACAGCTGTCAGCTGGAATGATTTCCAGTCTCTGGCTGCCTTCTTGGTTTGGATATATACCACCACTGACCTAGAGATGAAAGACCTGTGTCACTCAAGAATGGATTCTGTGAGCATATTTTATCCCATAACTAGCCTCCTCACCCATCATATGTGGAATCAAGGACTCAAGGAACAGAAATAGCATTCAGACTCTTTCATCTCACACTCACACCTTGAATCCAGACTAGTTGGGCAGTTACCAAAACTCCAAATGCCATAGATTTCTAAATGGTCTTGTTCCAGATCCAGGTGGGCAGATACCTGTTTCTAACATCACCTTTTTCAAACAGCAGGAATACATATTTTAATTTGAAAGCTAAATAATAGGGTGAAAATGAATGATGTACTCCTAGAAAGATTTCTGTTCTTTTCTAAACACCTGGGAAACATTCAAATGCAAGGATCTTCACTGGTCTGGCTCTTAATGGGGAACACTTTAAACACATCCTCCTAATAAAATTTACTCCAGTAGCTCCAGCCATTTTAAAATGAGTCCAGTTTTACAAATGCTTAGCTAAGACCAGCTAGAATTTATTGCCAGGGCTAGGTAGAAGGAATTTCTGAGGCAAGAGGTTAGGGCATTTGGGAAATCCGGTTGCAAAATGTTCAAAGGTCCATTCTTTTAAAGCTGATTTCTCCTTTTGTAAAGGAAGGTCTGTCATATATTAAGAAATGGGACAGTAATTTACTAGCATATTCTGTCTGTTCTATTTATGTTCCTCATTTTCCAGAGGAATATATTTTGAATAGCTCCTATTGCATGGACCGTCCCTTAGACATACCTGGTAGCAAATTTTTTATCAGCTTGTCAGAAAATTTCACAAACAGAAGAGTTGTGGCATTTGTTTTTGTTTTGAAAAAGAATTTTAAAGAAATGTATATCAGCACTTTATCACTCTATTCACAGGTTTTACTATAGTGGTGTTTGGAGAAAATATATTTGATTCAGTTAGGACTAGAATAAGCAACTACCTGTGTTCTGGGACCACACAAAACCTTCAGAAGACCTCAGAGAGCAGCAGCACCCCATTGCCTACCGCACTTTTTAATTTTATTTTCGTTTGAAATATTTTATTTAAAATGCCCTTCCTGCATGCTCTGTCTTTTAGGCCTGATTTAAACCAAAAAGTAAACCAAACTACTTCTCCTTCTGAAGTAGTTTGCCTAACTTGAGGCCTACTGGAATTTTTCCATTGTCAGGCCTACTAAATCATTGCCTCTGATGGTTCAACTCTTTGTGAGGTCTGTGGTGGTCCCAGGGCTGATTATTGTTTGGACTGGAATAGTAAGCACAATAATAGTGGTGGAGACCCCAACAAAAAGTAGCTTTGTAGAGCATGTTTTCTGCTCTTTGAAGTATTTCCGTTCTGCTTCTTCCTTTTTTTGAGCAGATAAGAAATTAGATGATCTACAGCAGTCAAACAATAATCATGAACAAGCAGACTAGAAGAGTAAGCAATCCAAGAGTAGGCATTCTTAGATATTAACTCACCAGGTATATATTATGGTGGTGGTGGTAGTGGTTATATGCCCTCAGGTTGACTCTGATTTATGGTTTTCTTGGCAAGATTGGCAAGGTTTGGCAATGACTTTCTTTAAGGCTGAGGGAGTAGGACTTGCTTGAGGTCACTCAGTGGGTTTCCATGGCTGATTAGGGATTCAGTCCATGTCTCTCAATGCGCCCATGTCATATGTGGGTGCCTTTTATGCAGCTTTCAGCTTACGTTGAAAGCCCCACAACGGGAAATGAATGGCGCGTGCGCTGTGCCACGCTGCGCTTCATACACGAGCCCCATTCTATCCAACGGTGCTCAAGCATATGCGCTATTTGCTTTACACAGGGGGAGATCCAGAACGGATCCCCCACATAAGGCAAGCGCGCAATGTAATGCAATTTGACACTTCATCAGTGTCATTGCAAGGAAGTGCAGTGGTGCGACCCATGCTGGGTGACACCAGAAGAGGGGTGACACCCGATCAGAGATGAGCTCTCCTGGCCTTTCTTTCCTGCAGTGGCAGTGGTTCCTTGCAAGGAGCCGCTGCCACCATGGAGAAAGAAATGGCCAAGGAGCCCTGGCCTTGATTCCTCATGGCAGTGGCGGTAACCTCATGAAGAGGCCACCATCATCATGGGAATGAGGGAGAAGGGCCCCTGGCCTTGTTTCTCCACAGTGGCTGTGGTCACCTTGTGAAAGGGCCGCTGCCACCACAGAAACAAAGGCGAAGGGTCCCAGCATATGCTTCCCTGTGGTGGCATCAGTCTCCTCATGAAGACGTTACTGCCACCACAGCAAAGGAGAAGGAGTGAGCATGGTCTTTTGGCCATGCCCCTAGCAGCCATGCCCCCTTGCACCAGGTGACACCAGGCAACACCACTGCACCATATTAAGTCCTGTAGCTCCATCCTATGGAATCCTGGGATTTGTCATTTTACAAGGTCTTTAGCCTTCTCTGCCAAAGAGTGCTGGTGCCTCACAAAATTTGTAAATCTCAGGATTCTGCAGGATGGAGCCATTGCAGTTAAAATTTGTACAGTGCACATGCACCCCTAGTCTAATACTCAAACCACTATAACATGCTGGTTTGGAATAAATCTGAGTAAATCTGCCCTAAGAGCATTTTGAAATGGAGAGTTTTGTAATCATCAGGCACTCACAAACTACACAATTATTCATTACATTATCACTCTAAGTCAGTATTAGACATTGTGCCGCCTCCCGATTGCATGCAGCCCATGGAGAGGTAAAGTGTGGCTCTTTAGGCCCTCGTCAGTCTTCTGCTTAAAGTCTCCAGCTTGTTGTTGTTGTTGTGTGCCTTCAACTGGTTTCTGACTTAGTGTGATTCTAAGACAGACCTATCATGGGGTGTTTTTTTTTGAAGATTTGTTTAGAGGAAGTTTGCTATTACCTTTCCCTGAGGCTGAGAGAATGCGACTTGCCTGAAGAAACCCTGTGGGTTTCATGGCACCCCTAAGAAAATGTGGGTCCCATCCCAACACAGCAAGACCCTTCCAAGAAAAAACAAAAACAAAAGGGCTCCTCAACATGCCCACCCCTGCTCCCAATGGTTATCAATGCTAGTGCAGATGTGTCAGACTGAATCACAAACTGTACGATGAAATCTCAATGCTTGTTATTTCTTTGAGACATGTTTCTTTCCACCTCTGGGCAACTGTTGGTCTTAACAGCTGTTGGACTTTACACAGGCACAAGCTTCTGCTGTCTCTGTTTTTAGGAAGTTTCAGTTAAAGTTTCAGTCCCAGCTCAGTCTGCCTAGTCACACTGCAGGGTTTTGCCTTCTCCTATCCATAGTTTGAAAAAAATAAAAACATTTGACTACAAATCCCAGAATCACCCAGCAAACATAGTCAGTGGAGGGATTTATTTACTGAAATTTCCTAAACCTGTTAGGCATTTTAAAGAATAAAGAGGTACTTTGAGGGCCATGTTTCTCTCTTGGTTTTTACTTGTTACATTCCCTGCCTTTTTTGATCCATCACAGGGACAATCAGGGGGGAAATACATCCAAATTGTAATAAGCACAAAGCAGTCAATAAAACATGAGGGGGTAGGGGGAGTCAGAAGCATTTGCATAAAAGACTTGAGGGATGTTACAATTTAGTCCACTCAACACACTTTTGCCACCCTCTTCACACCCATGGCAATAAAAAGTTTCAGTTCAGAAGCAAGGATAGTTTCCAGAAAGAATTAATGCCAGGGTTGTCACCAACAAAAATAATCTTAGGAAGCCTGTGTGATAATGTACCAATCTTCAGTCCTGTCGGAGTTGGAATCATGTCTTCCAAGGGTGCTGATAATGATCAGGTTATAAATATCCTCAATAAATTTCAGTTGTCCAAATGACCCTGTTTTCAAAAGTGTCTGCCAGAATGGCTCATCATTATATAATGGCAGCTGTATAGACCACTTCACTTTTGCCTTTAATTAAAAGTGGAATGAAGAAGCAAATGGATTCAGAATGTATCACCATGAAATAAAATAAATAAATCCATCCTGGCAACCAATTTCTACTTATTTATTTTGTCTAAGACATTATGCAGAAGGTGAAAAGCAGCTACATGGCTTTGGGCCAAAATATTTTGGTATGGAAGCTGAATGGCAGCACTGGGAGATATTTTAAAGGGATATCTTTTTTTTAAAAAAAAATGCATTCCAACTAAACCCTTGTATGATTCTCTTATTCATTTATAAATTCAGCCCTTTCAAACAAAAGATGAACCAAGTATATCAGCCCTTGTAACGATCAAACTTAATGTGGTATCAGTGAAGGATTGGGACAACTGGAATTACTGGGCAGATGTTTGTCAGCAGAAGCAAAGAGTACAAATAATCTATATTTTATTGTTTTGAATTGTATATGTATTAATATGTATTAACTTCTAATTGTTTTACCTAGAATGTATGCCACTGGCAGGTTTATTTTATTTTATTCATTTTAATTGATTGTATGTACAGCACTGTAAAAATTCACAGCACTTTATTAATAAAGCTTAATAATTATAATAATGATGATAACTAGTCTATACATCAGTATAACTGTACTTCTTTAATCATCTGAAGTGTTGTTAGTGTTGTATAACACAGATATACTGTAAACTACACATATGGTATTTCATACAGCCTGATAGTTTAAAATGACAACTTCTGTGGCTTCCTCTAACAATACATTATTATTTTTTCCATACCTATTTATTTTATAATTGCAGTGAGGCTGACTTATCAGTTTCACACATTAACAAATGTCCCATGAAGGTCAGTTTAGAAACTGTATAATTTTTGTAGGCGTAGAAGTTGACTTTTCCCTCCTGTAATTCAGCTTTCTATTGCATTCAGAAAGGTTCAAAAATGAGTCACTGTACTAAAAATATTAGTATAGTGTTACAATTTCAGAACAAGAAGGCATCTTGCTAGATGTTTGTTGTTGTGCCTTCAATTCATTTCTGACTTATAGTGACCCTAACGTGAACCCATCACATTTCCCCCTCAAGATTTGCTCAGACAGGGTTTGCTCTTGTCTTCCTCTGAGGCTGAGTGTGACTTGCCCAAGGCCTTCCACTAGCTGTCCACAGCCAAGTGACAATTTGAACCTTGATCTCCAGAGTCATGAACCAACACTCAAACCACAACATCACGTTGGCTCTCTCTTGCTAGGTGTAGCAATATTTATTTATTTATTTATTTATTTATTCATAGTATTTATATACTATATTTTTTGTAAGTAGCCAGGCTGATACACTAACAAATCAAAAGCTAAAATAATTGTTAAAATCCACATAGTTAAACACTAAAAGCAAAGTTAAAAACAGTAACAATAATTTTAAAAGTTGAGTGTAAAAAATGCATATTGACATAATATTTATTAATTAGCTGATCTCTTTCAAACCAGGCACCCTCCAGATGTTTTGCACTACAACCTCCATTAATATTCTTTTTCAGGAAAGCTGTTATAAAGAAATCAACCAAAATAATATAGGTTATAGTATGTAATGCAAAGAGACAAGAGTGAATACTGAATATGGTCTATACATAAAAATAATGGCTCTTGTTTCAGAAGAAGAAAACACTAGATTGCTCATTAAACAAATGAAAGGATAATCCCTTGAGTTCAGTGTGAACACTGAAAAGCATTTTGTATCTCAAATAGGAAGTGAAACCCACTGCTGGAATTCAAGAGAAACCAAAGAACATTTTCTTATCCACACAAACATGTTCCCCAACTCTCAGATGTTGTTGTTCATGCTTCAAAAAATGAGAGTCCATCTCAGTAGATCTCCTGGTAGGTACTGATGATGATGCATTCAACTTTAAAAGAGAAATTAGATTCAAATACCCAGGAAACAGCACATGGCATACACCCCCCCCCCCCCCCAAAAAAAAGGTTGTCCTGACCAGAACTGTATCTTGTGCATTCATGAGAAAAGCTAGATCCAGGAGTCCTTCCAGACACAATCTGGCAAGGAGAGTCGGATTCTGTCTAGAACTGTTCTGTGCAACACATTTTCTCAGTCATCTAGAAATATCTCTTTGAAAAGCTTAATCCTTGCTAAATCTTGTTGTTGTTGTTGTTGTTGTTGTTGTGTTTTGGTTTTTTTGTTGTTGTTTTTTGCAAGAGTGCTGATGATGCTAACAGGAGCAAATGAATAGTAGATGAATGGAGGGTCTCCTGGGTACATGGACCTACTCTACTTCTTGGGTTGCTGTTCCCTTCGTGACAGTGACATCTTTGAAAGAAATGTCCTGTACGAGCCCTTTCCTGTGCCTGAATTCAGCTTACCCTGAAATCCTATGTATCTATCAAAAGCATTTACTCTAAATGGCACACATAGGTTTGGCCTCCACCTGGAAAGGTCTGCTATCTGCAGTTTGCATGTTATCTACACAGTAGAAATCATGCAGTTTAACCCACTTTTAAGTGTTTTTACCTCCATCCTGTTTAAAATTGGGATTTGTCATTTACAAGTCTTTAAGACTTCTCTGACCAAAAAGAGCTGCTGGCTTACAAAACTACAAATTTATGATTTTGTAGGATAGAGCCATGGCAGTTAAAGTGGCCTTAAACTGTATATTTTTACAGTGTAGATGCACCCACATTTCCCATAAATTACCTTCCTTTTCAGTGTTTGCTGTTTTTCAGAGCTTATCTAGATTTTGAATTTGGGGTGACTGGCCATGTTGTAAAACTCTGTGAATGTTGTCGGGACCCATGTTGCTGTCTCTCTGAAATAGCTCACGTGCTGCAATATTTGACGAATCAACTTTATATGCCTATAGTCAATTTATAGATTTTTACTCTAAGAAAAATCAATACACTGTGCATGAGGGACCATAATTTTTAAAGTGAGAATATTGGAATGATTATATTTTCTTGCTGTGTATTCAATGCTTCATAACAACCACAAGAGGCCAGTGTTAACAATGGGCTCTTTTAATGTTTCTGACTAGCAGGTCATGCATTAATCCCTGCTATCCTCTGCTTCCTATTAAACATGAGGCATGTGTAGAAGTGACCAAAATCTTGAGGAGAGAAGAAGTCTGTATTTGGAAACCAGAGAAAAGAGAAAAGAATTGACCTACCTTTTGTGATTTTAAAAGTGGAAATAATTAAGTGTGCAGGTTATCAGGATTGTATTTATTGTCCAAACTGAAAGGAGGGTATGGCAGGGTTGCAGAGAAATAGCTAATTTGAATCTGCTTCAGTTCCTGAAGCCTACACAGATCCTTTTAAGCCTGAAGGGAATCATGTCCATTGGACTGAACTGACTGAAGGTCCTAAGACACCCCATGCAGAGGGCTAGCATCATCTGCACTGCAGAAATAATGCAATTTACCTGTCCTGCTCAATGCTATGGAAATCTTGAATTTGTAGTTTTGTGAGCTATGCGCTTTTTTTGGAAGATTTATCACACAAGAAAACAGGTGTGGGTTCCATGTGGTTTGTATCCGTCTCTAAGAAATCTATCACACTGCCCATGCCGGCAGTGGCAGCCTATGCAACTCGGGCTTCTCCCGCAGCTTTTTAAGATGGGATTTTCCATTCTAGAAAGCTGCCAGAACAGCCCGGTTGTACTCTCGGGCATGGGGCTGTACGATAAGATCCATCAGAGATGGATACAAACCATTGTAGCCTACACCTGTTTTCTCATGCATATCTTCTATCGGAGAGCTCTGGAGCCACAGCAAACTACAAATCCTGAATTCCAACATCGGCCATTGCATCCTGGTACAGGTCAAGCTATAAGACGTTCTGTCTATAAACAAAAGAGAATGGTTCAGGATAAATGGCCACGTGGGCTGACCATGATTCCACACACAGAGACTCAGACAGATGCCTCCCTGTGCCTAACTGTGGGGTCAAACCATCTTCACACTTCTTCAGAATTCCCCCTGTATAAATTATTCCCCACTAGGCTATGTCATCAGTGAAAAGTATTTGGTGCAACGAAGATGACAGGATTGGTTCAGACTCTGATAAATTAGGTACGATTATTAAGCAAACTGTGGGTATGATATCCTGTGTGAGTCTCTGTCTCAGTTAATGTTCACTTGGTTCTTGAGCTTTGTCTTCACATACAGCTGAATCAATACTGGCAATATTTACTTCACTTCCAATGACAGTTCCAAGCCTCCCCCCACCCCCACCCTGCACAATAATTGCTGTTATAACTGTAAGTCTTTACATCCTTGTTTCTCAAAGGAATTTATTAGTTTTTTCAAAGGAAATCCTTAACTGTTTGTAAATACAGTAGTTTCTTCCAAAATAACTTGACAATTGCAACCATTAGCTGGTAAGTTGGATGTCATGTGTTTCCTCCCCTCCCACACTTGCTTCCAAGCACTGGAAAGAATGAGAAAGCAGTATTCTAAGACAGCAGAACAAAACAGACTTTTTTTTAAAAAATGTACCTGTGCCCTATGATTTCTAAACAAAAATGACTTAGGGAAAGTAGAAAGTTACCATAACTCAATAGAAAACTAACACAGTGAAGCTCAGGTTAATTATCATTTTTTAAAAAAATATTTTTGATGATGATGTTGATGATGATGATGTCCCCATTCACGTTGCTGTTTCTTCATGCTTTTGCTCATTTGCGGCAAGCATTACAAGACCTTGAGACATTTCAGTACCATCACCAGTTTTGAAAGCTCTCTACAGTGATGAATTATAAAAATGAAAGGAAAGTCAAAGGCTACAAACAAAGAACATACTTGGTGCCAAAGTGGCAAAATAGTCTCTTGACAGGCTTTTGCAGGAGGTGGACTCTTTATTTATTTTTTCTTACTTGTAGAAGAACTAAAATACTGTGTAGTTCCCTTCAACTGTACAGTCCAAGGGCAACTGACAATTGGAGCAGGGCACTTTTTCAGGCTGAGGGACAAGCAAACGCTCTGAAGCTGCTCCTTCTCTGGCCAAAAGATGGGGACTGGGACAGGAGTCATATCAAGCAGGCAGCGGGCACAACTGCCCAACGTCCATTAGTCCTCTGTCTTCAGATAGAGCAGTGGTTCCAAACTTTGATCCCCCGGATGTTTTACACTTCAGCTCCCAGAATTCCTGACTGTTGGGCAGGCTGTCTAGGGCTGGGAATTGAAGTTCAAAACATCGGAAAACCAAAGTTTGGGAATACTGGGATAGGGAGTAAGATATACTTCCCTTCATCTTCACATCCACAGGTATTAGTAAAATAAAGAGGAGGAAGCAAGCAGATATTACTGAACAGAAGCCTATGCATCTTACAGTGGCCATGATGTATTTGTTAGCCTCTGGTCTAATCTGCACTGCTTTAACTGTCATATATCAGTGCTATGGAATTCTGGGATTTGTAATTTGTTGTGACTAGAACTCTCTGACAAAGAAAGCTAAATATCTCACAAAATTACAAATCCCAGAATTCTACTGCATTGAGCCATGGTTGTTAAAGCGGTGTCAAACTGCATTATTTCTGCAGTGCAGTTTAGACCTTAAAGGCGCTACACTACTCTTTGTTCTGAACAATGCAGTTAAAATATGACTATTGTATTTCTTCATTTATAAGCCTCACTATAGAGACAGAGCATGGCAATAAGAAGAACAGCAACCTGGTGCCCCAAGTCAAAGCCTTGCTTCCTTTTGCTCTGTTTCCCATTCTAAAATAGAAGTAAATTAAAACCACTGCACAGGACAAAAAAATGCTAATAATACCATCCTGAGAGAAATGGTTCAGGCACTGTGTGAGCTGCTAAGAATTACCAATTTTTTATTTACTGTATTTCACCTCACTGTGACCCTGTCCGGCAGGAGCTCTAATTGCATCACTTCACCGCCTACTGGGTAACTACTGAATAGTTTACAGAGAAAAGGCAAAATTCTTGCTTTTCTTGGGAAAGCAGGCATACCTGGTAAGAGCAGTGAGTGGAATTCATCAGTGAGCACTGTGCAAGAAGAGATTCTGCTGCAAAACAATTCATAAGGGCCTAGCTTGCGCTGTCTCTTATGATTTAAAATTATACTTTACTGAAATATGCCTCCATTTAAAATAAGAACAAGGGCAACTGCTTTACCAGGAAGGGCTGGGTTTGCAGTAGTAATCAGTTTGTCACCATGCAGATTCTTGCTGTTCACACTGATCGGCTCATGTCCTCTTCTGAATTATAAATAGGGTGAGCTAGTGCCTGGGGCATGGTACACCTGGTATGGTCTCTCAAGACACAGTCTTGTCACTGAGACAGCCATGACTTAACATAGGCAGGCAGAAGAAGAGAAACCAAAGCCAGACATGGAGTCACTTCAGTTTGGGGGGGCGTTAAAAGGACTATTAAAGACCCCAAAACCACTGTTTTTGCAAGGGGGGGGGGGACTGACAATATGTGTCATGTACTTGAAGTCATTCATCAAAATAAATGATGCATTTCTTACCTCAGTACCTCAATTCACAATAACCCATCCTCTGTCTTGGATACTGCCAAGTTTCAGATCTAAGTTTTGGGGAGGAGGTATAAGGCATAGCACCTACTGGCCCTCAATTTCTGGTTGCAGTATTATTCTTTTAGTTCAGCCCTTAACATGTGGCCAAAAATTGTGGTTCTGTAATAGTCTGTACATTCATCTCCTTCTGATATATTTTCTTCTATTTTAAGAATCACAAAAGCCATATACATTTCTGATCAGAAAAACAGTCATGCCTCTCCTAATGACTTTTTTACTGACAGCAATGGAAAGGGTTTAACAGAATGTTAAAAAATGACAGTCAGTAAACAGCCCTTCCACCCTTAATTTCCCCAGAATGCAGCATGAAGTAATCTGTGCATCTGAAACAAAAATGTTTGGTCGCTTGAAATATTTAATGTTTCTTGTCTCATCATGGAAGTTAATTAAAGGAGGAACAACAAGCAAAAGCCCAAGTAAATAGGATAGTTAATGAGGGCTTAATTTAGTTGAATCATTACCAATTGACTTTGCATGAATGAGTATGCCACAGGTCTCTCACCATGTCAGGAAGTCTTTAAAGTGTTCTTCAAATATCTGGGCAATTTATCATGCTAGGAAAGCTTTTCAAAATGAGTTAACATGATTGTTGAGTTCCCTTGTTTAATTTGAATTTACATTACACTTTCTCTCTCTTGCTCACCCTCTATATATGAGTGTGACAGTGTGTGCATGTATGTGTGCACAGGACAAAAAAGAGATCTATATTATATGACTTGTATTGGTTGGATCCATATTTAGATACACTATGAGTCAGTGGGGCAGCCAGCAGGCCGCAGTGAGACCAAATTACAAACACATATTTGAACATATATTTCCAGTATCGTGCTGGACAAGTCACCAGTTCTCATTTTCAGATTCTTAATATGTACAACTGAAATGATTACTGCAGAGGGAAATGGAACTCACATGACACTTTGAACAAATCAATTGCAATATAAATGACTTGAGCTATGAATGGTCCCTGTAGAAAGAACAATGGTTTGCATTGTACCATTTCACTTCACTGCCACATCCTCTTGAGAAACAATGAAATGACAGACTTCCAGAGCTGCCACAGTATCTTGTTCATCTGTAGAGTTCCATAGCTTTCATCATATGTGTGCATTCAGGCCTGAACAGTTGGCCAGAGGCTGGTTTTTGGAGGTTGTCATCTTCATTCTTTTTATCAATTTCAATGTTAAGAGTAAATATGAAAACTCACTATTAAACTGCAGGGCAAGGTTATACTCAATTTTGTGCTTTCAATGCAATGGTATTTCTTTGAATGAATTGGCTGTCAGCATTGAGTATAGTGTGTAACCATTTATTTATTTTCTATAGTATCAGGAAAACAAGGCATTGGCTGACTATGCCAAACCTTTCCTTGTTGTAGGTTGACATCATTTATTTTATTTTATTTTTTTCCCTGTACCTTCTTACATTGAGGAATTTGAACAAATTGCCCTTTGTTTTTGGCAGAACATTTGCTATTCAAATAATTGTCTAAAATAAAATTAAAAAGCTTAACATAGAGATTTGATCCCCATTCCAAATTGCTAAGGAAAAAAAAAGATTGAAAGATGAATAAAGAATCTTGTATCAACCCATAACTAATTTACACCATCACTACTAATGCAGAGATGGAACAATAATCTTAATCAATTATTCTTGATATCTGAGTCCAGAAATGTGATTTCAGTCAATGATGCCACCATCACAAAAATATACTTTTTCTGTTTTGTTTTTTCAGACATTCTAACCAAAACTGGCTTCTACCTAAAAAAAAAAAAGGTTATCTGTTAAAACTATGGAAACCAATGGCTTTATATTTTGAGACTTTAGGAATATTTATTTATTTGTTTATTTATTAATATGATGACAAATAATGGCCTAGCATTCACTGAGTAGTTATGAAGCTTGTGTAGCAATCCATCTTCTTGGTTTCATTACATGTACAGTCAATGGATTCTTTCCCCAACCCCTTTAAGAATGGCTGATGATAGCAGTCTACCCAGATTATTCAGAGATGTTTCATAATTCAAACTCTCCACACCAGTCTTTACCTTTCACCATTATTACGTACATCATTCTTTATAGCAGAGGAGTTTAAAAACAAAAACAAAGAAACTTGCATGGCTATCTGGAAACAGTGGGGTTTATTTGGGGGGGGGGGTGTTTTTGCATAAACACCCACAATTATTACGGAAAAAACCACATGAATTTTTGCACCTTTATGTGAATACCAGGCAAAAACTGCACATAATTCTCACCACTGTATTATTTTCATCGACTCAACTATCCAAAGTTTCAGGGAATCCATATATTTTGGCCAGAAAATGAATAACGGCAAATATTGTTTCCATTCCTAAATCCCAGATCTATCTCCTCCCTTAGGTGAAATACACAGGTTCATTGGTAGGTATAAGAAAAAAGTAGAGTGAAATGTACAGTTTATGTTAACAACATCTGAATTTATTGTGGCTAGTACACTAAATTTCAAAAGTAAATAGGAAGCAATTTGGGTAGATTTTAAATGCCATGTTCTCCAAGAACAAAGTCCCAACTTCAGCTGATACAAAATGCTTTTCTCCCTGATAGGATCCTGTTACATTAACACAGTTTGAGATTATTATACCTAGTGTACTCAATTTGAAAAGCCAATAGAAGGAAATTTTGGTAGATATAAATTGCTATGGTGTCATAGAGCAAAGTCCCAGATTCAGCAGGTATAAAATGTTTTTCTCCCTGGTAGGATTCTGCTATTGCATGGCTAAACTCCTCATATGAAGCAAAGGAACCAAATAAAATAAAATAAATCCCACTAGCACAAGAGACCCAAGAAACATCTGTATTTTTTGGTAAATGGGAGAGGCAATCAGTATGTGTTTGTTCATCCCTGCAGCCCTAAGGGACATTCCTAGATGCAATCAAATAATGTCACAGCACCTGGCAGAGCCTTGTCTGAATGTTTGCAGACTCCATTCACATCCTTCTTTACTTTTAAAACTGCCTTTCAGGAAAGATTGTCCTTCTAAAATCATTTCCAGTCATCAGTAGCAGAACACAATATGATTATATAAAAACATTAAATATTTAAAAGGATAAGATGCTTAAGATCTTAAGAATATGACTAATTACAGATGATGGTTTCAGTGTCAACCAGATTTTTTCTTCTTCTGAAGCTTCCCCCACTTTGCTTTGTTTACCATCTAGACTATTTTGTACCATTTCCTTGGGTTCTACGAACCAATTATAAACATACACTGCAAACACAGTCACAATGGTTCATACAGTCTGCATATCTAATTCAAAATTTAAATTTAACAGGAACTGCATAACATTCCCTACACTGAGACCAAGACAAATAAAGTGTCCCAAAGTTCCATGCACCCCTCAAGGCACCATTGCAAGATTTGCTTGCAGAAGAAGGGAAGAGAAAGCATGCTTGTCAAAATTGCAGCTGACACCAAATTAGGAGTGGTAGCTAATACCCCAGAGGACAAGATCAAAAATCAAAATGACCTTAATAGATTAGAAAGCAGGGCCAAAGCTAAACAAAATGAATTTCAACAGGGAGAAATGTAAGGTACTATACTTAGGCAGAAAAAAATCAAATGCACAGATATAGGATGGGGGACACCTGGCTTGACAAAATTACTTGTGAAAGGGATCTAGGAGTTCTAGTAGTCCACAAACTGAACAGCCAATGCAATTCTAGGCTGCATTAATAGAAGTATAGTGTCTAGATCAAGGGAAGTAATAGTGTCACTCTATTCAGCTTTGGTCAGGCTTCACCTGGAATACTGTGTCCAGTTCTGGGGACCACAGTTCAAAAAGGATGTTGAAAAGCTGGAGCATGTCCAGAGAAAGGCGGCCAAAATGGCAAAAGGCCAGGAACCCATGCCCTATGGGGAGTGACTTAGGGAGCTGGATATGTTTAGCCTGGAGAAAAGAAGGTGACAAGGTGATATGATAGCTCTGTTTTAATATTTGAAGGGATGTCATGCTGAAGTTGGAGCAAGCTTGTTTTCTGCTGCTCCAGATAATAAGACACAGAACAATGGATACAAGCTACACGAAAAGAGATTCCACCTAAACATTAAGAGGAACTTCCTAACAATAAGAGCTGTTTCAGAGTGGGACACACTCCTTCAGAAGGTGGTGGAATCTCCTTCTTTGGAGGTTTTTAAACATCTGCTTTGATATTGTATTCCTGCATGGCAGGAGGTTGGACTTGATAGCCCTTGCGGTCTCTTTCAACTCTTTGATCCTATGATTCTATGAAATCTCATGATGCCTGTAAAATGCCATGTAAATGTATGGCACTGTATAAATAAACATTCCTCCTCCTCATCCTCATCATCATCATCTTCCTGCTCATTAGTTTTTGTAGGCAACTTCAGAGCTATGTGAAAAACAAATACAAACAAAAATACAAACAAATAATACAAAATTCACTATTGGCTATTTATGGTCCCATTTCTTTCTACATGCACACATTAAAATCATGTTACCTAAATCAAGGTGACAACCACCTTTGTCTTATTCCTAGCTCCCTTTCAGACTTAACTGATAAGTACAGTCGTCCCTCCATTTTTGTGTGGGATCTGTTCCGGACCCCCTGTGAGAATGGAAATTTGCACATATTCAAGCCCCGTTAGCTTGAACCGCACATTCCTATTCCATGGGCACGGGTGCCATTTCCATCCTCCGCACTTACCAACACCGCTGACTTTAAATCCATGAAAATGGAGGGAGGATTGTACAGCTCATTCCTTGGAGGTTTCCCAGCCATTGGGGCAAACCAAAAATTCATAGGTGTTACAAAGACATTATGGAGAACTCAAAAGCTTGCACACTATTTTTTACCTATGGGTAAAGGATGACTAGCATTTGAAGATCTGACACATAAAAATGGAACAAACTTGGTTTTTGCTGCTCCAGGGGCTCGTACCTCAACCAGTGGTTCAAATTAATGAAATGAGATTACAGTTTAATAGCAAGAAGTACTTCCTGATGGTAAAGTCTGTTCAGCATTGGAAAGGATGCCCTACGAAGGTTGTGGATTCTCCTTCATTGGATTTTTGTAATCAGAGACTGGATGGCCATCTGTCAGAGATGCAGCAGTAGTGCATTTTCTGAACTGGAAGAGTTTAGACTAAATGGCTCTTGAATCTCCTTCCAGCCCTAAATTCTATCATGCTATGGAGAAGAGCAGAGAAGTGTTGATCAGACTGATGTGAAGATTTTCTCTCCTTCAAGCAGGAAACAGTACAATTCCCTGCTACATCTTCCACTATTGTTATCCTATTAAAACAGTCACTACATCCATACTTTAAAAATGAGTCTGAATTTTCATTTGTTAAGAGATCTTTTCTGTATACAAGAATCCTTTAAGACCAGATCAATGGAACATTTTCTGGTTCAAAGTCATAGACTCCTAATTCATCAAGAACCTATCCCACATCTTGTACAACACCTTAATGCCTTACTGCTTCTATTTTAATTATGACATCCTAGTATTTGAAGTCGAAGGCTTTCATGGCCGGCATCCATAGTTTTTTGTGGGTTTTTGGGGCTATGTGGCCATGTTCTATAAGAGTTTATTCCTGATGTTTCGCCAGCATCTATGGCTGATTTCTCTGAATATGCCAGCCAGAGATGCTGGCGAAACATCAGGAATAAGCTCTTATAGAACATGGCCACATAGCCCAAAAAACCCACAAAAAACTATCCTAGTATTTATTTATTTCATTTTTACACTGTTTTTCTCCCAGAATGGAACCCAAGGGAGCTCCCAGAGAAAATCAATTAAAATAGTTTCACAATAAAATTTAAAACCAATTAAAATAATTACATAAAATAGTATAAAATCATTTGAAAAATACAAACGTTTTAAACATATGTAAGCTCTCCTGTTTACATGTTAAAAGTCTGCTTAAACCAAAAATGTTTTTAGAGCCTGGTGAAAGACAATCGGAGTGGGTAAGTCTAACCTCCCATGAAAGGCACCAAACAGTGATACCTTTATTGGCCAACTGAAACACACAATATACTTGTTGCAAGTTTTCAAAGCTCCACTGGCTTCTTCATCAAGCAAGATGTTACATACCAAACGGGAGAAAAATTAGAGATGTTAGTAAGATGCCTGCATTTTGTTGTTTTTGTCCTTAGTTAAGATGATATGGGGATGGTATCTTAAGCAGGCTGGCACCTCCTCTTATGGTCATGTGACAATTGGCAAAGTCCAAAAGCAAATTTAAAGTCCATTTACATATCAACAAGGACTCCTCTTTTGCAATCCATCAAAGGGAGTACATTAACCTTTTCAGTGAATGTCACAGGTGGATTTGCCTCCATTGTATGCAATAAGACTAAAACCTGGAAGTATTAGCAGGATTTAAAAGG
Source organism: Sceloporus undulatus (assembly GCF_019175285.1). Lineage (NCBI taxonomy): Eukaryota > Metazoa > Chordata > Lepidosauria > Squamata > Phrynosomatidae > Sceloporus > Sceloporus undulatus. Next base: position 85,451,388 of record NC_056523.1, on the reverse strand, counting down.
AAAGGGACAGGGAGTTTTTATCTAACACATAGAAAAGGAGGTTGAAAATATTACTTTACTGAAGGTAAAGATTTTCCCTTGACATGAATGCCTAGTTGTTACCAATTGTAGAGAGCAGTGCTCATATCCATTACTAAGCCAACGAGCTAGCATTGTCCAAAGACAACTCTATGATCATGTGGCTAGCATGACTGCATGGAATGCTGCTACCTTCCCACCAAAGTGGTACCTATTTATCTACTTGCATTTGGATGTTTTTAAACTGCTAGGTTGGCAGAAGCTGGGACGAGTGACAGGAGCACAGTCCACCATGCACCACTTGGGCCTTACAATAGTCAGAACTGGCATCTTAACCACTAAGCCATCATGTCTTTTACTACTTTCACTTAAAAGTAGTTCTTTTACTACTTGCACTTAAAAGAGAATGGTACATAATTCAGATACCAAGCACAGTAACTGCATTTAGAAATTAGCTGCCCCTAAGTCCTCAGTTTTGTTATGGATCTGCAGCATAATTGTTGGAAACAGCATAGTGATTAAGACTGTCAAACAGAAGGGCATATTACACTAAGCCCCAGGATTTATCACTGGAGATCAAGATAATAATGTGTCTTTATTTACATCTACAATTAATGTTGTTGAAGAAAGTCTGCTGAAAAACGTGTATAAGCAAGATTTATCTCTGTTGAATGAGATTACCATTTCATGTCACTGTTCAAACAGTAATTGGTGTATTTCATTAGAACATAATTGAAAACAAGATTAATGTTAATGCCATGCAATAAATAATCCTGATAAATATTTTTATTGTGAGCCATGATACTGAGGGAATGTTTACCAAGTACCAGGCTGTATTCATATTTTTGTAGTACACTGTGCTGCTCTTGCTCTACACTGATTAAGAAAGGTTTTCCTTAATGATCATCATCCCTTTCCTTTTATGACAGACATATACACTCAACAGCTGAAAGGCAAGTTCTATTGTAGATAGGCCTGAACTTCTTGACAATTTTTGAAATAAGTAAGGCCTAAAAGATGGTTTCTTTACAATAGCTTCAGGTTCTATGATTTCTTTGACCAAGAAATCATTAAGGTGTTCCCACATGTTTGCCATGCAGATAGCAAGAGTTTCTTAGTGTGGAATAGGGATGTAAATCTTTGACTGTTTCCCCCCACTGTGAGAGAAAATGAATAAATTTGCTTGCAGTTTTTACTTGCTATTCACACATTGCTAAGTGCTTCATAAAATATTTCTGTAAGGAAATACTCCAGAGTTTTGTGGAAAGAAATGTAGACCTTTTTTCAAAAACACTGTTCCAGGAAATGCACATGGGTTTGAGGTTTTGTTTTGTTTTGTTTTGTTTTGGAGGGGTTTGCAAAATTGTGGAATCTTTGGATTCCTTTGTTAAATTTGGATCCCATCAGCATCCAATAACTGATCCAACATCTGCTCTGTGTGTAGCCCAACTCTGTGCTCAGGTGGCGCAGTGGTTAAATGCTTGTACTGCAGCCACTCACTCAAAACCATAAGGTTGTGAGTTCAATACCAGTGAAAGGGCTCAAGCCCAACTCAGCCTTGCGTCCTTCCAAGGTCGCTAAAATTAGTACCCAGATTGTTGGGGGCAATTAGCTTACAGTTGTAAACTGTGTAGACACTGGTAGTTCAGTATGAAGCGGTATATAAATGAAGCTGTTTGTTTTTTGGTTTTTTATTTGCTCAGAAGCCATTCCCCACCACTTCAGTGGAACTTCATTTTCTAAAACATTTCAGCATGTGCAAATGCCAGACAAAAATTGTGCAGAATTCTGGCCACTGCATTATTATTCCCAGCCAGGCTTCCCAAGTGTCAAGAACCCATTCTTCAGCCAAGAAACAAATAACAGTGAATATTATTTCCACCTCTAAGTCGCAGATCTATCTCCATTCTTAGGTGAAACACACAAGTTTCTTGGTATGTATAAAGGTAGTGTATATTAACAAACTTTGAGATTATTCTGAGCAAGGTACAATGTATTGGTTGTTACTTTTAAAGCTCTACATGGTTTGGATCCAGGTTACCTATGGGATCACTTCCTTCCATATAATCCATCCCGTACACTCAGGTCTTCTGTGGGGCATTTACAGTGACTAGTAACTAGTAACTAGGCTGGCAAATATTACCCAAAGGACTTTTTTTAAACTGCCCCCCAGATTGTGGAATAACCTGCCGGAGGAAATTCAGCAGCTGTCTGAACTTAAAACAGAACTGAAGATCAATCTCTTCCAGCAGATCTATCCAGATTGTTTTTAAATTATACATTTTAAATTATGAATTTTCGGTTTTTAATATGTATGCTCTTTTAACTGATGTTATGCTCTTTTAACTGAATTTGTTTTTTAATTGGTGTTCGTTGTTTTTAAATGGCATGTGTCCATCTGTTTTGTATTTTACTTTGTTATCATCCACTTCAATCCATAGGGAGAGGTGGGTAACTAATAATAATAAGTGCACTAAATGTTGAAAGCCAATAGATTTAATCCCATCTGAAAACATGCCTTATACCTGGTGGCATACATTTTTCCTAATGTTGTCTTAAACTATTTACTATCCCTAGTACAAAGGATGGTCCCATATATAAATTGTCATTGGTGTTTTGACCTGAATTTCAACGATGCATGAATAATGGGCAATTTTAAGACAGAAGATACAGAAAGGCCTCCTATACTAAAAACTACTACTGGGTTTTTTTAGATTGTATGCATGATTTGGAGACTTCATACTGATCAGTAGTAACATAAGAGGCAAAGACAAAGCTCAGTTTCTGATCAAATGCAAATTTGCAGAAAAGATAATTGCAGTAGAATTATACAGTGCTGCTGTGGAGATAGACAGCTCATGGGCCCAAATTGACCCTAAAAATAATTGATACTTTTATTGGGCAGTAGAAACTCCCCATAAGAAGATGATCAGAGTGGACACCAATTCTCTGTGTTTCATGCTGCCAGCTGTTTGGCATTGCTGATTTGCTGCCCCAACTCTTTTCCATTTCTATGGCTTTTTGAAGCATATGATTTTATGAATACATTGTATGGGTACTCTAGCAAAGAAATGCAGGCCAAACTGCAAGTAGTTCTGTTCTCTTGTAACATGTCATTCAACTCTTCCTGAGGCCACTGCTGTATTTAATTTTTGTCTTATTTTAAAGCTTGAAATGGAAAAGAGCTTTTGAAATTTCATTTGAATCAATCTCATTTGAATCAATAGCCTTTGGCAGTCTTCTGCTTAAATGCAGTGGATGGCTTTGGACCCACTACTCTGTCTGCAATTTTGGCTAGTGAATGGTTTATAACATATCAGTGGAGAGGATCTTGTAGTCCTGCAGTCATTGTTGTATCACAATTCCCATCAGTTCCCAGGTGTGGAAATAAAGGCTTATGAGGATTGGTTGAGGGAGTTGGATATGTTTACCATGGAAAAGAGAAGTCTGGGAATTTATACAATTGCTGATGAGCTTGTTTTCCACTGCTCCAAAGGTTGGAACCCAATAGCAATGGATTCAAATAACAATAAATGTTATTCTAACTAAAATTTAGGAAGAACATACATATAGTAAGAGATGTTTTACTGCCTTGGAAGGTAGAAAAATAGATTAGCCTGTCTTGGAAGGTGAACTCTCCTTCTCTTGAAGTTTTTAAACAGCAGTTAGGTGAACATCTCCTAAGGGTATTTCATTCCTGCATAGGCAGGGGGCTGAACTAGGTACTCTTGGGTTCACTTCCAACTCATTGACCCTGAATTTGACCATTGGCTTGATTACACTTGCAGTCCATATGACCCACAGTATTGGATGATAGAACTAAGGGCCAGACTACACAAGAAAAATTATCCTGATAAAATGCATGTAGAATGTGATCCACCTATATGCAATTCGAACACATTCATCCTTTTTTGGCGAAAGCAGGGGGAGTGAAAAGTCAAACTTTCCTTCAATTTTAGAACTGTTTTTCTATGGTATGCTTAATGGTGATATGCTGCTTTTGTTTTACTCCTATGTGTTAACTGATTGTTTTCCTTTTATTGTTCTCTTTTTAAAAAATAACTATTATTTTGTAATCTGCACTGTAAATCTAGGAATAAACTGATATTTTTTAAAAGCATTTTTAATAAGCATACTGTGAAAGAGAGGCTAACCACATCTCAGACATTTTTAATGGTCTTAGTGAACCATCATAGACAGCGTGTTAGTGTTTATAGTTTTTTCAGTTTCCTGTCCAACTCTGTATTATTTAGCATATGGAACTACTTTGGTTCACTGCACCAACGGAGGATTATTTCCCTCTAAACTGCTCATCAGCTTACGGTGATGTGCCTGCAAGGGTTTATTTACTGTCTTGTCAGACCCTGTGCATTGAATGTGCATGATGTGCTGCTGCAGCTGTGGGCTATTATTTCTTATAGCCCTCATTATTTCCTATAGCATCCTTTTCAACCCACTAAAACAGTTCATTGTGGGTATGCAATTAGGCATCATTATCACCTATGTTTCACCTTAATTGGTAAATAACCATGTCAAACAATCTCAGAGCCAAATCCATTTCCCAGCAACCAACTACTATCTTAGAAAAGTGATCTTTCTTTTGTTAAAATCAATGGGCTTCTTGTTCAGACTGATGCGATTCTGATATTTATGTGTCTTCTTCCAAAGAACCAATTCTTCCTTCCAGCCTTACTCAAAGAAAATGCAATGATTTTACCCATTGACCAGAAGCTAATTAACCAAGTGTGCCTTTGGTTTGAAGAAATTATAGCCATAAATGCATTTTCATTCTGATATTTGGGCCTCCCTGTTTGATTAGCTTAGAGTAATAAATTTCCCTAATAGGAAATGGATGTATATCCTGTCTGGAAAGCTTATTAGTTTTTTATACAGAGATAGTTCACAACAGACATTTCACTAAGGGCTGGTATACAGATAGGTGTGTTATGCAAACTGGTGTGGATTTTTGCATCTTCTGATGGATACTGAATTACCTACACTTCTGTGAGAGCATTCCTGCCTTTTCACATGTATGTGTATTCTGTTGGTCACAAGCAACTGTCAATCAAAGAAGAGGACATATGCACTTCTGCTTGCATTGTCACCTATTCCTCTTGGTATCCTATGATTTCAGGTTGACCCCAAGTACAAACCCCAAGATGCCATTGGAGGGAAATACAGCATTTAATGTGGTATCAAACTGCATTATTTCTACAGTGTAGTTGCACTGTAGTTTGATGCAGTTTCAGTGCCAGGCTAAGGTAGCTTGTCATCCACCCATCTGCAATGTGGCTTTCCTTTTCCTACTGCCTTCCACTTTACCTGGCATTATCGTCTTTTCCAGTGAGTCATATCATCTCATGTTGTATCCAAAGTATAATAGCTTCAGTACAATAGCTTAAGTTTAGTCAATTTTATTTATTATTTACTTAAAGTATTTTTATATCACCTCCCAGCCCACAAGGGCTCTTAAGTCTTCAGGTTTAGCTAACCCTTGTCAGTACTGTACAGAAGGAAGCTGAATTTTACATTCCTATGCTGAGGCAATCCAAACTAATAATATCTATGTAGAATTCCATATTAGGCCCTTTGTAAGTTTGGGTAGGGATAATTTGGCCTCAGGTCTCCCTGCATGGTTGCTCCATTTCCTAGTCCCTCTTTCCCTTTCAGCCTGGACCAAATCACCACAGAAAATGAAGGAAACATTGGGATTTTGCTGATTCACTTTCTTTTCCTAGAATTAACCATTCCTATCTTCCCCTCTGGAAGGCAATAGCAATCGTCCTCTGAATCAGCCTTGCCAAGAAAACACCATGATAGGTTTGCCTGCCTTAAGATCGCCATAAGTTTGAAGTGACTTGAAAGCACACAACAACAATCTTCCCCTCCAGGGTTCATCTCTGCTTACAGATACTGAACGTGGGTTTGACTGGGTTATAATGTCAATTCAAAATGTGTTTTCCATTCTGCTTTGCCACAGAGCTGATAATCTGGTTCTGGATTGAGCATGGACCTTGTCATCACCCACCATATTACAGTAGGGTATGATCTGAAACTATAATAATACTCTTTGAAAACGACATGGTGATATTTAGCACCTGATAGATAATATAAAATGGGAATTAGCATTTGAAGGTTAAGAGCTTATAAAAGTGCATATTGAAACTTGTCAAATTACATACAACTATGGCAGACAATGATTGTTTAGATCCACAAGTCTAGAGTGCTTATATTTTAATTTTACACAGTTAAAGTGCAACTTCAAAATTCTTTCCTTACAAAAAGTGCTTGGGCAAATTGAAAAGTTTGGTAAATGCTGAATATTTGTGAATGTTCATTTCAGCTCTACTCAGAAAGCAAAAAAGGCACCGGAATTTGTGCCATTGGAGGTTGCAGGAAAATATTATCTCAGCTGCTGTCCTCATTTTGGAGTGATTAATGAGGCAGGAAATGAAAACGAGAAATCTGGATAAGTTATATCTGCTCCAAGAGAATGAATTCCTCTGAAACTACAGAACAAACTGATATGCTGACCTCCAATAAATTACTCTGGGAGTTTTCAAACAAACTGGGGAAAATAAAGTTTTGCTCTTTCCTTGATGCATGCATCTGCAGTGTTTCAGTGACACTGTGAAGGCACCTAATTGGGAGGTGCACAGATGCTGTTTTGATTGAGGGCTGGAATGTCCTCAAGATGGATTTGAAAAAAGATACAGGGAAACTAAGCAGTACTTTTAGCACTGGTCATAAGAATGGTCAAGAAAGAGTAAGACAAGCAGGCAAACCATTTATATGTTCTAGTTTACTGATCTTTATTTCAAAGAAGATACATGAACCCAATCAAGATCATCAAACCATCCAGGGTCCTCATTAGCCGTATCACTGCATTTCCCTCTTTTCGTTCTTTTTCTTTCCCTTCCTTTCCTGGGATGGAATTCTTCATTATGTTTCTTCTCATTTCAAAAGCTATTCGCAATTCTAAACTCCTGTGCAAAATTCACATGTAGCTGTTGCCCATAGAAAACAGCATAATCTGCACAGAAAATAATATTTCAGCACAGAAATATTAATTCCTCGACAAAAAATTCTATTTTCTGCACTGAAAAACAATAATGTGCATAATTTTGAAAAGATTCCTCTCAATCCAGCATTTATACTGTTTTAACTGGATTATTTTAATTGTTTTTAATTTGTTGTTGTAAAGTTTTAAAGTGTTTTCTTGTGAGCCATGTTGGATCCATTTCTGAGAGAAAGGCAGCATAAAATTAAAATAAATAAATAACTGAAGTATTTCATAGGACTCAAAAAAACATGATTTTTTTGTTTTGTTTTTTTTTTTTTTTTTTTTATTTCTTTTCTTTTTTTCCTTCATTTTTTTTTTTAGGGGAGAACAAGGGGGAAAATTGACTAGAGATGGGGGGGAAAAGACCCCCCCCCCCCCCCCGGTTATAATACATAAAACCTAGCTGCATACATGAAAAACGGGTTAAAATTAGCTGACTTTAATTAGCTGACATTAAATTCACTGAAAATTTCTAAATTCATTAAAATTACCAGTGCTCATTATGAACAGATAAAATCACCCATGTCTACTTGACTAGCCTTTGTTAGTTCCAAGGAGTAGCTACACACATATGTTTGCACTTTGGTTGACATTAAAAAGTCTGATATGATATTGATGATTATATATGATATTGATTATTAACTACTGAGATTGTAATAAGAGGAAATAAATTGGTCATGATATTGACCTGAGATAGCATTGGAGGCTGGTGAATTCCACATCAGTTGGGCAGGGAATCTGTTCTGGGTTTTGATCCAGACTTTGGAAGAGCTACCCAAGTTGCTGAACTTTTATCCCCAAAATGAGGAATCATCACCACAGTGGCATGGGAGACACCAGATACCACTGGACTATAGAGCATTTAGATCGTGTTACCATTCATTATGTGCAATTTGTTTTTGTTTTTTTAACCTACCTATCTACATACATATATAGTCCGGCCTCCACAATGCGGATCTGGTTATTCATAGGTTATTGATAGACAATTCTCTAGGCATTTGTAGGTCTTCCAGTGCAGTTCTATAGTCAACTGGCAGATGTTGACCATAGTGTTGAGTTGTGCTGAAGGAGATAGAGATTCCTAGAGTGGTTTTCTCACAGGTAAAATAAATTGTGGGGGGTTTTATTTGTTGGTTTTCCCTTTTACAGGGGGCTTGCTCCTCTAACCCCAGCAAATGTGGAGGGCTCTTTCTGTGTATGTATGTGTGCATGCTCATGCATGTGCACACATGCCTGTGTGCATTCATTTTAAGGAGTACTGGAGAGAGCCAAAACAGTCTCTGGGGCTGCATACTTCCTGCACGCTGTAGTTTCTCCATTCATGGTTTAACGTCAGAAGAGTTAGAACCACTAACTGGTTTGTGGATGTAAAAATCACAAGATTAAGAAATCATAAGACTGAACCCTACCTGCATACATTTTCCTATTAGATTACTTTGGGACTGTCATTTCAAGACCAGAATGTAGAACATTAGACTATAACAAAGATAAGACTTACCTTTTCAATTGTACAAAATGCCTGAGAACCTTTTTTTCCCCCAAGTGGTTTTTAAGAGGTGGAGTCTCTGTTGGTGGAATGTTTTATAATTACTATCATTAAAATTATTATATTAATAGTAGTAGTAGTAAACTGAAATGGGCACCATGCTTGTAAAACCCTTCACTAGCTTTTAATAAGGATCCACACAGTTCTCACCTGCATCCTATTGTCTTCTGCCCTTTGTTGCTTCAAACAGATGTCTCTGAATTGATTATTCCTGATAACAGGCACTAGATGTATTTTAGCATGTACCAGTGAAAGCTGAGAAATATACTCAGGAAGGGGTGCTGAAGAGAATGGCTCCTATCCTTCAGCTTGTCTGGAACTATTTGGAAGGAGCTTAGTGGCTGATGATTCCACATATAATTAGAAAATGGTGTTTGTTATAAATTGAGAGACTGGTTACATTAATATTCTTATTTCTCTTGTAAAGTAACACATTAATGCTAACCCTAAGTGCACAACCTCAAGCACCTTGGGAATTTATAAGCTGGTAGCATTCATATGCAAATGCTATTTATGTAAACTGGTGCTATAGGTACAAAGTTCCATAGGCCTGGCTGCCCATGTAAGCCTCTTTGAGCTTTGACATCTTTAAGAGAAGCTGTTCTCTATGTCCCACTCCATTCCAAGTTATATTTGGTGGGAACAAGGGAAAGGGCCTTCTCAGTGGATGCTCCCAGATTTTGGAACTCTCTCTCTACGAAGCCTAGGGTGGCTCCCCACTCAGTCTCCTTTCAATGGATAGTGAAAACTTCACTACTCCATCAGGCTTTGGGGAGTTGGCTGCAATGGGCTTTTAATGTTGTACTGTTTTGTTCATTTTTATATGCTATCTTTTAATGAATTTTAAAATTATTTGAATTCTGTAGATTGTTTACTTACACAGTGAGTGCATCTACACTGTAGAAGTAACACAATTTGCTATAATTTCAACTGATCCTACAGAATCCTGGAATTTACAGTTTTCTGAGACACCAGCACTTATTGACAGAAAAGGGTAAAGGCCTTGTGAAACTTGAAATCCCAGGATTCTGCATTATTTCTACAATGTAGATGCACCCATATGTGTATATTTCTGATATTTTTGTATATTTTTAAATCTGCATTGATTTTAATAATGCATAAGCCCCCCTGAGCCTCAGTATTGGGGGACAAGCAGGATATAAATGATAATGATGGTGAAGTGAAGGTGGTGGTCATGATGATGATACATAGAATTTATAATTTCTATGGTTTCAGTGGTAATTTTTCAATCTGCAGTAGTTGCTTGGATTACAGTAGACCCAGAATGATAAACAAAAGCATCTAGGTTACAGGTTGAGGTAGTAACAGATTTTTGCTGCTCAGAAAAGAAGTCCAGGTACAGATCACCCGAAGGGCTCCACAAAGATTGAATCTCACCCTGAGTTCCCCAGGAATTTGTGGAAGAACAGAGATACAGAGGATGGAGGGGGTGAAGGCAATCAGGAGCATCAGCTGCTGTGTATATGCAGTCAGAATATCTGGCGCAAACTCTGCCATTAACCCATTTTAATTGTTAGCGAAATCTTGGCAAAAGGACTGGAAAGTTTGACTAATTTCATGGCCAAACTATTGAAACAATAGTAGAAATATTTACTTATGGACAATAATTAGAATATCCATCCCAGAGGAATTGGTTCAAGACAACTTTCACTGGTAAAAAGGGGGGAAATGGTGCGGTAGTAGAGCAGACTTTGAGATTAGCGACTCTTCCAAAGCTTTTCAAAGCCTTTTTGCTTTTTGTCTCTTATCCCTTCCCTACACATGATTTCTATTTAACTAGCATCTTGGACATTAAAAGTGGACTTATAATAAATGGGATAAAGAGAACAGGAAAAAGAAAACAACAGGATCTTCAAAAGACAGAGAAGAGAAGGACGGAGGGAGAGAGAGGTAGGCAAAGCGGGAGAAGGAATTTGAGATGGGACAAAGAAGCAAAGAAATAATAGAGAAGCAGAGAAAGTCAGCAGAGCCAGCAAAGGGATGAGAAGAGAGAAAGTAGACTGGTTTCTTGGCATGTTGGCGAGACCTTTGTGGAGCAAAGAAGAGGAGAAAATACTTTACCACTTTTGGACGTTGTGCCTATGCCTCATTTTTGAAAAACATTTTGGAATTGAACAGAGATTCGGGAGAAATAAGCCTGGTTAATTTTGAGAGATTGGAGCAAAACGGTTTGGAGATCTGCTTAATATCAGACAGTGACGGACGAGGATCCAAGTAAAAACAATGATAAATAGGGAGAAAGTAGAACTTCAGGGACAAAGGCAGGAGCTGATAAGAATTGTGGTTTGAAGTGACTGCACCTGTGTAAAATAAACCTGATACTCTGAACTAATATGTTGATTTAGCTATCACAATTGAATGGAAAATTTATGAAATAATTCATCAGTATTATTGTGCATATTTTATTATCACTCTTCCTTCTCTTTTAAATAAGGATAGACTCAGTAAATCGATCGTTGAAACAATGGAATAGATTAACCACAAAAGAATTAATTTGATTAATGCTTATTGGGAAATACATGAAAATTATTGATTAATTAATATTGTAGGCATTTATAGGCGTTAGCATTTTGTCTCTGTCTTGTTAGTTGATAGCTGATATAGTGTGATTTTGAATTAGATGAACTTTAGAAATTTAATGAGCTAGAATATAAGGAAAAGTTGATAAATGGAATAATTCTTCTCAACTTATCTTATTTAAAAGAAAAAGCAATTAAAACAATGCCTTGTAAAACAGTATAGCATTCTCTTACAAGCCCCTTCCTTCAGTTCTGAAAGCTTGTCTGAATATTTTAAAAATTCTTCACTTGCAAACAGGATAGCAAGAAGAGGACCATTCTCACCTCCCTAGGGAAGGAGTTCCACAGCCTAGGCACAGCCAGCAAGAATTCCTTGTCTTGTGTTCCACTCCAGCTACACCTGTGAAGGTGGTGAAAAAAAAGGGCCTCTCCTGCAGATCTTAGGATCAGGGCAAGCTCATAAAGGTGGGTTACAGACCGCCCGTTTGGGGCAGCCTGCACCTGCCCCTTTCCCCGGTGTATCAGGGCCTCAGCTGCCAGACCGGCAGCCTCTTAGGCCCCGATCCACCGCTTTGCAGGCTGCAGGGAAGCGGCAAAAGGCTTCAAGCCCCAAGGACACCCTGCGATGGCGGGGAGGAGGAGAAAGGGGCCGCTTGGCCCCTTTCTCCCTTGCGTCGCTGGGCGCAGCCGTCTGAAGGCTGCGCCCAGTGATGCAAAGCAGGAAGGAGCTCTGAAAAGGAGCTCCTTCTGGGGTCGCACAAAGGGCGCACTATGCGCCGCGGCACGGCCTCAATATGTCACAACCGCACCGCCTCGTTTGGAGGCGGCGCGGTCATGACGTATTGATGGTGGCAGCTATGTGGAACGGCCGCCGCCATTTTCTACATGCAGAGCACGTACTAGGGTTAGGGGGGTGCGGAAGCACCGCCCCTTCCTAACCCTAGTACGCGCTCATCGCATACTTATATGGCGATCTGTAACCCGCCAAAGGGAACATAATCTATCAACTAGTCTGGGTTTCAACCAGCACTTTGAATTGTGCCCAGAAACAGACTAGCAGCCAGTGGATCTGTAAGAGTAGGGTTATAAGTATTTTAAAAATGAAGTAGAATATTTTTTTCTTATAACCTGAATGCCTGAATAATTTGGTAATTTTTCTGTTGCGTGCTCATAGTCTTGAGTTTGTTCTCTCTCTCTCTCTCTCTCTCTCTCTCTCTCATGGTAGGAACCCATTTGATTAGAAACCAGGAACTGGCTGATGTTATTTCACACTGACTCTGTCTGGTTTCTTTTGTTAATGTCTTGTCTTATATTCATGATTTATTTTGTTTGTGGATGGAACAGACAAAAGACTAGCAAATGCATGAATGGATTGAGTCAGCCAAGCCATCAGAGAACATGAGCATCTTGTGATACCTTAACAGATTTATGAGTATTACAGTGTATGCTTTCCCAGACTGAGGTCCATCTCATCAGATGTGTGAAGTGTTATCCTGAGGCATATGGTGACTTTCTATGCATCTGTTGCTCATGAGAATACTCTCCCCACCCAGCAGTAGCCCAGCAGTCTAGTGAAGCAACAGGTGAAGTCTGAATGCTCTTCCAAAGACTTTGGAAAGAAATATATGGTCTAAATGTAAAAGTTGCATTTCAGAGTCACAGGAGGATATTACCATGATTTGGATGCAAATTATCTCTGTGTGCAGTACTCTCTAGTACCCTGAAGCAATAATTTCATGCAAACTAGACACTTTCCTTGGGGTGACTGAAAACCTCTGCCCTGGAGTACCTATAGCACAACTGCTGCTTTAGACACAGAAAAACTTCCTTCTGTAGTATTCCAATATAATATCATTTATTTGTACTCAAAATCTATCAGCTGAGTAGGCATTTTAAGGATATTATTTATATTCAGCTGCAGTGTGAGAGAAATCAAGCTACATAAATCAGAAGAGCCTCCTTTTTTGAAAGATAAACTTAAAAATAACTTGGGACCTAACCTCTCACCTCATGAAATATTATGGGCTTTCTACATCTCCATCATCTCTAACAGGAAGCTTTGTTGTTGTTTTTCTTCATTATTATTATTATTATTATTATTATTATTCAGTCTGTTTATATCCCACCTTCCTCCCTGTACAGGGACTCAAGGTGGCTAACAAATTTAAAACAGTCAAACATTAAAAATACAATGTTTTAAAAACAATTAAAACAACTAAAACAACTGAAAACATTACATTATTAAAATTTTAAAATTTTAAACTTTTTAAAACAAAAACAATATCAATATGTGAAGCCCTGGCAGCATAAAAATATTTTTATCTGCTGTTGAAAAGAAAGCAAAGATGGAGCCATCCTGGCCTCTCTAGGGAGGGAGTGCCAGAGCTCTTGTTCCCACCAAATGTACCTGAGAGCATAGTGGGACAAAGAGAAGAGCCTGTCCGATGATCTCAGTATTCTGGTGGGCTTGTACAGGGAGATATGGTCCTTCAAATAGCCTCGACCCAAGCCATATAGAGCTTTATAGGTCAAAAATGGGCTTTTTTGGATATGTCCGCAGCAAAAGGAAGAAGAAGGAAACGGTAGGGCCACTGCGTGGAGAAGATGGCAAAGTGCTAACAGAAGACAGAGAAAAGGCAGAATTACTCAACACTTTCTTTGCCTCAGTCTTCTCAGAAAAGGCAAAGGGTGCTAAACCTGAGGATAATGGAGAAGATGACAGAATAGGGGAATTTCAGCACAAAATAAGTAAAGAGATAGTACAGGAATGCCTGTTTAACCTAAATGAATTTAAGTCTCCAGGACCAGATGAGCTACATCCAAGGGTATTAAAAGAACTGGCAAATGTAATATCGGAGCGATTGGCAATAATCTTTGAAAACTCCTGGAGAACAGGAGAAGTCCCAGCAGACTGGAGGAGGGCAAACGTTGTCCCTAACTTCAAAAAGGGGAAGAAAGAGGATCCCAACAATTATCGTCCAGTTAGTCTGACATCAATAACAGGAAAGATTCTAGAGCAGATCATTAAACAGAGAATCTGTGAACATCTAGAAAGCAATTCCATAATCACAAAAAGTCAACATGGGTTTCAGAGAAACAAGTCATGCCAGACAAATCTAATCTCTTTCTTTGATAAAATTACCAGCTTGGTAGATGAAGGGAATGCTGTGGATATAATATATCTTGATTTCAGTAAGGCCTTTGACAGGGTTCCCCATGACATTCTTGCAAACAAGCTTGTAAAATGTGGGCTAGACAAGGCAACTGTTAAGTGGATTTGTAACTTGTTGACCGGACGAACCCAAAGGGTGCTCAACAATGGCACCTTTTCATCCTGGAGAGAAGTGACCAGTGGAGTCCCACAGGGTTCTGTCCTTGGCCCAGTACTGTTCAACATCTTTATCAATGACTTGGAGGAAAAAATTGGGGGAATACTTATCAAATTTGCAGATGACACCATATTAGGAGGAATAGCTAATACTCCAGAGGACAGGATCAAAATTCAAAATGACCTGAATAGACTAGAAAGCTGGGCCACAGCTAACAAAATGAACTTCAACAGGGAGAAATGTAAGGTACTGCACATAGGGCGAAAAAATGAAATGTACAGATATAGGATGGGGGACACCTGGCTTAAGGAGACAACATGTGAAAGGGATCTAGGAGTCCAAGTAGACCACAAGTTGAACATGAGTCAACAGTGCGATGCGGCAGCTAACAAGGCCAATGCGATTTTAGGCTGCATCAATAGAAGTATAGTGTCTAGATCAAGGGAAGTAATAGTGCCACTATATTCTGCTTTGGTCAGGCCCCACCTGGAATACTGTGTCCAGTTCTGGGCGCCACAATTCAAAAAGGACATTGAGAAACTGGAGCGTGTCCAAAGGAGGGCGACTGAAATGGTGAAAGGTCTGGAAACCAAGCCCTATGAGAAACGCCTTAGGGAGCTGGGTATGTTTAGCCTGGAGAAAAGAAGGTTAAGAGGTGATATGATAGCTCTGTTTAAATATTTGAAGGGATGTCATATTGAGGAGGGAGCAAGCTTGTTTTCTGCAGCTCCAGAGACTAGGACCCAGAGCAAAGGATGCAAGCTACAGGAAAAGAGATTCCAACTCAACATTAGGAGGAATTTCCTGACAGTAAGGGCTGTTCGACAGTGGAACACACTCCCTCGGAGTGTAGTGGAGTCTCCCTCCTTGGAAGTCTTCAAACAGAGGCTTGATGGCCATCTGTCGGGGATGCTTTGATCTGGATTTCCTGCATGACAGGGGGTTGGACTGGATGGCCCTTGCGGTCTCTTTCAACTCTATGATTCTATGATTCTATGGTGTTTATCAGACAAGCTCTTAAAGAGGTACTATTCCAGTGTGACTCCTCTAGCTGCCTCCTGTTGCATGCTGGGATTGGCAGTTTTAAGGAGGGGTATTTAGAATTCTCAGGCAGAGAAGTTCAGCTCCTTAAAACTGCCAATCCCAGCATGCAACAGGAGGCCTCTAGAGGAGTCACACTGGAATAGTACCTCTTTAAGAGCATAGTGTGATAAACATCTATGAAAACCAGATCTTTGAATTGTGCCTAGAGATGGTCTGGCAGCCACTAGAGCTGTTGCAACAAGGGAGTTGTATTCTCCCTTTAGTCAGCTCCAGTTAACAGCCTGGCTGCAGCTCTTTGGATCAGCTGACGTTTCTAAGCACTTTTCAAAGGCAGCCCCACGTAGAGCATATTACAGTAATCCAAGCAGAATGTAAACAAGGCATGTACCACCGTGGCCAGTCTGATGTCTCCAGGAACAGGCGCAGTTGGCGCATGAGTTTTAGCTGTGCAAAAGCATTCCTGGTCGCTGCTGATACCTGAGCTTCCAAACTGAGAACTAAATCCAGAGGTACCCCCAAACTATGAACCAGAGTTTTCAGGAGGAGTGTAACCCCATCTAACACAGGCTGAATCCCTTTTCTCAAATGTTTGACTGACCAGTAGCACCTCTGTCTTGTCTAGTATAAGCTTCAATTTGTTTGCCCTCATCCAGTCTATTACAGTGGCCAGACACCAGTTTAGCTTCCTTGGAATTAGATGGAAAGGAGCAATAGAGCTAGATACCATCAGTGTACAGGTGACACTTTACTCCAAAACTCCAGATGACCTCTCCCAGCAGTTTCATGTAGATGTTAAAAAGCATAAAGGACAAGACTGAGCCCTGAGGGACCCCACAAGTCAATAGCCAAGGAATCAAACAGGAATCCCCCAGCACCATCTTCTGAGAGGGCCCCTCTAGGAAAGAACGGAGCCACTGTAGAACAGTGCCTCCAAGCCCCATCCTAGAGAAGCAACTCAGAAGGATACCATGATCAATGCTATCAAAAGCCACTGAGAGGTCCAGCAAAACCAACAGACACACTTGCCCTGTCCAGTTCTCTGTGTAGGTCATCCACCAAGGCAACCAAAGCTGTTTCTGTCCCATAACCAGGTCTAAAACTAGACTGACATGGATCTAGATAATCCATCTCATCTAGGTACGTCTATGTGCCTTCAAGTAGTTTCTGACATGGTGACTCTAAGGTGAATCTTCCATGGGGTTTTCTTAGCAAGTTTCTTCAGAGGGGGTTTGCCATTGCCATCCACTGAGGCTAAGAGACCTGTGACCTGCCCAAGATTATCCAGTGGGTTTACATGGCCAATCTGGGATTCTAGCAACTCTAATTTATAAGTATTCCTTTTACTCTAAGGGCATTTGCCAGGACTGCTTCTTCATAGCTAAACTACCATCTTTACTTACTGAAGATATGCTTGAGATTAGAGAGAAAAGAATATGTGGTAATTAGCCAGGAAAATATCCATGTACAGAGGCATCTGGGATATTAGGAGCATGAGCATGGTCTGCTGTGAATACTCTGAATTGGGGGGACCAGGAGAAATCTGGAAACTGTAGTCCAGATTTTTAAAAATCCATTTGAGAAATCAGTAATTTGATATATTTCTTAGGGAGAAATGTACATTAGAGAAGCTGCATTCCCTCACTTAGACCCATCTTTGAGAGCTCCCAGACATGTATGTTTTTGGATCTTGGTTCTTTGTTCAGGCAGATTTCTTCCTCTGTAGAAAGCAGAACTGGACTTCAAGAACAGTTGACCTCCACAAAACCTTGGTGCCAGTAGCACATATTATGGGTGCATAGATTGGGCCAACTGCCTTTTGTAAAACTGATGGCTCAAAACCAGCCAGATTTTTTTAAGTAGCCTTACTTTTACACAATTCTTCCAAAATGTTTATTATGGGTGTGGGGGATGGGGTGGTTTGCAGTAGACCTGCTCCTTCCGCCATCAACCTTCCCATGTATATGAGGAAGTCTGAAACAGAAAAAAAATCTTGTTAGCCAGAGTTCCTTGTGACTGCAAGCCTAATTCATGGAGCTCTACCAAATGGATACAGCAATTCCAATTCAGAACTTACTCATGAACCTGTAACAGTCAAGAATAGAGACAGTACTACAGCACACAGGCCTGTCACTTTCCACATTTACCCTTGAAGAACCCCTAAAAAGGAGTGGAATTGTCTGATATTAGTATGGATAATTACATGTCACTATGTCAGCATGATAGTCTTTCCAGGCACTTCAGAAGACATGGCCCCAAACTAATATACCCCTAATGAGGTATATTAAATTCAGGGTAATGCATTTATTCCTAAATTAAAACAAGTTCTATCCCCAGCACTATTCTCTCCCACCACCACATTACATCCACAAGTGACCTGAGCTCCTTTTCCTGTTACAGACTTGAATCACCCACACGCTCTTTGGTGATGGAGGCTCCCAAGGGAGTTATCATTGATGCCGAGGCTGGCAACCTGGAAGCCACATGTAGGACAGAACTCAAGCTGGAATCCAAAGATGGAGAGGTAAGTAGAAGGTGAAGTCAGCATCAAAGCGAAGATCAAAAAGAGTTAGGATCTGGGCCCTTCAGAAAAGTCCATGCGGTTTTGATTTATTGTTCTACGGTGCCCATTATCTTTTAAGAATTTAAAGATTAAAAAACAGGATGATGAACTGAACTGAACTGAAGAATTCCATTTAGTGGTTGCAGCTTTAAAAAACAGAATGAAAAGTTTAGCCCATATGTTAGACTCCTTGTAGGGAAGATGGAATTCACTGTATGCAAACTACACTTCTTCCATACAAAGCGGCAAAATGATTCATTAGTTTTAAAGTGCTGGGATAATAGCATTGGTTGTGTGAAACAGATTTATGCAGCTGTAAAAATGTGCTGTACCACTAAATTCTCTTTTCTCTTGTCACTTTAAACTGAGATTTACTTGACTAGCATAATTAAATCTTATATCATCCATTTTTGCAATGAGGAGAGCTTAACTCACCTGTATTGATCTGTAAAGCTAGGCATCACTTCTCTATCTGGAGAGAAGGAATGTGTTCAAAGAAACCTTTTCAGCTTTTGGAGTTGTTTAAGAGTCTGAGATGATAGCTCAGTCATTGTCCCTGAGTTGAATATCTCACTCACTACAGTCTTTTGTAAACCCATTACTTAATAAATAGTTATACTGTAAATCCAGTAATGGCTGTGATCCTGTTGGCTAGTTCCCCACTACAGTAGACCTATTGAACAAATTGTTGAATGGTGATTTAGGATGTAGGTAAATGCTATTACTTAAATGGATCCACTCTAGTCAGGAGTAACAGAGGGCTAATATTTTAGTATTCATAGTTAAACTACCTGCAGGGCAAAATGTAGGATACTATCTGATCTCATTTTATAGTTAGAGAGACTTTCACCTCTCCAAGCCAACACCAAGCAGAAAGAACATATCTCAGCATTTATGAAGAGGTTTGTTCTGAGAATCAGCACACCCTTCCTGTTTTGTGCTCTCTCCCTTCTGTGCATTCTTCCCCCTGATATTTTGCTAGGCACACTATACCACCTGCTGTCTACTAAATGGAGCATTCCCCTCCCCTCCCTTCACATTTAGGAGAAGCTTGATTTGTAAAGTTAAAACAAATGTGCAAAGAACTTCCTTGCATTTTCTGACCTGTAATACTGTGTGCTCTAATTCCAGGACTGGAAGCATGTTGTTGACATAAGCAGCAGGTGTAAATCCATCATAGTATTTTCATTGGATGGTGGAATTCATCTCCATTGTTCATAGTAACCCCCTGCAACCTTGTGTTATTCTCCTGGTGCCACGGCACCTACCCCAACACACACAGCCATTCAGTTGAAAGAGGGCACAGTAGACAGGAGCAGGTTGTACCTCAGCTGCTGGCCACAAGATGACCAAAATGTCCTTCTTGCCACCAATGTCCATTGTTCAAAGCTATCCCAGCATCAGAAAAGTCACAAGCAATCACAGGGTGGGCACTTATTTGCATCTATTAAAGCTTTACATTCCACCAGTGTGAAGCAGGATCTCAGCCCAGGTGGTTGAGAGCTGGCTGTAAGTATTCAGTGGCCAATGTTTTCCTTACACGACTCTTCCCCCAGACATAAATGATTTCAAAGAACAGCTCAGTGTGCAGGCTGTGACTGTATGCACACAGAGAGTGAAGAATACTGTACAGGATTTGTGTTTAGCCTCAATACCTAGCAACAGACTAGTTTTGCATGTTAATACAGAAGTGCCCAGATGAACATGATGATACCACAGACCTCGCTATTTTTGTGGAAAAATAAGTATAAACTGCAGTTTCTTCTTGGCTCAGGACATCTGCTTAACACACACCTGAATTTCACAGTGAATTTCCATTGAAGGTGGTAAAATCTGAGAACCTAAATAAACAAATAAATAACACACACCACTGTGCACTCCTTCTTATTTATTTATTTCCCCCCTTCTCTCTTCCCCTTCAGATAACGTTGGAGGCCGCAAATATCAAACTACCTAGATTGCCTCAGGGATCCTACTCCCCTTCCGGATCTGGGCAAAAAGCCTACGAGCTGTGTGTGTGTCCCAATGGGCGGTTGTTCCTGACTCAGGCGGGATCTAGTTCCACCTGCCAGATAAAGACAAGCGTCTGCCTTTGAGAGAGACTCTTTGCAGCAGGCGCAGCTAGGGGCAGCATGGCCCCTGCCTGGGCTCCCCAACTATTTTTACTAGAACACAGAAAGCCTATCAAAGACTTTTGTGTGTGGGAGTGTGCGGGTGTGAGTGTGTGGGTGTGAATATATAAATATACAGATATATATAGATATAAATAGATATATATATATATCCTTTGTGTAAAATGAGGTTTCAGTACAAGAAATCCCAGGGTGACCCTCTTTGTGTAGCATTCATTGCATAAAAATTTGTAAGCTGTGCACAAATTAGATCCAGAACCTTCCAAGCAGTGGCAGCAGCTGGAGCCCATGTCTGTGAATCTGTTCTGGGTTTTAGTCTGAACATTAAAGGTGCTATCTACAGTGCTGAAACCTATCCCCCAGATACATTCAGCACCTTGTGTCGTTCCTTTGAAATTTAGACAAAAATATAGAATAGATTCTACCCATCCACCCATCCCATCCAATGGAGAGAGCTCTGCTTCCAAGAGGATTCAAACTGTGTCAAAGTCTCTATAGATAAAGGGAATGCTTTCAAGCCTTTCTAAATTTGGTTAAAATCTCTATCAGACATGACACTTTGCCTACATGGGTGTAAGGAGAAACAATGCCATATGATAAGGATGCACCCATGTTTTATCTTCCACATGTACAGAAAACAAGATCTGTCCCTGTGGCCTTCCAGTGTGTCCATCTCAGATAGATGTAAACATCTTCACATGAGATGGTGTGCGCATGTTCCCACATGGTTTAGTTTTCTCTGCCTTTGTATACCTGAGTAGGCATAATGTCATGTATGAAGCATCTTTTAAAATATAGCTGTCACACACAATAAAGGGCAACACCACTTGTAGCAAATCCTTCTCAGCTCAATTCTGAAGGTAGAAGAAACAAAAGAAATGAAGGTTATCCGGACTATATGGACAGTCTTCCATTCAGTGGAGTTTTCAGAAACAAACAGGAATCTGGATTGTTAATCACTTAACTATTGGATGAATTGGGAAGAATCACATTTTCACTGATATGTCAGCTTCTAAGTCATGGTCTTAAAAATATTCAGCTGATAGTTATTTTAATGGCAGCCTTCCCCATCTTGGGTTGGCCTGCCTTACATTTTGAGAGCCATGCTTAAGATGTAAATGTGATTCTATGGCTATTTGCTAACTCATCAAAGCAAAGTGTAAACTGTCCATTGAAAGGCAACATAATGAGACAAGTATCTCTGATTCTTGTTATACCGGGAGATGATCAGACTTCCTACTGCTTAGGGTGATCCAAGACACCTGTGGTTAAATTACATGTAGCTCACTTCTAATTAGAAATACATATCTTGTGTGCTGCTATCCATAATCCTGGGCCTAATTTGGCTACCTGATGTCTCATTAAGAAGTGACATAAAAGGCCTTATCAAAGTGTTATCTGCTGAAAAGAGCTCAAGCTAAAAGGGGAGTGGTGCCACAAAGCTGGTCCTTCCCTTGGCATCATAGCTGGACACTGGAGGACACTGATTTTACTCATGGAAGATTTCCCACTCAATTGGGAATGCTATTCAGGGCATCTAATCATACAGAGGAGCCCCCCTCCCACTGTACATCTTCCACAGTCCAACTCTCATCATCATCATCATCATCATCATCATCATCATCATCATCATCTGTTTATATAGTGACATCACTGTACATGGCACTTTACCAAGTAAAAGAACAACAAAACAGTTACCCTCAGTCTTACAATCTAAGCCTTAAATGGCATGGATCACTCTTCATGCAGAGGGGCTAAAGACTAGATCAGTGTAAGTGATGACCTATATAATCCATACAAACATCATGTGTAGTACACTGGACCAAATGGGCAAACATGATGCAGCTCCTTGATGTCTCTTTAGAAGAAAAACAGTGGTGGTTCTCCCTCTTGATCACAAGTAGCAAAAAAATCTTAGAAAGAAAGCAATGCAGAGAGGAAGAACCTTGAACTAATTGTCCTTTTCATGTCAACTGTGCCAAACATATTTTTTTTGTCATCATCACTGTCTTTAGTACAGATCAGTATGGAAGCAGCATAGCCTGTGCAAATTGCTTACAGTATAATGCACATCTGACCTGATGAAAAACTACAAAAGTGAGGAGATGTTCTTAGTGTTAGTAAAACACAATCTAGTTTTCACTGCAAGTACATATAAAAATATAGGAAGTTCACAACCATAGGTGTTTGGATCACCCTTTGCTGTCAACAGTTGAGGCTTTCAGTTTCTAAAAATGATTTTTTTTTTATTCCAGAATGAATGCAGAAGAGCTGTATGAGAAAACATTTGCTGGATCATGGCATGAGGACATAAAAAATTTAAAAGGCAGTCATGTGTCTGCCATAATAGACTACTTGGACTAGAAGGACATGGGTAGGGGGCAAGTATCCTCCCTATCTAGAATGTTTTAGGGAGAACAGAACAGCCGATGTCACAAATTATGGATAATTCAAATCTCAGAGATGCTTATTTTGAAGCAGAAGATTCTGATGGTTTGCATTCATTGTGACTGGTTTGCATTCATTGTGACAGAACTGGTTCATTAGAAAGTAATGCAAAGGTTTCTTTTACAATTGAGACTAAGATAATCTTCCCTGTAGGAAAGGCAAAATGGGTGGCCATGTTAGTCTGTTGTAGCCAAAGCAACAGTGAGTCTTGGAATTCTTAAAAATTGCAAGTACCCTAAAATGCATATCACCATAGAACATTTTGTTATGTTTCCCTACAGGAATCATCTATGAGATGGAAGTAATAACATCCCAGATCTGATGTGTCTGGAAGGGCACAGCACTTTTAAAATTGGTTCTATAAATGACTGCCAGATGCATTTCTCTAATCCATGAAAAAAATGACAAATATTGTGGAATCCATTCATACCCCCAAGCTTCATTGAGAATAGATTGATAATTATACTTTTAGCAACTTCAAGACAGAATCTGACATATTCTTTTCAAGCCATTTTGTTTGATTTCTTGTGGCTAGAGAGCACCAAGAGCTTAATTGACAAGATTGTCAGTGTCAATATGGAAAGCACCTTCACTGATTTCAATGGAGCTTGGATTAAGCCATTTCTAAATATTGTACTCTGGTGCTTCAGCTTGATAATAAAGAAGGCCTAAAGACACCACTTTGGGTGGACAGTAAATAAGCAGCTCCACATTACATTTTATAGTGCATATTTACTCAGAAGTGAGTCTCAGTGTGTTCAGTGGAACATACTTCCGGGTAAATATCTTTAAGATTGCAGCCTTAGTGACACTGTTAGAACTTTAAAGCATTTGCAAATTGAATGGGTCTTGTCATCACTTATTTTTCAAGCTGACACTTCAATGCAAGGGGGTCACCCAGGATAACAATTGTATTGGGACACAAGACTATACACCATCTCTGTTCAAAGAGGGAGACGTGCCTATGCCTTAAGTCAATGCACTCAGCAAGGAGAAGCACATCATATTTATCTTATTATTAAGCTCATTTATTTGGCGTGTTGGATTGACAGTTGGAGAGAATGGTGATTGCATTGTTTGAGAGTTGAATGATGGCTTATGAAGCAGACTCACTAGAAATTCATGAAGACTGTGGGACAGCCGAAACAAGTGAAAATCTCTGACATGTTTTGGCCTGAGCATTGAACTTCTGAGTTCATCCCAGATATCCAACTTCAGATCTTCAGAAATGTTTGTATGTGGTGGTAATGTTTTATTTCTTTTTCATTTCATATTGAACATTAATCACATGTAAGGGCCATTTCATTAAGGAATACTTGTCAGCCTGCACAAGATGATAAATGAGCTGGACACTGCAAAGAAAATACACATATTACAATGTAACAGAGTGGTTTGATCTTTTCTTCCCTTTTTAATTTTACTGATAATGAAAGAGGACCTTAAAATGAGTTTCCTTTAGAGGAACAAGGGGGGGTACATACTGGGGGGAGGTGTTGTGTATGTGTGTGTTTGTAACAGAATTGCTTCCCTTTCTGTTAGCTCAATTTTTATGTTAATCTGGTTCTTGATCTTTAAAGATACATATCTAGTTATTAACCACATTGTCTGATATCAAAAGATTATTATACTTGGAGAGGAGATAGAGTGTTGGAAATGATGCTGCCACAACAATCTTCAAATATTCCTTCGTGAACTTGCTTAGTTATTTTTCAGAATTTGCCTTCTAGCATATGAGATCATTGCAGCCTAACAATTCCAAATATCATTCTTCTCACTAGAAAAAGATTACTGTTCATTGTTTAAGTTCTTCTTTGCTGCATTTGCCAGATGTACACTTGCTTTAGACATTGCCCAAGCCCCATGTGGAAAAGGCAACTTGTAAAAGTACATATTGTTGAAGAACTTTCCTCTTCTTGTCCTCCACCAACTTTTTTTTCCTCTGGCAAAGGTAAAGCATTAAAGTTACAGGCTACCCAAGGTTTTTGTTTGGGGCTAAGGCAATATATAAGCCTATGTAGACTGTGGGAATTTTCTTGGAAGTTTTCCCAGTGTTGTTAAGAGCAACAGTTTAGTGTGGCAAAAAGCCATACCTTTCAGAACTGAGCATCATACTTGTGCATTTTAGGCACTTTTAGGCATGGTGTAATCCTATGGTTCTTGGAAAATCCTGCTCTGACTTCACAGGCAATTTAAAAGGACTCCTCCCCTTCCCTTTCAAAAAGATCTCCATCTTTCATCACTCCAGTCTCACAGGTTCAGCACTGAGGGTGGAGGAGAGATGAGAGACCTAGGAGATTATCACATGGCTTTTTCTCCTGAGCTGAGCATGGGCAGAAACCACTTAAAAATGGATTTTATCACACACCTCCACACCCAGGTCAGATCTAATCTAGACTTCTGCCATACTTTACAAAGAAGGGGACTTTCCTGTTCTTTGCAATGTCCGGATCAGGTCCGACCTGGGCACAGAGGTGTGCAATAAAATCCATTTTTATACAGTTTCAGCCCATACCCGGCTTGGGAGATTATGTCTCTCTGAACATCGACAGCCCAGAGCATTGTAACACAACAATAAGATTGCATGGTCAGCCATCTTTTCAAGGGAAATGATTTAAAGAACTTCCATGACATCCCCAAAATTGTACCTCTACATTCTCTTGGAAATGTAGAGGCTAACTAAGCATCATGATCTGTATAGATTTTATTTATTTTTTAGAAAAATTATACCTCTGCATTCTCTTGGAAATGTAGAGCCCAACTTTTCCCATCATAATTTGTATTGCCTTTGTTTATTTTTTAGAAAAATCCCAAAAATTATGATATACCATTTTCAGAGTGTTGAGTTATACAGGCCAGAATTCCAGAGGCGACTTCTGCTGATAGAACTATAGATTCCAAGAGAACTAGGAGGGTTGAATACCTCCCTTTCATGAATATGGAGAGCCAGTGTGGTATCGTGGCATGAGTGTCAGACTAGGACACTGGGAGACCAGGATTTGGATCCCCATTCATCCATGGAAACCCACTAGGTGGCCATGAGCAAGTCACATTCTCTCAGACCCAAGGAAAGCAAGGGCAAACCCCCTCTGAACACATTCTCCCAAGAAAGTCCCATGATAGGTTCACTTTAGGGTTGCCATAAATCGGAAATGACCTTGAGGCACACAACAACAACAACAACAACTATTTCTTCTTGCTTTATTTCCAGAATGAATGTGTAAGATGCAAGGAGGAGATAAGGGGAGGCAAGTTCCAAAACTTCTGCCAGCAGAACCTTGGATTTATCCCACAGTATCAAAATAACAAGTCACTGCTTATTCAATGGTTACAAGCATTCATAAAACAGATAAGGATGAATTCTTAGTATATAACTTGGTTTGCTTAATTCTCTGTTTTTAAAAGGATCACAAGTATGTTGCCAGCATCCATCATTTTGCACATCCTAGATTTTGATCAGTGACACATGTATTCCTGTATAAAGATGGGGAGATATTTTTAACGGTCTATGGATGGGGGAGGGGGGGAATGTTATATACCAGCAACTGAAACCTGTATGTTTTATGAATGCATTTTAAAATGGAGTGTTATTCTGATACAATAATGGCTTCATGCTCTATCCTTTTTCTACTTAGAAACAGTTTCATAAATAATCTTCATTTAAAAGGATATGCTTGGGATATGAATAAACTGCACATTTCCCCCCATTTCATTATGAAAATGCACACTTTTTCTATTTATTTAAAAAATTGTTCAGGTTCCTTTTGTCATTTAATGACCCACATGCATTGTATGCTCTAGTCTGGAGTGATCTTGCTTTACATTTTTCTTTGGCTTCATGCTTATTTTCAGTGCATATGTTGTCTATACGCTCTCTTTGCTTAAATCCAGTAAGATCTATTGTTCAGGTTTGCTCCACACTGGGATTTCTCCCAGATGACAATTTATCTCTAGTTGCCAAGGAGAAACAAAAGGTGGATGCTGAGCCTGCTCATGCTGAAGTCAATGTAAGAAAAGCCAGTAGCTTAAATGCATCCAGTAGACCTCCTAGGGATTTTTTTCTATCAAAATTTAGGACCTATTCTTGGCCTGAGATTAACCAATTCATGTCAATCAAAATTTTGTCAGTGAGTTCAGTGGCTGTATCATCACACCTCTTGAAATACAACTGCTTCTTTCTGAAATACTTAGCAGGATATTCAGAAAAAAATGAAGTCTCCATGAATGCAACAGCTCAAAAGAAATATTTCTACTTACTGTGACAATTAACATTGTAGGTCTTTCAGAACATGTTAGAATTGTTTTTACATGTAGGATATATTGTGGAAAGCTGTTGTTAACAGTTGCCTGTATATCAGTGACATACGAAAAATGGTTGAAAGCAGGTTGTATCAAAATGATTTTGGCTTGGTTTGATTCAGCAGTCAGCATAATAATTAGGCCAACCATTTAGAAAAGAGGTTGCTTTTGATGAAACGTTCATAAAGACACAATAGGCCAAGATCCTGCATCAAGAGACATAACTATGACAATGGAGAGTGTTGTAGCTGTATATTTTGATGAGACCTCCGAAATCTCACTTTAGAAACTAAATAGCACTACTAGCATAGGAGTTTCTGAGACACTGTTGGGAAGAGTCATGAGTGAAAAAGTGTGTACCCTCTCCTGATAGTTTGGTGCTTTCTGTTGGGTCCTGTCTCAGCTGCTTGTTGGAAAGCACTTCATTGCTAGGAGAGGAGTGGAGACTTCGTCACTCACCATCCTACTCCCTAGCATCTCAGAAATCCCTACATTGGTGGTGCTTCCTGGCTTGTAAGATAGGTTTGGGAGGGACACATTCAATCATTGCCCTGACACAACGACCATAAACATGAATTCAAAAAGTTAAAATGTCATAACTCTGGCTAACAACATTAAAATACTCAAAAGGATGTCAGCCATCAGTCTTTTAATGGTGCCAGGATGTCGTGCAAGTAATAGTTGTATAGGGGTTAGGCTTGTGTGCATTTGATGTACCAATGGGTTGCTTCTATCACTTAAAACTTAGTTAATTATATGGAAGATGTACAGCTCTGAGAAAGCTAGGTCTATCTAAGCCTGCAGTCTGATTATTATTATTATTATTAACCTTTATTTATAAAGCGCTGTAAATTTACACAGCACTGTACATGCAATCTTTATAATTAGACAGTTCCCTGCCCTCAGGCTTACAATCTAAAAAGACATGATACAAAAGGAGAAGGGAGTGGTAGTGGGGAAGGGGAAGTGGATGAGGGCCAGGAGTTCTACTCTACCTCCGAGGTCTGTACCAAGGGAGATGGACTGGAGGGAGGGCTTGGCTTCTTAATGGATGGTTAATCTTCTTCCAGGGAGGCCTGATGGAGCTAGCCTGCCTCTCTAGTAGGATAATACATATAAATACATAGCAATACAGGAAATGATTCAATAAAACAGACAACAAAAGAACATCAAATAGCAAGTGACAATTATGCAATGCCTGGGAACGCTAATATATACTTATTTTGGTTTAGGTTACTAAACTCTCTCTGGAATACTTCTGAATAGACATGTAAATTACTGTATTGTAAATCTCACTGATTTCAAAAAGGTAACTCCACTTTTCTCTGGATTGTGTTAAAGATAAACCCTTTTATTTGTCCCCATGCTGTGGCTGGCAATATATATTCAAAATCCGTTCCCATAGACAAATGTATCAACTTGTGGTTTGGTTGAATAAAAATGGTTATGTGGCATACCACCCTTACTGTAGTGCCCTCATGGGAAATAAGCATGCCATCTGAATGTCACAGTTTCCACTGGTTGTGTAAATTGACCCTCAGATACATAATGTTTTGTTGAGTTTCAGAGTTGTCTTCCATTTGGCAATGTGTAGCAATGGCTGGAGTCTATGCCAAAGAGGTGGATACACTCTGGGTTTTAGACTCAACTTGAAAGGAGCTCTCCAAAGTGCTGAATCCCCAAAACATTTACAACATCTTGGACTGGTCCATTAAAGTTCACACTAAAGCTTGAAGCAAATTTATCTTTCCACCAACATGGCAGCCACCAGCATCCATGGGTAGGGAAAGAGAAGTTTAAATAATCATGCATATTTGCAGCCAGCTTTCTGATTATTATATATTTTGATGAGCAGAGGGCATACTACAGTAAGAATAATGTCTGCTAAGCACAAACCCATGCTTTTGTTCTTGCCAAACACAGAACAAAATAATTCTATCAATTGTGTCTAGATCAAGTAATAATGCCACTCTATTCTGCTTTGATCAGGCCTCACCTGGAATAGTGTGTCCAGTTCTGGACACTACAATTCAAAAAGGATTTTGACAAGCTGGAGCATGTCCAGATGAGCATGACCAAAATGATGAAGAGTCTGGAAACTATGCCTTACAAAGAGTGACTTAGGGAGCTATGTTAATTTAGCAAAGAGACAGTTAAGAGATGATACTGCAGCCCCTTTAAACATTGGAAGGGGTTTCATGCTGAGGATGGAACAAGCTTGTTTTCTGCAGCTCCAGAGAATAGGACCCAGAGCAATGAATTCAAACTCCAGAAAAAAAGGATTCCACCTCAACATTAGGAGGAACTTCCCAACAGTAAGAACTGTTCAACAGCAGAATATGTTGCCTTGGAGTGTGGTAGCCTTTTTAAACAGAGGCTCAGTGGCAATCTATTGGGGGTGCTTTGACTGTGTGTTCCTGCATGGTAGGGGTTGGATTGGATGGCACTTGCGGTCTCTTCCAACTCTATTATTCTAAGATATACTGTCTGCTCTGGCTGCATACACATGTGGTTAGAGTGTTAATGTCTCCATTATGCCAGGTTAATTCCATGAACCATCATTAAATGGGTATAATTTGCAATGAGACAGTTCACTTTAACCTATGTCTTTAAATGGCACACAGATCTAAAGAGGCCAGAAGCTGCACCAAAGGGCTGGAGCATGGCTTTGGCACAGCTTCCAACCTCTTAGGATGCATGCATCGTTTAAATAGCTTACCTTCAAAGTGACTCAAAGCAGCTTTATTTTGGCCTGCCTGTTCAGGCCCTAAGTATCCATTGATTCAATGAGTATATTTAAGTTGCAACTAGCTATTGGATTTAGTTTGTGTCCTCATGCACTTGTCCAGTATAAGTTATTGTTTTTGCTCTCTTTGACTCTGGTTATCATAAAACTCCATGCCCCCATAAACATTCCTCCAGTAATTCTTCCCTCCTTGAGTGTCAGAGCTTGTAAGTGAAACTGTTTGTGTGTCTCTTAATAATGACCTCTTGTGAATGTAAGTTTCTCTTTTTAAAAAAATAGCAGTAGGGGGGAGTCTCAAGCCAGTGCACTAATTTAACATATTTAGCGTCAACATGAGCTGGCAGTTCAGTCACAGAGTTCATGGCATTAAAGTATGTTAGAAAAAAGTCTGTAAGTAACTTGTCTTCCTAATGAAGAAAAGAATAGTGTCATACATTTAAGGGTGTATAAAAGAGGGGGGGGGGGGGGGGCTTGAAAATTTGAAAGAAGAAATGTAGCCCTCATGAGACTTGTTAAAACATTTCTGAGAGAAAAGAAAGTCAATGTTGTGAGCAAGTTCACAGTTTCCTCTCATATGGGTAGAACTCCATGATTCTGTTGCCAAGCAAGGACCACTAAAGCCATTTTCATCATCTGTCTAAGGCAGAGACACTTAGTAGTTCTTGCATTAGAGTGGAAGAACACTTCAGATTCCTGCATCATTTGCTAAAGTGCAGTGTGCCGTGATTTTTAAACATTAAGTAAGATTCAACACTAAAAGGCAGATTTAAGGTACAGTCCTATGTGAATCTGGTAGATATCAATGGGACTTACCTCTGGGGAATCTTTTACACTCTTAATTCTCCTACATTTTAAGTCCTGAGTCTTCTTGGCTGGTACTAACTAGAGTAGGTAGTACTGTAAATGACAATGATTAAATGAATCTTCTCTAAATAGGGCTAAAATGCTTGTGCAGAGACACGTTTCTTGCATTAAGCTAGAATGTGTCCATGGCATCATAGATTCTGAAATGTATACTATATACATTCAGCCTTCCATATCCATGGATTCTTTATCCATGGATTCAACCATCCATGATTTGAAAGTATTCAAAACATATAAATTCCAAAAACAAAACTTTGATTTTGCTATTTCATACAAGAGACACCATTTTGCTACACCACTGGATTTAAAGGGACTTGAGTATCCATGGATTTTGGTATCCACGGGGGATCCTGGAATCAAACCCCAGCAGTTACTAAAGGCCCACTCTAGAAATAAATGAATCACTTAGAATATTTCAGAGCCCAAAGGTGCTGCCAGATATCTTTTTCTGCAGTACAAAGGGTAGTCTAGGTAGTTGCTTCTGTTTTTGGAGCAGACTGAAATACCCTACCTATGTTTAGCTATGTTTCTTCTCATTCTGCTGTGTAACCTGACAAGGATTGTGAAGATATATGCACTGGGAGAAAATGAAAGATATTTGCTCATTTATGTTATTGTATTCATCTGATTATACTTCCAATCTGATCCACAACCCAATTTTGCAGAAGAGTTTAGATGTTAGCCAGTTCAGATTGACAGAACTCGGTGAGCTGGCATCCTCAAAGCTCTTCTACTTGAATGGACTGTGGAAGTGGGTTATTTATAAATTGAAGTGTAAACAATTATGTGCATGGGTAGGTAAAGGTAATTTTTATTCTTTGTACTTTGGTACTCAGAATTTAAAAATGGCAGCAGTTCCACTTGAACTTGTTATATAAAAGCAAGAAACGTTTTTTTCCAATTCCATCTTGGAAATATAACTTCAGGCCTCATTCCCACTAAATCGATTTGAACTGGTTCAAATGACCCTGGGCCACACTTAATCCAAATCGCTGAAGCGATTCCAAGAGGGGGACATGTGCTAGACCCATTTAACCCGCTTCTTTTTGATACTGATTTTTTCTGCTTCTTTTTTGATAAATCAATTCAGTGCAAGTGTGAATGACATGCAGATTGGAATAGATTCAAATTTCCCCTTTGGCTGACTGGAACCGAATCATTTTGAATTGATTCAGTTGTGAATGGGAACCACAAGTGGATTATTTTGGAGGGGGGGAAATGCGATTGAGGCAAATACAGTGGGGGGGAAATGCGATCGGGGCAAATATAGTGGGAACCACACTCCACTGTCAAATCAATCCATCAATTTGGATCACACATCAATTTATCTGTGAGTGGAAATGGGCCCTCAGATTTTGGGGAGCTTTCTTTTGAAAGCTTTCTTCATGGTTTTCTTCATTAAGTTGAGTGGGGCTAGCATTGCAGTTTTACCCTGCTTTGGAAGTTCTTATCCTTACAGCTTCCTGTATTTCTTGCAGGGTAGTCCAGTTGCATAAAAATTATTGATGGTTGTTGATTTTACTGGAACAGATTGCTACTGTAATGCAGCAGGCAGAGCTATCCAAATTAAGGCACACCGGCATCCTGAAATCTCTCCTGCAAATCTGGCAAAGCCACGGGGATGTGAAAGTCCTCGGAAATTAATTTGAATAGTACAGATGGTATTCTGCTAGGAAAGCCCAGCAGCATTGCCATTTGCTGGAAAGGTTTTCTTTTCTTTTATCAGAACCTCCTGTCTTCCTTTGCCTCACATTTTCCTGGCTGGTGC
The DNA here is from genome assembly GCF_019175285.1 of Sceloporus undulatus. Lineage (NCBI taxonomy): Eukaryota > Metazoa > Chordata > Lepidosauria > Squamata > Phrynosomatidae > Sceloporus > Sceloporus undulatus. Next base: position 85,419,034 of record NC_056523.1, on the reverse strand, counting down.
AATTGTTTCACAGCAGCATGTCACCTATGAAGATAAGAGACCAAGCATCTCTTAAGATCTCTTTGACAAAGGTGGGTTGTTGATCACTTGGTGACCAATTTGAGGGGGCTTTTTGGCTGTGAAAGGTCCACCATAGAAGAATTGGGATTATTTGTCTTTCTGTTATATCTGCTGTCTCCCTGCCGAGGTTGTAGGCAGCAGATGGAAAGATTTGTACAGAGATGTTACATTTGCATAGCTCTTTCCTGCCAAAAAAATTGAAATAAAGACATGCCACCTAAGAAAATAGGCCTTTTCCTCAGCAATCTTTTCTCTTTTTAAGGGATTCTTTGAGACCTTTTCCCCTCAGGAAGAACCATTTCTAAATCTCACAGAACAGTAAGCTTGCTTTGCAGTGTGTGTCAGGTGCATATTTGCGTTGCATAAATTTATTCTGTATTTTAAGTGGGTTTTGTTTTCGTTCCCTTTTCTAAAACTATACTCACTGATAAGAAATAAAATAGTCTGCTGCTTGAATGCATTATTCTTTTCTAAAGCAATGTTGTTTCTTTGGGCTTTTAGAATTTATAGCACAGATATCTCTTTAACACTTTTTGAACAGTTTTGAATTTTAAAAAATAACAATGCATCCCACAAACAACTATATGGGTTTCTATTTTCCAAACAAGATAGGATAACAGGGCCAGAGTAGTGTTGATGACTTTCTCTGTTCTAAACCCCACTTATATCAGCCTAAGTCCTATTTTATTTTATTTTATTTTATTTTATTTTGGTATGATGAAAAGAGGTCTCCAGTATCCCCTTACACAGCTTTTACTCTGGGTTCAAAAGGATGACTAGATGGCTCTTGGTTTCAGCTCCACTCCCAACCACTGGATGTGTTTGTGCACCCAGGTAAAAGGGGTAACCTTCGCTCCAGGACCACTGATGGAGCTATGCTGGCAGAAATTTACACTCTACAAGCAGTCCAATAGGACTTAGCCAGAGTATCTACAGAGAAAATATTTCTGTTTTTCACTCTCCCTACAGTTTAATTATTTGTACAACAGACAGACAGACAGACAGACAGACAGAGCAAGTTCTTCATTTTTCTTTGTAAAAGAGTCATTACTTGGGTCCTCCTCTGAGTTTGCCATCACCAGCTCCAGCTAATTATAGTCATTATAAAGGCAAAATATAATTGGTGCTTTGGTGGTGTATTAGTGATGCCCCTGATTATAAGCATAAGCACTCCAAATGATATGAATTGCCAAGACTATTGCTGTCCAGTGTTCTCTGCTGTCTTGCACCCATCAAGCATGATGGTCAAGGCAGGTGAGCCTTGTCAGACACCAATACAGTCTGCATTCACATATGCAAAAAGATGTTGCCTTTTGAACAAGGAGCCAAGAGGTTGGGCTATGGGGCTTTTTACCTGTTGGTTTTATTTATTTATGTATTTATGTGTTTTATTATGTATGTATTTTAATCTGTTGTGAGCCGCCCTGATCGTAGGAAGGGCGGCATATAAATAAAAATTTTATTTATTATTTATTTATTATTATTAGTAGGCTCAACTATGACTGCACCCTATGATAGAGAGGCTAAGACCATAATTTTTTAAGAACAAGGAGAGAGTTCCAGTGTGTGTGAGTGTTATTGATTAGTTTCACAATGGTTAAAGTACTGTTTGAAAATGTGTGGAACTGATAGTAGCAGTGAGAATTTCTCCACTCCACTCCCTCCTTCTAAACTGTGACATGTTGACATCTGTTAGGACCAAAACATGTGATACAGATCTGTGATCATTTTTCCCATTGCTTTCTTTTCTCTACTTCTATTTGTTTACTACTACTGCTATGACAGCTATTAGTACTGCTATTACTACTCACTAAATTACAGAGCCGAGATTTCTGATTTTGATAATAGTAATGGGTATCTTTGCCCTGGTCTAAATCTATCCCTACCCATCTTCCACCAGTGACATTTGCCCCATACTTACCCAAGCACAATTTATCCCCCTTACCCCAGCAAAATTTTCTCAATTGAAATCCACCACCACCCTGGCCACTACTGGTGCAACAAGATGAAGGGATGGAATTGAGGCATAATGACAAGGCAATAGCCTAGTGGATAGATTAAAAACCAACCCATCCAGTATTTTTGAACCAGTTAAAACTGGACCCATCTCCAATGATTCATGTTTAAACATGTAAGAAAACCCCAGACCTGTCATCACATCTGTTTCATTTCCTAAATCTACGTATTCCATATACTTCCCAAAAACTGAGACAACTGAGGGCCCTAGTCCCAGGTTTTGAACTGCTTTTATTTAACAAAATAGCTCCCAGTATGCCACAGTACTTTGTATTGTTCTCGATGTGTATGTGCTTCTCTCAGCCTTTTCCCATTGCTTTCCATAGTGGCAGTGAAAACCATTGGCTGGAATTCTGTTATTGTCATACACACATGTAACCTGGTATTGCGCGTGCACATCCCCCTTTTGAATGCTGTGGGAGGGTGTATTCAATACCTCTATGTGCATTGCCACTCCAGGCACCTTCAAAGTACCTAGAGTGCCCTACAGTGGGCATTTACCGGCTGTGAGGCCAAGACGCACCTAGTCACACCTAACTGCAATTCTGCAGCTGGTAGATGGGAGCAGGCATCATCCACCCATGTACTCAATGGATATCTGGAACTGTGATGTTAGCTGCCTTCTCCTTGCTGCAGAACTGCAAAATTCCATTTTTACAATATCTCTCATTTCATCTTAATAAAAATAATAAAATCTTAATAAAATTTCAAAGGGCTAAATGTATTTAAAACCCTATCCTCAGTTCAGCTGAACTGAGGTTTCAGGGTTTAATCTGATATCTTGTGCAACTTCACTGGGTTGCAAGTAGCAGTTGTTTGGTATTGTTGTATATGGCATCTGTTCTTGTTGCTGTTTTACATATCACTTCTGTAATGGCAGTGTAAATCCTCTGTTGACCAATATGAACAGTTAATTTTAAAAAAATGACTTGGCTTAAATCTTGCACTGATAACTTTCACAGCTGCACACAAGTGCCATGGGAGAGGTTTACATATGCTTTTAGAGGTGCATGTGAAAATGTTCTCAAGCTCTTAGCTGACATTGTGAAATAGAAAGTTCACAAGTGGTTGACACTGAGCCCTGCTGAATCAAACCAAAGGTCCATCTTATCAAGTATTCATTATCCAATAGCAGCCATCCACATGCTTTTTTTCAAGCAGTGTCACTGAATCATGAAGCCCCCTCCCTCATGTTCTAAGTCCCCAGCATGTCATAGTTAGGGAGCTGCTTTGAAATGAGCTTGCTGAAGCTTGGCGCCACAAATGGGCTGGATCCAGACTTAGTCATGTTTAAAGTAAACCCACTGGATCTGGATTGTGGGCATGCAACAATGCTGCAGGAACTGGATTTTCCGAACTCCTCCTGGCCATGGAAGCTCCAAATCTATATTGGTAGGTAGGATACTGGTGAATGTGATAAGCAGTAGGTGAAATGAAAAGAAGAGTCCTCCCCCAATAACTGGGCAGAGGTACCTTCTGAAGTGCAGTTCCTCCATACATGAAAGAAAGGCCTTGGATCAAGCCATAAAAATCAATGGGATTTTAAATGCAATTCCTTTCTCCAGTTGATATCAGTGGATCTACTCTAAGCATGACTAAGTCAGGATATAAACTGTCTAAGTAAAGATTTTTAGGACTCACAGTCCCAAGCAAGTAAGCCTACTGTGTTTAATAGGATTTACTTTCAGGTAAGTTTGCTTGGAGTTTGAAGTATTAATGTCAGTTTCCTGATCATAGCTATCACTTATTTTAATACCTTGCCTTGTCTGCCTTGTCTGGACACTGGTGCTTGACACATCAGATAATTACCAGTGTTGATATACTAAAATACTGTGTAGACAAAATCCTGAAAGCAGAAGACGTTTTCTGCTGGTATAAAGCAATGAAATGGAGAACTGTCAGACTCCTCTCTCTCTTGGAATGTAGCATAAAAGCAAAGCTTGTATGCCATCCCAGTTTTGCATCTATGTGAGTACTTAGTCTTGATACCAAGGTGTTTATCATGTAAACAGGACAAATATTAAATGTTTTCTCATGAAGAGGTTCACATTTTGTTTTTCTCCTTTATTTTATTTTATTTTTAATTTATGTATGTGTGTGATTGTATGAGAAAAAAACAAAGCTTTTTTTTATCAAGTAACATCAGTCCTTGCACATTCTATGCAAAATTTTGTAAGCATTGCAATAATGCTATGAATTACACAAGGAACTATTTTAACTTTATTACACTTTCTGTATAAAAAGGATTTGTATTTAAAATTATTTCAATTGCAATCTTGTAAAATATATTAATAAAATAATGATTGTTAAGAAAGGAAGTGTGGCTCCTTTTTTAAACCCAGTTATAGGTACAGCCAGCATGGTGTAGTAGTTTGTGTGTTGGCTTACGACTCTGGAGACCAGGGGAATCAGCCATTGAAACCCACTGGGTCATCTTGATGTGATGTGGATGAGAACTCCAATGAACCCACACACAGAGAGAGACTTAAATATTGAAAGATTGTAGTAACTGCTATACGTATTCCAACCACTCAAAAGTTAGTCACCTTGACCCTTTCTTTGACCATGTACAAGCATATCTGCCCAGACATCTCACAAATGTCCCTACACATCCAGAAGATCTGTTTATTTCAGAGGAAAGAAACGTCTACATGTGTAAGAAACCATGTGGATGATTCTTTTCACTGAAATGAATGGAGAAAGGACCCCACAGAGCAGTCTGTGTCTTCAATGGAGTTCTCATCCACATTTCTAGATCAGGGTGTGGAGAACAGGTAGCAGAGATAGAATCCACAACAGAAGGAGATTGCTTCCTAGGTTGTGACAGCTCAAGCCTGTCAATGGGAACTAGTGTGGGGCAGCTTGTTTCTCCTTTCCACCCTGGCCTCAATTCATTATTTTCACATTTTTAATTTCCAGTTACACTAAATGGGAGGAAAATCAAACTTGTCAGTGCAACAAACAGGCCTTGAATCCATGGAATTCTCTCCTCTGTCATTACAGATGTGAATCTACATCAGTGGAACTTTCTGCTAGCATACTGGGGGCTCTAAGGGGGGGGGGGGGGGGTAAAGGGGGTCTGCTGCCAAGAATGCTCCACTGCTAGGGTGGCACTTCTAGGGGGAAAACTGCCTATCATTGGCTAACTGATGGACTTTAGAACTGAAACCAAAAATAAAAAAAATGTTCTTGTACTTCCTGAAGAGATTATAGAGATGGCTAGAAGATGTGGTCCCTGTCTATAACACTGTCATGTGTCTCTTCCTATCCAGCTACCAATGATGTAGGAGTCACTTTAGGCTCAAGCAAAGCACAATGCAAGTGGTCACTGAAAAGCATCCCATGCCCATGGCCCAACCAAAAAATCTCCACAAGGACATTAAAATAAGAATATGATATTATTGCTCTAATGTTTCCAAAGCCAGAAGGAAGAACACAGTCATTTCGGTGGATATAGAAGAAAAATATTTTAATTTTGAATTGAGCTAGCAAACCTTTTTTACCACCTCAGCAAACAATTAAATCAGTTTCACAGATTTTTGATTAGCTACAACTGGGGCCTTGTTCCCACTATGTTTAAATCAGGATCGGAATCCGGGTTAAATGGGCATGGTTCCCACTTAATCCAATTATAGAAATCGATTATAGAAATTCAGAAAGGGAGGGCCATGCTTTTTGACCATTTTTACCCACTTAACTGGCATCAAAAAGATGCTGATAAAATGGAGTGTTTTGTGGGCTGAATGATCAAGTGGGAACTAGGCGGACCTGAATCAGAATCAAATCCGCCCTAGTTCCTGGCAGCCCAGCCTGGAGGCATCTGGCATGGCCCGGCCTGTCACTGGTCTCTCCTGGCCCCAAAATCCCCAGCCCACCCTCCTTACTGGCTTCTTTGGCCACTGACTGGCTTCCCTGCACCTTTTTTTAAATTTACTGCTGCCGGGGAAGGAGGGAAGGAGATTGCAGAGAAACTGAAAGCCTTGCAACCTCCTTCCCAGCTTCCCGCCAGCTTCTCTGTGACCTCCTTCTGGCCTCCCCGGCCACGGGAGATTTTAAAAAATGTCACAGGGAAGCTGGTCAGCAGTCAAAGAAGCTGGTAAGGAGACTGGGCCATGGATTTTGGGGCCAGGAGAGGCCAGTGATGGGATGGGCCAACAAGCTGTCCCCCACCACTTGTTGATTCCTGAAACTGGCACAAACGTAATGGGAACTACATTTTTTATGAACCAGTTTCAGGAATTGGTTCAGAAAATGGATTTTCCAGTAAGTGCGAATGGCCTGGAGTAGACCCACTGAAATAAAAGCTGAATTGTGAGCCCACATGTAAATGCCTCTGATTCAATGGCTCTGCTCTAGTAGGGACTAACAATAGGATTCATGTTAGTAGTTACCTCCACAGTACACACCCTGGTTAATACTGTCCAGTGAGAAGGAATGAAATAACAATGTGATTGTTCTACACTGCCTGGTTCTAACACCTGAAAAATGTTAGATATATCGGGTAACTGTGCCAGATTGTCCTTGAAGTCAGAACTAGCCTGAACTTTCAACAGGAGAGATATTGGCTGCAATCCTGAAAGGCTCAGAATAGCAAAATAGTTCTGCACATAGGCCTATCCTAAGCTGAGCCATATATTGTCTTTCCAGACTCACCGTTCAGCCTCTAAATTCCCCACCTTGTGGGCATTGGGCAGAATTGGAAAAGTATCCAGCAATATCCATCACAGTCCAGAAGACTTTGGAGGAGGTATGACAAGTTGGGGGGGGGGGGGCTTTCAACATTGTGGAGTAAGAAAGTGGAGAACCAACTTCCATAGTCCCCAAGGTCAAATGCCCAAAGACAGATGCACACAGAATCCATGTTTCTATGCCACTAACAGGATGTCAGTCATTGAAACTGATGGCTAGCATCCTGTCCAGTATTTACAAGATTGTAAATGAGATTTACAATCTCATAACTTTAGGGATTAATGGATTAAATGACTCAACATGAGTTACAAACATCCCTCTTAAATCCAACTCCAACCAAACTGAGTCACTGGGAAATGACAGATGTGCCATTGTTGTAGCTACATCTGAGGATGCAGAATCTTACAATTAAAATTGGTCACTGGTTCCCAAATGTAGCTAAATAAGGACTGAGATCCTTCACTGCTGGATTTTAAAGTTCCATAAAGAGTACTGAAATCTCATTTCCCCTCCTGACATGCTTCCCCTAAATATTTTCTTTCTGGGTACCCCCTCCATGACCATTCACTGGGCAGGGGAACATGGAGGAGAACAAAGGAGTACCACGCAGCAGCCAACACATCAGTTCATCCTCCTGAACAGACCTGCTGAATTCCTCCATCCATTTTGGCCACAAAAGTACTATACACAGGTGTAACTTTCAGTTAAGGTTGAGTATGTTATTAACAGGATGCCAGTTACAGTTGGGTTTAATGTAAAGTGGAGGAAAAGAAAGGTACAAAATGATCATGTGGCAATTATCTATTTTTGTATTTATTGCAAATTAATGCTGGTGTAAAATAAAACTGAGTTTGCAAGCCTACATTAAAATATGCAGTTATTTCAGTCTCTTTTCTTCTTATTTTAATAAAACATTATTAATAAATTGTATCAGGATATTAAGAGGGTCATATGAGTTTGTTCTGTACAAGTATCAATATATTTTTAAAACTACAAGCTTCTGATAATATTTTTTTGGCTGTTGCATGTTTCTGTCCACCCACAGAAATGCTTATTTTCCCTGCAAGGCCTTTATTTTCATCTTACAAGAAAACACACTAGTGTACTCAGAAAATGCCAACTGTCATGCTAGGATGGAATATGTTGGCACCATCTGCTCTTCTTTATTAAGCAAGGATGGTGGGTGTGGACTTAATGAGAATGCATCAAATATTTAATTTTGAAAACATCATTGGAGGGAGTGACTTTTGATGGCAAAAGCAGAAGCTTGTCGAAACTAAACAGAACCAAATACCAAGACCTAACAAAAGCTGTAGATGCTTTCAAGGAAAGGCTGTTGCTAGGTATCTAAGCACTAATGTGACGAAAATGTGATTTCAAGGTGTCAGTCACATCCAAAACACACAGGTTGCTAGGATTTCACATGTATAGGTACTACCAATTTGCCTAAACATAGACAATCATGAAAAATTATTTACTAAGGAGGGAAGGGAGCATAACTCAATGAGAGAGTGCATGCATTTCAAGAAGATTTTACTCTTTATAAAGGATGAGGTAACAAGGGAATCTGTTATGAAGCCCTGTGGATTTTATGCCACTTTAACAATTTGAGATGTCCCTCCACCCAAAGAAGAACTTTCAACTTTGAAAATTCACAAATTCTTTTGCAGCTCTAACAGCAAGCAATTTTACACACACATTTCAGTTCACATACATCATGCTCACCAGTCCCACCAAGCTAACGTCAGTTATATCTGTGGTTACTGGGACACATAGACTGCATCCTATTAGTGTCTTACATATATCTAAGTGCAGCTTTTGTACATAAGTCCATTTTTAGATAGGGTACAGAGGTCTATTCTTTTGTCCTGGTGTTTCATCCAAAACCCTCCCATCACCTTCCAGAAGCTTTTATCAGACAGCATGGGAGAGTAAATTTAGACCATGGAAATCCAGCTGCTCTAAGGTGCTCTATTTCTTCCTCTCCCCTACTGAGCTGAAACCATGAGCTTCTCTGTAGTCTTAATTGCCTCCCCGCTCCTTCCTTTCTCCAGTAGTAACAATGCTAGTGAGCAGTAGGAGGACATGGAACTGTTCATGCAGACCTATAAACACATAGGATTTCAGGCATTGTGCACATCTGATGGAGTAGATGAGATGGTCTACAATATTGGGGATTATCAGAATTGTAACACAGACAAATGGTGTATATTATTTTCAACAAATTAAATGTCTAACTAGATCATGACCAATGGTAAAGAGGATGGAAAATAAATAGGAATTCAAAAATAGAACTGATATGATCACTCCGGAAAATTTGCAATCATGTCAACAGAATCTTCTTCAGTGACTTATCACATGTAAATCCAATCAAAATTGCAATATATAGTCTTAATTTCAATATTCAAGATTCATCCAGCAACTTGACTCCTATCAGTAAAAGGTAATCAAAAATACAGAGTATACGACACCTAATACTGCAAAGGAAAAATAGATAACATATATGCATACCATGAAAATCCCAATGAGATATGTGAATGCTGTGGATATAGTATATCTAGATTTCAGTAAGACCTTTGACAAGGTTTCCCATGACATTCTTGCAAACAAGCCTGTAAAATGTGGGCTAGACAAGGCAACTGTTACATGGATTAGTAATTGGTTGACTGGCCGAACCCAAAGGGTGCTCAACAATGGCCGCCAATGGCTCCTTTTCATCCTGGAGAGAAATGACCAGTGGGGTTCTATTCTGGGCCCAGTGCTATTCAACATCTTTATCAATGACTTGGATGACAGAATTGGGGGCATACATATCAAATTTGCAGATGACACCAAATTAGGAAGAATAGCTAATGCTCCAGAGGACAGGATCAACATTCAAAACGATCTAAATAGACTAGAAAGCTGGGCCAAAGCTAACAAAATGAAATTCAACACAGAGAAATGTAAGGTACTGCACTTAGGGCAGAAAAATAAAATGTACAGATATAGGATGGGGGACACCTGGCTGAATGAAACTACATGTGAAAGGGATCTAGGAGTCCAAGTAGACCACAAGTTGAACATGAGTCAATAGTGCCAAGCGGCACCTAACAAAGCCAATGCGATTTTAGGCTGCATCAATAGAAGTATATTGTCTAATCAAGGGAAGTAATATTGCAAATCTATTCTACTCTGGTCAGGCCTCACCTGGAATATTGTGTCCAGTTCTGGGCACCACAATTTAAAAAGGATGTGGATAAAGTGGAGCGTGTCCAAAGGAGGGCTAATAAAATGGTGAAGGGTCTGGAAACCATGGCCTATGAGGAACGACTCAGGGAGCTGGGGATGTTCAGTCTGGAAAAGAGAAGGTTAAGAGGTGATATAATAGCCCTGTTTAAATATTTGAAGGGATGTCATATTGAGGAGGGAACAAGCTTGTTTTCTGCTGCTCCAGAGACTAGGACCCGGAACAATGGATGTAAGCTCCAGGAAAAGAGATTCCACCTCAACATTAGGAGGAACTTCCTGACAGTAAGGGCTGTTCGACAGTGGAACACTCTTTCTCGGAATGGAGTCTCCTTTGGAGGTCTTTAAACAGAGGTTGGATGGCCATCTGTCAGGGATGCTTTGATTGTGAGTTCCTGCATGGCAGGGCGTTGGATTGGATAGCCCTTGTGGTCTCTTAAAATTCTATGATTCTATGACACAAAGAATTGAATCCATCCAACAAGCATTTCTCACAATGAAAAGAGACCTAACAGAAGGTCTCTCTCTCTCTCTCACACACACACACACACGTCCACCCCTCATACAATGTACAGAAGGGCAACTCAATGCAATCCATTAACAGTATCCGATGCTATACAAACTGTATAAACTCTGCAAACACAATGAACTGTCATTCCAAGAGGATGAAACCAATGATGAACTTTCTGTGCATGAATATGGTATGATTTAAAGTGTTTGAAGGCATAAAATATTGTAGTAAAAAGAGGCTCAGGACTTGTTTTATTTATTTTGTTTTAAACAAACATAAAAGGCTTATTTAAAGATTCAAGGCCCCCAGAAACTTCTCATTTATGGTTCAAATGTGCTCATTAACAGAATAACCCCAGACCTTGCCACGGCTCCATTGGTTGGTTCTCACTCTGCTCTCAAGTTAGTAATGGGAGAAAAATACTGGATACTAAGCAGGGCACCAATTAGATGAACCAAAGGTGGTGGTAGAATTATATACTTTATGAAATCAACTGAATTTAATGTAGAGATTCAAGGATTATTTGAGTTTTATATAATAATAAAAAACATTTACGTAAATCTCAAATGTTAAAATGACTGGAATTTTAAACTAACCTAGACTGTTCCACCAAACCACCAGATACCTCGAAAAACTCATAACAAAGACAAAATAATGAGTTTTAGCCCAAAATCTAGTACAGTATCTGGTTATCCAGCAGATTTAGAGCAGACTGTTTTGAGATAACTGTGCTCCCTCATTCACTGATTTTGATGGGGAGGAGGAGATAATATTATCTTACATTAATAAGCAGTGGCTGGCATTCTGTTAGGTAGTTATGAATACATAAGTTTGACTTACACATTTGTAACTGTTCAGTATTCATGTTTATGATCATGGTAGCACTATTGCCATGATCACATATACCGTTAAAAAGCTACCTTGACAGCCAGCAGCCTCAGCATGTCATGGAGGACTGTTCTCTTGGTTATTGAGGTGCTGGTGGATAATATTTCCACCATCTTCACCACCAGTGAGCTGCAGTGCAACAATCAGAAGCAGGAGCCCTGTTGCAGCTCCTTGTCCCACCATAGATTGCTAGTGGAAGGATGGATTGCTAGTGGGATTGCTAGTGCTTCCCCCAATCACCAGCAGAACAGACCTCCATTTCTCAGTTTGGCAATTAGCTGTTACAATAGGTTTGGAGGTCAGGTCAGGGGACAACATGTAGTTAAGTATTCTTAACTTTGGCTGTGATGTAGGATCTCAGCCAATATTTTCTAAACCTCCTCCTCCCCAACACACACACATATAAATCTACTGGGGGGGGGGGATGGAAGAGCTGCAGAGTACCTTTTAACCGGTAGCATTATGAGTTTCATGTCTAGGCAACCAAACAGACAAGATTCATTAGATTAGAATGGTGTTGTTTATTATGGGTGGGTCTTAGAATAATTAACCCAAATGACACAACAGAGTCCCATTTAAGCCACATAGCTTCCAGTTTAAGCATATAGCTTGCAGTTTACACCAAGTTTACACCAAGAAATGACTAGTTTCCAAGTCAAAGGATTTCCTTTCTTCTTATGGAAGAGTGGGTTTCCCCTCTGATGGTTTCATTAGCCCCATAAAATAACACTGGCATGCCAGATATGTGTACCTCTTATACCTGAGAGAAAAATGAAAATGATTTTAAGACAGGAAGAGAACCTTTAAGGAACGTTACTCTCAGTCTCAGCCTCTAGAAAGCAATTTTAAAATATGGGGCAAGGCAACCCACTTTCAGCTATGATTAGTGAGTTTCTCTAAGGCTTCCTATTCCCTCCAAAATGTCCTCATTACATCTAACCAATGTTTTCATTCCATCTGTGAACACTTCAGGTTGGTTAAAACCACAGGTTATTTCTGATGGCTATGGCTGCTTCTGGGATCTGGACTCCAATGGTGTCACTAAGCGTCCTTTACTTATTACATCTACTGCCACTAATGACCTCAGTCCAATGTGACGTAGTGTGCTTTCCTTGAGATTTCCAGCTCATCTCAAAACATACAGCTAATATTTGCAAAAACATAACTGTGATCACAGCTACTACAGTGGTACCTCGGGTTACGAAATTAATTCGTTCCGCGGCTAATTTCGTAACCCGAAAAACCTTCGTAACCTGAATTGCCATAGGCGCTAATGGAAAAAAATAGCTCTCTGCTGCCCTCCGGTGGCGGCATAGCGCCGAGGTTTTTTCGTAACCCGAAAAAACCTTCGTAAGCCGAAACAATAAATCCCTATGGGATTTTTTCGTATCCCGAAAAATTCGTAAGCTGGGTAATTCGTATCCCGGGGTACCACTGTATATGGAAAAATATACGAATGGTTGATTGGTATTTGATGGGACTGTTTCACTTTCATTTTTATCCCATTGTGAGAGGTCAAAGGGAGGTGCAAGGTCAAGTTGTCCCCTAGAGATGGAAGATGGAGGATGGCAGGACCCAGAGAATGCCTCAGGGGCCAGGGAAGAGATGCTGCAACATGGAAAGCTGGGAGAGGGATAGAAAAGAAGGAAGGAGCATGCAAGAGGGGGCACGTGAGGAAAGACTATTGCATTCAATGTTTTGGGGACGGAAGGAGGACACTCATGTGCACGCGCGTCCTGCAAAAAACCGAGTTTATCACACACGAAGACGTTTTTTGCCGATGGAAGGTTTTTTGCCGATGGAAGGTAATCCGTCAGGCAAAAATCACGCCTGTCAGGCCTGGACGCGAACAGGTGCACGCCGGGGGACAGAACTGGGCCTCTTGGAGGACGTCTTCATGTGCGATAAACTCCGTTTTTTGCAGGACGTGCGCGCACACGAGCATCCTCCTTCTGTCCCCAAAACGTTGAAAATTGTGTGTGCGATAAGGTCCAAAGTCAGGAGAAGGAAAGAGGAGGAAGAAAAGACTGGGCAGTGGCCTTATCCCAACGAGGTGTGAGAGGCAGAAGTGGGAGCCAGGGACCTGACGTTCTTAGAGACCCAAAGATTGAAGGGTTCATTGGGGAGTGAGTTCGAGCGATCTCTCTGGAACCTTACGAGGCTGGACCAGGCCCGGCTCACCACAAAGAGAAGATGCCCAGTTTCTGGTAGGGCATTAGGGGGAGGTGCTGGCCCTCAGGCAGACATCCTAGAGCTTTGGAAAAAGCAGACTGGGAGAATTAGGAGAAAGAGAGCCTAAAGAGAGAAGAGCCGTTGATAGACTGCTAGGAAAGTTAGAAGCAATATAGAAGGAAGGTTGTGAAGTAACAATGAGACTGAATGACTAATGGACATTTAAGTTGTTAAAATAAAGAGTTCTGTTTAAGCATCACTATCCATCTGTGAGGACTTTTGGTTTGGGGGAGGAAATTGACACCTCTAGAAGTCCCAACCTTCTGGGAGAGGCCTGTGGCACTGTGACACCCATACAGCAAAGGAAACACTGGAAGATGATCCAGGCTGCCCCCCTGATTAGCAAGTGCAGCCTCATAACTGTCACTGGTGAATTGTCTGCACTTTCACCTTGCAGGGAGATTGAGATTCTTTTTCTATGTGTACCCATAACATGCACTAGAATTATCTTTGTTCAGGCATGTCCCCGCCCCCATTAACACACACACAAGGTAAAATCTTAGCATCAAAACAGAAGCATTGTTGTGTGTGTGGAACAAGCACACCAAGATACTGCACCACACTGGTGGATTGCACAGTTCCAATAGGCATAGTTACATCTTGTGTCCCTCCCCCTCCCTGCATGCTTTACCTACCTGCTTTCTGACTCTGTGCCCCTCTCTGCAGCCATTTAGTGGCCAGGGGATAGGACAAAGGACAAGCAGGCATGATAGAAAAATGTCATGCCCTTCTGCCTGGATTCTGTTTTTTTCCCTTGTCCTCTTCTCTCTCTGGCCACTGAGTGTCTGTGTGTGCCATAGGCAAACAGCAAGAACAAATAAAAACTGGGACATGTTCACAGTGGGAAAATAATTTCTTTTTTAAAAATAAGAGGTTTTGACCATTGCACAGCACATGGGTCTTTGTCTCTCCTCCTTCTTTCACTATGCCTACAGCAGCAAGTGTCCAAAGGAGAGATTCATTTAAAGAAGACAGCTACATAGAAGTCAATCCAGTACAGGCCATGAACAGGTAATCCAAGAAAATGAAGAGAGGTACAATGGCAAGGTTATTACAGAACCTAATAGTTTAGATATCCAAACCAAAAAGGAGTGGCAAGGAGTAATTAAACGGAGCCAATCCAGAGGTCAGGAATGCCATGAAATACAACTGGGCAGCAAGGACTTTGAAGCTGTTGAAATATTTGTTGATTCTGTTTATAATAATGAGGGAAGGATCCATTCAATCATCTGATCCTAAGAAAGCATTGCTGTATATTTGCACACACACACAATCCAATTTCCTGAACAAACCCTTGGAGCACACGAGAGATGTTACTTTTTTTTTTATGCTTCCATTTCTCTACAAAAGTACAGGGTGAGAAATAAGATGAGGACTCACATTCAAGCATTAACACACCAACAGGTTTTGATTCCTGACTAGGTTTCTGTAATGCAGATCGAGTCTCCCTTATCCAGAATTCTGAAATCCAAAATATTCCAAAAACCAAAAATTTTTCCATGGGTTGCTGAGATAGTATCACTGTTGCTATCTGATAGTTCAGTGTACACAAACTTTGTTTCATGCACAAAATTATTTAAAATATTATACAAAATTTATAAAATATTGTATAAAATTACCTTCAAGCTATGTTCAAACTATGTATACAAAACATAAATGAATTTTGCGCTTAGTCTTGGCTCTCATCTCCAAGTTCTCTAATTATGTCCATATATGCAAATACAGTACAGGTATTCTGAAATCCAAAATAAATAATGAAATCTGAAATCCAAAACAAGCATTTTGGATAAGGGAGACTCAACCTATTGTTTAACAAAAAGAAAATAGTCAGAATCCACACCACTGTGTATCTGGCAATGAATGTAAGGGCTAATTCCCAGACTTACTTTTTATATTAGTACCTAGAAATTCAAGGTTTGTGTGTTTATTACTGTAATTTCTTGTTGGTACATACAAGTAATTGACAAGTGATATATGTGATATATGATTCATTTATTACTGGGATTTAGCCCTTATTTTAATTGTCAGATTAACAATAAATTGGCCAGGTCAGATTTGTTAAGCAGGCCTAGGATGAACCATATCAATCAGATGACTCGATCATAATCATAGGAGTTTATCAGACGTGAGTTTTTGGTGATTTTTCCTGCCTATCGCACAGTGTTAGCGTCACCAACGTTGCACAATAACGTGAAAGTGTGATGTTCTTCCAGATGCCATTCATTTCTATGGGAGCCCGTTGTGCAACGCTCCCGTAGTTTTAGCGTCATTCCTCCCCTTTTTGGGCATTACGGGGAAAAAGGGAAGTCAGGCCTTTGTCTCCCGTTATCCTTGCGAATGTGTTGCGAAATGGTTTGGTGTGGTAGGCAGCAACGCAATGCAACTCAAAAGTTACTGATTGCAAAGTTCCCATAATGCTGGGCTGCTTTTTCACCCCATTGCCTTCCGGTGGCCTTCCTTTTGTAGGACAACCCCGGGGGGGGGGGTTGCTCTGTCCTGCATGAACACCTAGGAGGCTGCAAATTTAAGGGACCCCAAAGGGTCATCCATTCCAGTCCCATTCCTCTGCCCTGCATGAACACCTAGGAGGCTGCAAATGTAAGGGGCCCCTAAGGGTCATCTATTACAGCCCCATTCCTCTGCCCTGCAAGAACACCTAGGAGGCTGCAAATTTAAGGGACCCCTAAGGGTCATCCATTCCAGCCCCATTCTTCTGTCCTGCATGAACACCTAGGAGGCTGCAAATTTAAGGGACCCCAAAGGGTCATCCATTCCAGCCCCATTCCTCTGCCCTGCATGAACTCCGAGGAGGCTAGGAATTGAAGGGGCCCCCAGGGGTCATCCATTCCAGCCCCATTCTTCTGCCCCGCATGAACTCCGCGGAGGCTAGAAACTGAAGGGGTCCCCAGGGGTCATCCATTCCAGCCCCATTCTTCTGCCCCGCATGAACTCCGAGGAGGCTAGGAATTGAAGGGGCCCCTAGGGGTCATCCATTCCAGCCCCATTCTTCTGCCCCGCATGAACTCCGTGGAGGCTAGGAATTGAAGGGGCCCCTAGGGGTCATCCATTCCAGCCCCATTCTTCTGCCCCGCATGAAACTGGAAGGGCGTTCCCCTTCTCTCCCCCCCCCAGAAGCACAAAGGTCAGGATGCCACCAAAACCTCCAAGGAGCATGCGCAAATATGTTGATGCGAAATGTTTAAAAATGAAGGCGCTGGTGTAGTAAAAAGTTCCGCTACTGGCCAAATGGAAAGAAGTCTTCAAGGCATAATCTAGAGATTATGTTTGAACAAGTATGGCCCTCCAGATGTTTTTGGACTGCAACTCTGACAATCCCATATGATTGGCTATGCTGGTTTGGGGCTGATGGCAACTGTAGGCCAAAAATATAAAGGTCCACAGAAGCTTATATTTGCTCAAGACTAACTCCAAATCTCATTAAAGTAAATGAAATTTAGGATCCTCCTCCTTCTTCTCTGTCAGATCAATACCAGCAAGATGACAAAATAATGCTTGATTAACTAGCCTTATTCCAATAAACTCCAGACTTCTTAAATCTCTCCTTCACACACACACACACACACACAGAGAGAGAGAGAGAGAGAGAGAGAGAGAGAGAGAGAGAGAGAAATACAAATACAAAAATTTCAACCCATATGAGCAGGTAATCAATAAACCACAGGTAAGGTTAACTTTTCTCAAACACACTTTTACTATAATATTGTCTACACTGTGATTAATACAGTGACAAAGGACAACTTCACTATCATTGTTCTTTTTGATGGAAAGCAGGATATTAATCCAATCTAGTAAATGTATGGAAATATAGGCCCGAAACAGACGAGCCAAATGTGCTGTGCTGGCGCCAATGTTAGGGTTAGGGACCGTGCACCTACCACACAATACCTAACCCTAGCATGGTGCAGCGGTGTATTGATGGCAGCCACCCGTCCACAAGGGAACCACCATCTTTACGTAAGCGACCCACAGCGTTTGCATGTCGCTGCACGTCATTTACATAATGAGTGTGCCATTGGCGCACTCATGATGTCCTCCCAGCACCACAAAAAGAATCCATTTTCTGGGGTCTTTTTACTCCGCACGGACGCCGAGCAGTCTGGTGGCTGCAGCATCCCTCTGGAGGGGAAAAGGCCGCTGTCAGGCCGCCCTTTTGGGGTGGTCTGTCCCGTGCCATAGTGATCTGTGTTCTATAATTTGTAAAAAATAAAAGTAAAGGTAGTTCCTTGATATGAATGTCTAGATGTAACTGACTATAGGGGATGTTGCTGATCTCTGTTACTATGCCAAAGAGCCAGCATTGTCCGACGAATACTCTGTTTGTCATGTGGCCAGCATGACTGCGCTGGAACGCTGTTATCTTCCCACCAGAGTGGTGCCTATTTATCTAATTGTATTTGTATGCTTTTGGACTCATAGGCTGGCAGTAGCTGAAACTGGTGACAGGAGCTTACCCCATCATGCAGCACTCGGGCCTCAAACTGCCAACCTTCTGATCTTCCAATAATCAGAATTAGCGTCTTAAGCCACCGATCCCACATATATATATTTTTTTAAAAACTCAAGTTTTTAAAAAATGGTATGGCCTTGTATATAAGGCATCTCAGTTATTAAACTATTATATTTCAAGACTATGAAGCATTTCTCTTTGAATACTGTTAATTCATGTATAGCAGATGCTTATAAAGACACCCCCAGGAGAGGTCAATAACAGCTGCATATTAGACTAGAGGTAGTTCCCTTTCCCTTTCCACTTGGCAGTGTTTGCAGCTTCTTCAAAATTAGCACAAGAGGCCTTCAATGTGTACAGACTTCCCATTTTAGCACATTAGCAGCTCACACTCATGAGTAGAAACAACTTCACTAGACTCAGCAAGGAGAACATCTTACTCCCAATGGGGTTAGAAATATTACCAAGAACACCAGCATAGATTCACAGGGTGCACTTGCACTTGAACGAATGGAGAGGGGGGAGGAAAACCCATATTTCCTCTGTGAGCAAAAGCAAAGAGGACTTTGATATGAGCACTCAAAAGGAGCCTCAACAGCTAAAGTAAAGACAAGCCTGGAATTTTAAATGGCTTCCACATAAGTTACAGTGAATTATTTGCAATTAAATAACATTTATGATCTGTTAAATGCAGTTAACGTTGCAGAGCCTTATAAAGTGAGCCCCAATTGCATATTAAAGGACTGCCTTGCTATTTTTCCCACAGCATAAAAACTAATTAGCTGAAGAGCTCGTTGCTCGAACTGGACAGCCATTTGGGCTCCAGGCAGTGAGCTGAAAACTATTATAGGCACATTATGTTGCCTTTGGCTTCCACTGTTGTGGTAGCCAGTCCTCCTTTTTCATTAGCTGATTTTCTTTTTTGTTTGTGTTTAATTCAAACTTTGCTTTCATTTTCATATTTCCATAAGATTTTCTCATACCTGTAACCAGTTTATTGAAGAACTGAAGAATCACAGTACTGAAATCCTATTTGGAGGTAAACCTTCTGCTCAGTATAGGAGCCAAGGCAAAGACGAGGAAGCAACCCTGGCATGTGGCCATTCTATCTTCCAGCAACGACCAGTGGCAGAAAAACTGCCAGAAGAAATCTGATGAAAACTGTGCAAATAAAATATCTAGTGTAAATTGTCAAATGCTGGCATAATTTGCAGCTTGATTTTTTAAGGCTTTATTGGGACCTTTCCTTTCCTTGTAAGATAATATAGAAAAAACAGGGTGCCCATTGAGGCAGAGAACATACCCCTGTTGAAAAGTCTCTCCTCCTCAGACTGTAGCTCTCCAGATGTGGAGACTGACAATGGGGGAGGGCTAGCATGCTTCTTTCCACCCTAACTCCATTTCTAATGTTCTAACAGGGCATCTTACTTCCCATTACACAGACATTGTGTATCTGTTAATATTTTATTAGCTTTTCTTAGAAGCTTCAATGCATTACTGTACTTGGTCAGAATGAATGAAATACAGTTGCTACTCCCAACTTGAATAAATCCATTAAATCCATAAAACTTCACTTGAGTGTTGACTTACCAACACTTTGTTTATATACTGTATATTTATTTATATCCCGCTCTTTGCCCAGGACTAGGACTCAATGACTCAGTGGATCTACTGTAGTTGGGACTAGCAACTGGGTTTATGCTTTTAGTTTGTGATCAACTAGGATACCTAGATCCTTTCCCTGTGTACTTCTACCAAGCCAGATCCCTCCTGTCTTTGAGCCTCTCGTTCCCTCATTTTCCCTCAGCCTTCTAACCCTCTACCTTCCATTCTCTGAAGATGCCAGCAACAGATGCTGGCGAAGCATCAGAAATAAACTCTTCTAGAACATGGCCACAAAGCCTGAAAACCCCACAAAAAACTATGGATGGTGGCCATGAAAGCCTTCGACTTCACAGCTATAATTCTGTTAGGGACATCCATATGTCATAGAATCATAAAACTGGAAGAGACCACAAAGGCCGCTCAGTCCAACCCCCTGCCATGCAGGAATACACAATCAAAGCATTCTCAACAGATATCTATACAGCCTTTGTTTAAACACCTCCAAAGAAGAAGACTCCACCACACTCCAAAGCAGCATATCCCACTGTCAAATAGCTCTTACCCTCAAAAAATCCTTCCTAATGTTTAGGTAGGATCTATTTTCCTGTAGTCTGAAGGCATTGCCCTGTGTCCTACTTGTGTCTGAAGCACAAGAAAACAAGCTTCTCCATCTCAATATGACATCCCTTCAAATATTTTATCATGATTATTTTGTGGCCTCTTAACCTTCTTTCCCTATGCTAACCATACCCAGCTCCCTAAGCATGCAGGTGGCCTTTTTAGGCACTTTGGCAGCTGGCACTCTCTCCCTCCTGTCACAGATCCCCAAGTCCCTCCCACTGAGAAGCTCCTAAAGCCACTTTGCATGGCCATTCTGTGCTTCACAGTGAGCAGGCAGGATCAGAGAAGTCAGGGACGTAGCCAGGATTTTGGGAAGGGGGGGTGTCCAGGCTAAGTGCCACCATTATAATGGGGCTTGGGTGCGGCGGTGCAGCAGCACACACCATTCATTTTATCTAACGGAAGGGGGGGTCTGGACCCCAAGAACCCCCCCCCTTGGCTACGTCCCTGGAGAAGTGCCTGTTTGTGTCCCCATAGCCACATGCAAAGTGATGATATCAGCACTAACATCTGCTAGAGCCCTCCAGGGGTCTCATCACTGCTGTGATCATTTCACATCTGGTTATGGGGATGTAGCCATATGTTTCTATGGTGCTGTCTACTCACTCCAAAACATGGAATAGCCACAAGGCATGTCTCTGAGCCTGCCTGCTCACTATGAAACACAGAACAGCCATTCAGAGTGGCTTCAGGGCCTTATCAGTATGCTTGGGGGGAGGGTATATGGCTCACCATAGCATAGATCCACATGGGATATTTATGCTACATTGAGGAGATGTAGGACTAGATATATATTTATCACTATTGACTTTCATTTTGGTTCCAGTCCACAGTTCTGGTGTCTTAAGATCATTTTAATTTCAATTGCTTTCTATAGCATTCACATTATGTGATCATGTGGATTTGATAAGCATCCTCTCCGCATCATCATCCAGCTCCTACATAAAAATGTTGAACTACACAGGGCCTGTAACATAACCTAGTAACCCACTTCTTAAGATTTCTCTTGAGTTTAAGACCCTTTAATGAGACTCACTGAGGGAATGGAAGATATGCCCATTCCAGGTATTTCCTCGCCATTCAAAAAGACATAAGAAGATCTTCTGGCATTTGTTCCCATGGAAACACATCACTCACTTTCACACTCATCCACTTTCTTTTTTCAAGTCCAAGGCTTGATAAAGACATCCCATGTTGATAACACTACTAATAGAAATCTGATAGAAAACTCCCAACAATGGCTGCATTGACACTGTAGAATTACTGCAATTTGATGCCATTTTAAATGCCATGGATCTTTGATGTGTAGTTTTGTGAGATATTTAGCCGTCTCTGTCAGAGAGCTCTGGTGTCACAACAAACTGCAAATCCCAGGGATCCATAAGATGGAGTTATGACAAATAAAGTGATGTCAAACTGTATTAATTTTGCAGTGTGGCAGTAGCCAATATCATTTTCTCAACCATACCTATTGCAACCATCTGCTTGCCTAACAGTGTATTTTGACCAAAAAATGATCTACTCCATTTATCTGGGATGGTCATTCTCTTAAATGATCCTTGAGTTCTGGGATGTGTTTTATTTCAGTTTATAAAGTATAAAGTTGGCTGTCAGGCAGTTTCAGAATCTTGAAGATGGAAATATTATTGTATGGGCAGAAACATGATTTTTGAACATGGATGGTAGAAGGTGAAGAATGTGAAGAAGGTCTGAGTAGGTGTGAATGGAATTGTGAGAGTTAAGTGAAGAATGAAGGATAGGAAGAATGACAAGAGAGACAATGAAGTTGGTATGAGAGATGAATGATTGAGGGAATAGGAAAGTATAATGAAAGGGGTGGAAGATGGGCTTTTGGTAGCTAATTTAAAGGAAGGTTAAGATAGAGGGGGGGAAGGTTTTGATTTGTCTGAAAAACTTCTCTGATCAAAGGATTACAAACAAACAGATGAGTATGTACTATGTAATGATGTTGACTGTATGATGGTATTTAAGAATGTGTGTTTTTGACTTTAAACTCAATAAAATTTATTTTTAAAAAAAGAAACATGATTTTTAATATTTGGATAGCCTATCAATGTGGAAAAATTACAGTTTAAAAAGTAAAGTTGCAATGTTTGTTTACACAAATGTATGCCCCACTGAACTCAGCAGGACTTCATTCTAGACAAACTATGGACCTTATCGCACTCACAGTTTTCAACGTTTTGGGGACTGAAGGAGGACGCTCGTGTGCGCGCGCGTCCTGCAAAAAACGGAGTTTATCACACACGAAGACGTCCTCCTTCTGTCCCCAAAATGTTGAAAATTGTGAGTGCGATAAGGTCCATGGACAGAACTGAGCTGGAAAATACATAACTAAACACTGACATTTATGGATTCAGACCAACACTTGGAAAAGCTAATTTTTGGACTACAGTTATCACAATGCCCCATCCAATACAATATACCATAAACAAAATGTGCATATTGCTACACATCATCTCACACACAAACCTGGGAGGGAGCTCTATTTCCTTTTTAGTTTTATAAAGAAAAGGAATCAACTTCTGAAAGAAAAAGAAAAAAGTAAAGTTTTTTTTTTAATGAAAAAGAATCAAAAACTATGTCTCAAACATCATCATTACACTTGTTCTTTCAAAAATGAATATATGCAATGCTTTGCTCAGATGCAGGACTTTTTAATAAAATCACACCACTCATTCAGTTGTGAATAATCCTGCCATGTGTAAACCAGCCCTTTCTCCTCAAGTGTTAAGTTCTTCATTTACTCATTTCCAACACAACACATTTCTACCTAGTGTCACTGGGAGCTTTCCATATGCCAGCAAGCAGGATGCAAAGGTAACAAGTAAAAAATAAAAGTTAGTGTACTACTAATGCCTACCAACAGCCAACCTGACTCTTTGAAGGTATCAAGGGTACCATGTCAAAGCCACTACTTTGCTAGAGTAGGTGAGAATGAATCTATGTCGGACTGGTGCTCTGGATCAGCAGGCATCAGACTAAGGAAACAGCAACAACATTTACAGTGAAAAAAAGCCCAGTCCCCAATGTCAAAATGTATTTGGGAAACCAGTAAGAAAGAAAGAAGCATCATTAAAATAAGAACAGGAGATGTAGTGGTAGGAAGAGAACTTTTCTGTTCAGTGCCTGCTTGAACACTGCATTGTTTAGCCATCACTTTAAAAAGAGTACTCTTTATCTTCCTAGATTTATACATACCTTCCATTTTTCTTTTGTTACAGCCTTTACAACTCCCCCTTTCACTCCACAGAGCTTTTTGTCTGGGATTAAGGGTCCTCATGCCCCACTCCCCATAAGAATATAAGGGAAAGAATCCTGGTGGGAAGATAGGCCTTGATTACACCAGTGAATATATTTTGTGTATGTATTACAGAAAAAAGTATCCACTATCTTTTCTGCAGCATCAGTTACCCCAATCATGCAACACAATCCAAGGGCTCCAGGATCCAATTATGTCCTCCCAGTTACTTATTGGCCACAGAAGTGATGGGCATGGAAACTGTTTCTTCTTTCCATGATGCTCAATGGCAGCTGAATATTTCACAAAAACAACCCTGTAGCAGACCAGGGGCTGGAAGCAGAGCTATGCCCTGCAACCGACCCATCCCCAGTGGCCTTTGTCCATTCCTGTCATAACTCATCCCCTGGATTATTCAAAAAGGAGGAGGAGGCAGCTTGCCAGGAATCTGCTGTTCTTGAAAATGAAGGTGGCATTGCATCTCAGGAGCCAGAAGTTGAGGCTGTGAGTCCCTACTCCCCAGTAGGAGGTGGCAGAGGCTGAAAATGCTGATGACATGCCCCAATCCTTTGCTGAGTGATGAAAAGATAAATTCAGATCCCAGAGGCTGCTGAGTTGGTATTACGGATTAATTAGACACCTGGTGCTGTTGAGGGAACTTCTCAGAAATCTGCCAGCAGCTCCAGGAGTCTTTGTTGTTCACAACTCTTATCTGAGTGACTATACTCTGGCAATCATATTTCACTGATCTTCGACTGGCTTCACTTTGACAGCCTGATGGCTTCTGGAATCTTGACTGATGACTTATTAAAATGAGTCCTGGACCAGCTGAGGACCGTTTTCTCCCCTATTTTATTGGATAAATTGTGACTGACCTGGAATGCAATTGACTGCTTGACTGTTCTTCCATGATAACCTTTGGCATTCCAGGATGTTTGCTGACTGGAGCAAAGAAAAATTCCATGATATAAATGGGGAATAGAGAGCAGTCTCATGACTGGATACTGACATAAACAAACTAATGGAGATTTACACTCCACTAGCTGGGGCTTAATGACTCTCCATCAAGAAAAGCATTGGTCAATCAGAAGAAAGGTTTATCTAATCCATCTTTCTAATACCAAAGTGCAACCAGAGGCCTATGGGAAATCCACAAGCAAAGAGCACTCATTTTCTCTAGCAACTTAAATGCAGAAGCAGTGCCGTCATTAGGGGGTACGGTTGTAAGATCTGCACTGATGAGTTTTTTTTTAATTTTTATAACTTTATTAATAAACAAAACATACAATCATACATTTAGTAACAACCATACATTAAAAATATAGATACATACCTTATATACATATTCTCATCGATCCTAATAA
Source organism: Sceloporus undulatus (assembly GCF_019175285.1). Classification (NCBI taxonomy): domain Eukaryota; kingdom Metazoa; phylum Chordata; class Lepidosauria; order Squamata; family Phrynosomatidae; genus Sceloporus; species Sceloporus undulatus. The sequence goes on along the minus strand of NC_056523.1, from coordinate 85,394,090 downwards.
TCTATTTCTACATTTCGTATCTTGCTTATCCCTATACTTTCTTTCTTCTATCTTCAATTTAAATTACCTTCTTTCACTTCTTCTTTACATTTTCCTTTCATTCATTACTATCATATAGACTTCCTTCCTACCAATCTTTGCTATTAGTGGAAAATTGAACTTTCTCTTTGTAGACTATGTAACTGTAGATCCCATCCTAATTACATTATCCAAGCAAACCGGTTGCTCTATTCCTTTATTATGACAACTTCTCCCCATCTTGTCTTTAAAAATTCTAGTACTTTCCTCCATTCTTCCAATCCTTTCCCTTCTGCTTTGTTCCTCATCACTTGTGTTAGCTTGTTCATCTGCATCCCTTCATATAATTTCAGTAACCACTCATCTATTGTTGGAGTGACCTCATTTTTTCAGGTTTTTTCAAAGCATATTCTAGCTAGTGTGATCATATAATAAATTATTTCCCCATGCTCTTTCTCCAATGTTTCATCCATCATTCCTAATAAAAAGAGCTCTGACTTTTGTTGGATTTTTTCCCCTAATATTTCTCCAATTACATCATTTATTTTCCTCCAATAATTTTTAGCATGTTTACACGACCACCAACAGTGGAAAAATGAGCCAATTTCAGTTTTACATTTCCAACACATGGGGTTACTTCCTTTATATATTCAGGCAATTTTCACGGGTGAGAGGTACCAACGATAAAACATTTTATAAAAGTTTTCTCTGAGATTCTGTGAAGCCGTGTATTTATAACCTTTTACCCATACTTTCTCCCACTGTGCAATTTGCAGAGGTTGGCCAATATTTCTTGCCCAAGTTATCATTTGTTTTTTCACAACTTCTTCTTCTGTATCGTATCTTAGGAGGACATCATATAGTTTACTAATTAGTTTGATCTCTTCCTTACACAGGATTCTTCCCAATTCTGAATCTTTCCCATCTAAATCAAACCCATATAATTTTTGATCCATTTTAAATCTTTCTGTAATTTGTCTGTGGGTGAACCAATTAATATCCCATCCTTCTTCTATTAGTTTATCTCTTGGTTTCAATTCTAAGACACTCTCATTAACATCCAGAATTTCTTTATATGTATACCAATTTGTGCTTTTGGACATTTCTTTCCTATGAAAGGCACTGAAGAGTTATCTTGTCCTATCTGTATGGGCCCAAAGATGTCCATTAACAGCTATCACCTCTACAACAGACTGAGTGGGCACCTCTCTTTCATACCACATAATTATAGCACTTCAGTACCACTTTATCTCCCATGGTTCTACCCTATGAACCCCTGGGAACTGTAGTTTAGGGAGGACTATTTAGAATTTTCAGGCAGAAAGTTTTAGTGTTTAACCAAACTACCCATCCCAGGATCCCATAGGCTGAAGCTATGGACGTTCAAATGGTGTCAAATGGCTATAAATTGTGTAATGTGAAAGAGATGCTCCTAGTCACAGTTTTTACCACTCTGATGTAGTCCTATTAAGTTAATGGGTGGAACCCAGTGTTGTCACCATGGATTTCCACCAGCAAAATGAGACATTCCCATTGTGTTCCATTTGCCTCCCTCCCCATCACCACTCAGAGCAAACAGAAGAGGGAACAAGGGAAGGGGACTCCCCCTCACCATGTTCTGCTAATAAGAAATTTTCTATCAGCAGGCAGGGTTAATCACCAAATGTAATTATCTCTAGATGGGTATTTCTATATATGTGTGTGTGTGTTAGTGTATGTGCATTTTAAACAAATCTGCATTTTTGGTGCTGCTTAAGTGGCGGTCCTACTTGTCAGTTATGTGAAGGGCTGCCAGTGAATTCATTTGGATTCTAAGGGCCATCATCTATAATTGCAGCATGGAAATAATTGAAAACACAGTGTTAAAATTACAGGCACTCTGGAAAATGGGATGGCTCTTATTCCAGTCTGTAAGTTCCAAAGCTAGTATTTAGCCATTAACAGTATGAGAGGTTGACTTAGGCAGTATCTGAAATTTGGATGCTTCTTTGAAAGCAGTTCTCTCTGTGGAGGGTCTGGAAGGAGAGATGCTGTAGTCACATCACTTCTTTTATTAGTAGCATTCAAAAACATGTCAGAAGCAGCTCTTCATTTGTACATACAGGGTCTGTAAGCAATCGCCAATGAGAAGAGAAATTTCTAATAGGGTTTAAACAACGCTCCTAAATACAGATTCTACAATATTTTTGGAAAGTCAAGTCATTTTAGGATAACTTGCCTTAGGATTCCTGAACGTATTCCCTTTGCCCATTTAATTGGATTTATATTACATCCTTTCCCCCAAAGGTGGACCTGTGTCTCTGACTTACTTTCCTAGTTGCCTTATCTCGCAACAATCTGGAGAGGTAAAATAGAATCATAGAATCATAGAGTTGGAAGAGACCGCAAGGGCCATCCAGTCCAACCCCCTGCCATGCAGGAAATCCAAATCAAAGCATCCCCAGCAGATGGCCATCTAGCCTCTGCTTAAAGACCTCCAAGGAAGGAGGCTCCACTACACTCCGAGGGAGTGTGTTCCACTGTCGAACAGCCCTTACTGTCAGGAAGTTCTTCCTAATGTTGAGGTGGAATCTCTTTTCCTGGAGCTTGCATCCATTGTTCCAGGTCCTGTTCTCTGGAGCAGCAGAAAACAAGCTTGTTCCCTCTTCAATATGACATCCTTTCAAATATTTAAACAGGGCTCTCATATCACCTCTTAACCTTCTCTTCTCCAGGCTAAACATCCCCAGCTCCCTGAGTCGTTCCTCATAGGGCAAGGTTTCCAGACCTTTCACCATTTTAGTCGCCCTCCTCTGGACACGCTCCAGTTTCTCAATGTCCTTTCTGAATTGTGGTGCCCAGAACTGGACACAATATTCCAGGTGGGGCCTGACCAGAGCAGAATACAGTGGCACTATTACTTCTCTTGATCTAGACACTATACTTTTATTGATGCAGCCTAAAATTGCATTGGCCTTTTTAGCTGCCGCTGTTGACTCGTGTTCAACTTGTGGTCTACTTGGGCTCCCAGATCCCTTTCACATGTAGTTTCATTCAGCCAGGTGTCCCTCATCCTATATCTGTACATTTCATTTTTCTGCCCTAAGTGCAGTACCTTACATTTCTCTGTGTTGAATTTCATTTTGTTAGCTTTGGCCCAGCTTTCTAGTCTATTCAGGTCATTTTGAATCTTGATCCTGTCCTCTGGAGTATTAGCTATTCCTCATAATTTGGTGTCATCTGAAAATTTGATAAGTATGCTCCCAATTTTGTCATCCAGGTCATTGATAAAGATGTTGAATAACACTGGGCCCAGGACAGAGCCCTGTGGGACTAGGGTTGCCATAGGTACGGACCTCCAAACCGAGACAAATGTAGGACAAAATTTTCAAATGTAGGACACAGGTTTTTTTTGTCCTACATTTGAATAGGAGCCCCGGACCTGAGCCCCGCCCTCGCTGCTGTGGCAACGGGGGCGGGGCTAAGGCGGGGAGGGAATACTCCTCCCAGAGAGGCTTTTCCTCCCGGCCTTCACCCCGCCCTCACTGCTGTGGCGACAGGGGCGGGGCTAAGGCAGGGAGGGAATACTCCTCCCAGGGAGGCTTTCTCTCGGCCTGGGCCCCGCCCTCGCTGCTGTGGCGACGGGGGCGGGGCTAAGGCGGGGAGCGAAATCCCGGGGGAGGGGCCAAACCGGGGCGGGACTGTGCAGCCCCGCCCAAAACCGGGAAAGTCCCGCCCACCAATGGGATATGGCAACCCTATGTGGGACCCTACTGGTCACTTCTCTTCAGGCTGAAAAAGAGCCATTGTTGAGCACCCTTTGGCTTCGGCCGGTCAACCAATTACAGATCCATTTAACAGTTACTTTGTCTAGCCCACATTTTACAAGCTTGTCAGGAAGTATCTCAGTGGCCAGTAATCAGGCAAGAAACTTCATGTTTGAGATGGGATCTGAAAATGTGACTCATCAATTTTAATCTCCTGCTTATCTCTTATCAAGAGTCATATAAATACAACACATTTGAACTCAAATCCAAGTACCATGTTCATTATCTTAGAAATATATGATAGTCATGGGGAGGGTGAACCACTCTATTGCCATATTTTTCAAGTCTAAGGTGTGTGGGGAACAATTATAGGTTCTTCTAATGACACTTATAGTGCAACATTAAAAGAGCTTATTTGAGGGACAACAAATTCAACATTTTAAAATCCCATTGCTGATTTAAGCATGTGTTTAAATCTCTCTGAACAGAAATGAGACTACAGACCCTATTGTATGGGGTTAAAATCCTGGCTTACCTTTCCCAAATTCAGTCCTAATTCGGAAGGCAGCCAGGTGTTATCGCAAAGAAATCACCACAAAATCATTGCCCAGGTCTTTTCTCTGGTACATCCAGAAGAGACCATATAACACCGATCTTAAAATCACTTCACTGGCTGCCCGTTAGTTTCCAGGCCCAGTACAAGGTGTTGGTTATCACTTTAAAGCCCTAAATGGCTTGAGTCCAACCTATCTTCGGGACCATCTCCTTCCAAATAATCCTCCCCACACACTTAGATCCTCAGGGAGGAATTTGCTACAGCCTTATAAAACAAGGCTGTCCATGACCTCCCAAAGGGCTTTCTCAGCTGTCGCACCCAGATTGTGGAATGACCTGCTGGATGAGATCCATCAAATTACTACCCTAAACAGCTTTTAAAAAGCTATAACGACAGATCTCTTCTGACAGGCCTTTCCCAAATAGTTTCTCTGGCCATCAGAAGAACTCTAAGATCTCCGACCGCACTTTAGTCACGGTGTATAGTTTGCTCTCTCTCTCTCTCTCTCTCTCTCTCTCTCTCTCTCTCTCTCTCTGTGTGTGTGTGTGTCTGTGTGTGTGTGTGTGTGTGTATATAATTTATTTTATTTTTATGTATGTTTTTTAAAACTCTTACATCATTTAATTGTATTTTAAGGGGGGGATTGAGGGGTTTGGAATGCATGTTTTTTAATCTTTGTAAGCCGCCCTGATTGTAAAGGGGCAGGATATAAATAAATAAATATTATTATTATTATTATTATTATTATTATTATTATTATTACCTCTCCATTGACACCCCCTTGTCGTGGGGGAGAGGCTTGCGCACCCTAATGATGTTGTGAGCTATGCTGGCGGTGGTATAATAGCCACTGGCAGGACCTCCCATGCCAGACAGGTCACAACCGAAAGGTCTGACCAAGAGCGCCAAAGGGCAGGATGGGCTCTCTAGCCTTATGGCAACCATCCTAGGAGAAGGAAAACTCTAACCCCAAACCTGGGCAGATGGTGCTTGTCTAACCCTGTAAGGTCAACCATCTAAGAGAAGGAAACTCTAATCAAACCTACGAGCCGAGGACCTCGCTGCTACGGTCCATACTTGTCAATGCCTCAGCAGACGAACCTCTGGTTTAAAGGGTGAGGCCAGTTCTGGGCACACTGCGCTCCACCAGAAAAATCCATTGCACAGGCTCGAAGGATACATCCAATCTCCAAAAAAGCCCTGTAGCAATAGGCGAGGGATGAAACCTAAGAGGGGTGGCATCCTAAAGAGGAGACTCCAAGTCAACAATCTTCAGCAAGCTGCCATAAAAGACAACTTCCAGGCAAATTTGCAAACAAAACTTGAAGACCATCCTGTAGACTCTTCCCCTACAGTGCTTTGGCAACATATCAAAAACAGCATCCTGCAATCTGCGGAAGAATCCTTAGGGTTCTCCCTCAAGAAAAACCAAGACTGGTTTGATGAAAACAACCAAGAGATCCAGGCGCTGTTAGCAAAGAAGAGAACTGCTCACCAGGCATACCTTGCCCAGTCATCCTGCCATGCCAAAAAAGCAGCCTTTCGTCTCGCATGTAGTCAACTCCAACAAAAACTCCGAGACATTCAGAACAAGTGGTGGATGAAATTAGCAGAAAAGGCACAACATTGTGCAGATCTGGGTGACTCCAGAGGATTTTATGAAGCTCTTAAAGCAGTGTTTGGACCTACATATCAGATCCAAAGCTCCCTATACAGTACAGATGGTCAAACACTAATCACAGATAAAGCTTCCATTCTGAACCGATGGGCGGAACATTTCCAAAGCCTCTTTAGTGCCAACCGAGTAGTCCAAGACTCAGCTATTCAACATATGACACAACAACCAATGAAGAAGGAATTGGATATAGCTCCCACTTTGGAAGAAACCATTAAGGCCATACAGCAGATGAAAAATGGCAAAGCTGCCGGGATTGATGGAATTCCACCTGAAGCTTGGAAACATGGAGGTCATGCTAAACTCCACAAGCTCTTTGTGAGTTGCTGGGAAAAAGGCGAACTGCCATCAGATCTCCAACATGCAGTCATCATCACCCTGTACAAGAAAAAAGGAGCAAAATCGGATTGCTCAAACTATCCAGGTATAACACTGCTCTCCATTGCTGGAAAAATCCTTGCAAGGATACTGCTGAACAGATTAGTCCCTGCTATTGCAGAAGAACTTCTTCCTGAAAGCCAATGTGGCTTTAGAGCTAATAGAAGCACTACAGACATGGTATTGGCCCTTAGACAACTGCAAGAGAATTGTAGAGAGCAGAACAAAGGACTCTATGGCCTGTTACAAACGGGCAACCTAGGATGGACTCAGTCCGTGCTAGGGTTAGAAAGAGGCGTCTCTTCCAGACGCCCCTAACCCTAGCACGGACTGAGTCCGTAACAAATGGTGGTGGCCGTTCCACATGGCCGCCGCCATTTTGACGTAACGGACACTCTGCGTTCGTATGTCGCGCGGCGGAAGTGACGCTGCGAGTGCACGACTAGCGCCTCGCGGCGTCTCTTCCAGGCTGCAAGAAGGAGCACGATTTTCGTGCTCCTTCTTTGCTGCATCCAGGAACCACGCTGTTTGGCTGCTGCGGTTCCAAGACGCAGCAACCAGCGGCGGCAGCAGACTGCCGCAATTCGGCAGTCTGTAATAATAATAATAATAATAATAATAATAATAAATAAAAATTTTATTTATATACCGCCCTTCCTGTGAACAGGGCGGTGCACAGCAAATCAAAACAATACAATACATCAACACAGCAAATCAAAATAACAACAATATAAATACAATAAAACTGTTAAAACCAATATTAAAACCCCATTAACCAGCCATCACTGCTGTCAGAGGGGGGAAGACTAGCTGGAGCTTGTGTCGGGGAATGCTAGTCGGAACAGGAAGGTTTTTAATTCCTTCCTGAACTGGGCCAGGGAGGTGGCCGAGCGGAGCTCTATGGGCAGCGTATTCCAGAGGGTCGAGGCGAAGATGGAATATGACCTCCTTGCTGTGGAGGCTAATCTAGCCCCCGGGACCCTCAGTAGTTGCTGCCCAGATGTTCTGAGGGTGCGGGGCGGAATATATGGGGAGAGGCGGTCCTCAAGGTATCCTGGGCCCAAGCCATGTAGGGCTTTATAGGTTATAACCAACACCTTGTATTGCGCCCAGAAGCGAATGGGCAGCTAATGCAGATCTTTAAGTACAGGTGTAATATGACTGGCCCTGGAAGTACCAGTGACCAGTCTGGCTGCCATATTCTGTACCATCTGTAGCTTCCGGGTATGGTACAAGGGTTGGCCCATGTAGAGCGCATTGCAGAAATCCAAACGAGAGGTTACCAGAGCATGTACTACTGTTTCAAGGTCCCTCTGGGCCAGGTATGGGCGCAGCTGGCGAATAAGCCGAAGCTGATAACAGGTGCTCTTGACCGTCGTGTTCACCTGAGCTGTAAGATGAAGCGACGAGTCAAGAAGTAATGTGCCTATGTAACATTTGTCGACGTCACCAAAGCCTTCGACACTGTGAGTAGAAAAGGTCTGTGGCAGATCCTGGAACGACTAGGATGCCCCCCCCCCCAATTCCTCAAAATGATCATCCTGCTACATGAAGGCCAGCAAGGTCAAGTCAGATATGGCAACGCTCTTTCAGAGCCCTTTCTAATAACAAACGGTGTGAAACAAGGTTGTGTTCTCGCTCCAACTCTATTTACAATCTTCTTCAGCATGATGCTCCAAAGGGCTACGGCAGATCTCAAAGAAGAAGACGGCATTTATATACGCTACCGTACTGATGGTAGCCTGTTTAACTTAAGCCGCCTGAGGGCCCGCACTAAGACTATAAACTATCTAGTCTGTGAGCTGCTTTTTGCTGACGATGCTGCCCTCGTTGCCCATACAGAAGCAGCTCTGCAGCGCCTAACATTTTGTTTTGCAACAGCTGCAGAGCTCTTTGGACTGGAAGTCAGTCTGAAGAAAATGGAATTTTTCTACCAGCCAGCACCTCAGGAAGAACACTACCATCCCCACATCACTGTAGGCACATCTGTGCTTAAGTCCGTCCAGCAGTTCACCTACCTGGGAAGCATCATCTCCTCAGACGCCAAGATTGATAAAGAGATCGATTACAGACTGGCAAAAGCATATAGTGCATTCGGAAGGCTTCACAAAAGAGTCTGGAGTAACAAACACTTGAGGCGAAGCACAAAAATCAGTGTGTATAGAGCCATTGTACTGTCTATTCTCCTTTATGGGTCTGAAACATGGGTCACCTATCGCCAACACCTACGACTCCTTGAACGCTTTCATCAGCGCTGTTTACGCACAATTCTAAATATACACTGGACTGACTATGTGACGAATGTTGCTGTCCTTGAGCAAGCAGGGATCACCAGCATTGAGGCCATGCTACTGAGGACACAGCTGTGCTGGGCAGGACACGTTTCTAGGATGAAGGAACATCGCCTCCCC
>NC_056523.1:85359661-85385296 GCF_019175285.1 Sceloporus undulatus | reverse complement strand
AAAATAGTATTCTACGGTGAACTCGCCACGGGTCAGCGTAAGAGGGGTGCCCCAAAGAAGAGATATTAGGACTCCCTGAAAACAACATCTCAGGCTTGTCCAAATTGATCACCAACAATGGTCTGGCCTCACATTGGGAGGCATGGAGACGCATTATCCACGATGCTGCAGCCTTTTTCGAAAGCTCATGGCGAATGAGTCTTGAAGAGAAACGACAACGCAGAAAGAACCACAACCCAGAAACATCACCCAAGGAGACTTTCTGCTGTGCTTTCTGCAACTGGACCTGTTTGTCCCGGATTGGCCTTTTTAGTCACCAACACGCTTGTACAAAGTGCGGGATGAGTCCTTCCTGAATCTTTGTTCACGAAGCAAAGCCAGAGAGATTGTTGTTGTTGTTGTTGTTATTATAAGCCTTATGAAGGAGAATTTATGACTTCTACTTCCTATACATAAATGTTAGATGCAGTAATAATGGAATAATGGATAATATTATTATTATTATTATTATTATTATTATTATTATTATTATTATTATTATTATTATTATTATTATTATTCCCAGATGCAGCCCAGGTCCTCTAAGCTGCTTTAGCAGCAATTTTTAGAAGCCAGAAGCTTCCGATGGACCTGGGCAGCAATTCAACAGTGATTTCTTTGCAATAACACCTGGCTGCCTCCCAAATTAGGACTGAATTCAGGAAAGGTAAGCCAGGGTTTTTAACCCCATGCATAGAGTCCTTAGTATAAACTGGAGTATAAATGGGATTTTGAAATCAGTGGTAGTTTTCATGTCAGTTTTTTAAAATGTTCTTGGATATATTAAATACTGAATTGCAGAAAAGCAGAATAGAGCCATTAGAAGCACTAGTTTGGTTCCTTTAAAAAATAAACCAATAACTTTCTTTAATCCAGAGGTAGGCAAAGTGTGGCTTGTGGGCTACATGCAGCCCTTGGGTCTCTCAAGTGAAGTCTCTGAACCTCCCCAGAAGTCCATAGAATATTTTTTTAAAAGTTCAGACTAATTTCTAGGCATTTCTCCCACCCCCAACTGCCCAAGATGTTCCAAAACCACAGCAGTTTACTTCTTTAGACTCTCTCAAGTCCCCCAAGCCTCAGGGTAGGAAAATGGCCCCACCCCCTAAGCAATTGTCCACCTCTATTTTGAATGAAGAAGTATTTATGTCTTTAATTTGTAGACTTGGGCAACATCCAATACAAACATGCTTAACACTTTTCAGACTTTATTGTATTTGTGCTCTAGCACACACATCCACTAACTTATCCATATACAAACTTTATACCAATTGTTTTTCCTCCAGTAGAGCCAGAGAGTTGAGCAAATGACAATCCCAGTGTCTCTATTTTAAAGTTCTTAATTTAGACTGGGCAGTGTTCTCTTAGTACATTGTACAATCAGGTATTTCCATTGTGCAGACTGTGTTTTTAACACTAATGTAATACATTTCTTTTCAGTTAAAAGCTCTGCTGACAAGCACCTATTGAAGTTACTTTTGATGAATGTGATAGAGTCATATAGCCTAGTTTCTATCAGTTGCTACTGAGTATAACAGTAATTACCTGCTCTTTCTGTTTTTCCTTATTTTAGAATCAGAACTACACTAGAAACTACTTTCAACATTCCTTTCTGCCCATACACCCAATTTGAAACATGGAGAACGAGTGCAGTCCAATTTTCGTCATTCTGACAGTTACTACTCAGCTCCCTCTGTGGTTGTTGCAAAGTGGTAACATACTACATAGTAAATCAGCCATCTCCATGGATTACTGCTATAAAGAGATCTGGAAGAAGGGACATTTCAATTAAGAATTTCATTTTAATTTCATTTATTCTTTGCCCATCCACATAGCCCAATATGTTTATACACAAACTCACACTGATTCAGTATGAATGACAGGGCTGTGAATAGATAAGAGATGCATTGAATACTCAGCAATGACAAATATTTTTTCAAGCTCTCTGTTTCCTGCAAATATTTATTTAGCAAATAATACATGGGAAAAAGCAAGCAAGATTTGTCTGCATTCTTCAAACAAATATATTTTAAAATAGGCAAGGCCAGGGTATTGTGATCCATCTCTTCTCTCTACCCCCATCCACCCCAAAAGTATCTGTGGTCACCATGTGTTTCCATTTACAACCTCATAGTCAGCAGCACAACAGCTGCTGAGTGCCCTACAGACCTGACATAGGTGGATGTATGTATACAATCTGAATATATGGTGTGGATTTGATTTTGATGATTGAAAATTGTGGCTCTCTCTTGCCTCTAACATTGTTCAGTAGGTATGGCTTACGAAAATTGCATACACACCCTATCTCCACCTTCCTACTCTACCTATTGATCATGAGCAAAGTATCTGTTAAATTCCAGTAACAATTAATCACATCCTTGTTTGGTCTCCTGGCAGACCACCCACTTCACATTAAAAATTAGTTTACAATATACAGGAAATGATTATATCCTTGCTAATGACTCTTTCCTTTCCCCAACAATTATTTGCATGAAAGGTTAAAATATTCAGTTATAAAAGACTGGAGAAAATTTTGTGCTTTTAAATGTTAGACTTTAAAATATTACTGACTTATATAAAATACTTAGGTATCCAACACATCAGGATCCATACAAACATGCATCTCATTAGTGCTTTAATCCAGCAAAATTGTTATGCCTATATTAAGTGCTGAAGCTGCTGACTTTTTACAGTGTGGCCCATCAGCCAGTTAACTGCCTGTTATTATCACTTCCATTATTACTGCATCTAACATTTATGTATAGGAAGTAGAAGTCATAAATTCTCCTTCATAAGGCTTATAACGTAAAAAACAACTGCAAATGAGATTAATTAGATAGGAAGAATGGACAGGCTCTAGGCTAGAGGTAAGGAACCTTTGATCTCCAGATGTTTCAGACTTCAATTCCAGAGTCTCAAGCCAGCATGGCCAATGGTAGGGTGTTGTGGGTAAAACACCTGGAAAATCAAAGACTGCCCTTCCCATCCCTGCTTTAGGCTATACAAAATAATCAGGAGTATGATGTAAAATCCTTCTTATTAAGGGCTGATATGCACATATATACAAGCTTCATTTGTCAACACTTGAATAATTACCACTGAGCCAAATGTGTGAGCTGCTGCCAGTGGAATCCCACTGTATTTTAGGCAATATGAAGTCACAAGAAAAGTGCTCCAGTTGTGGCTCAAGCTCTGTGGGGGTGTCACTTTGCTCCCATAGAGCATCTACCACGTGCTGCTATAGTCATGAATGATAAACACGTGCAAGTGAATCTGATTCCTTCTAATTTAGTCCCACTGTGGTTTGGAACAACATTTTACTGATGGCACATAAACTCCCACAATACTACAGAAAGATCTCTGGGCATCTCTGCCTTTTCCACTGTTAGCCTGGCATTAGGAACATAGGTAGCTCAGATGTCTTAAGCTATGCCAGACCATTGGTCCAGTTAGTACTGTCTACAAAGGTCCAGAACACACTGCAGAAATAATCCAGTTTGAAACCACTTTAACTGCCCTGGCTCAATACTAGGGAATTCTGGGAACTGTAGTTTTGGGAGACATTTAGCCTTCCCTGTCAGAGAGCTCTGGTGCCACAATAAACTACAATTTCCAGGATTCCCTAGCCATGACAGTTAAAGTGTTCTCAGACTGGATTATTTCTGCAGTGTATTTGGGACCAGAGTCTCCAGTGTTTCACACAGTCAAAGGCAAACCACCAAAAAGCAGCGGCCTGCAACCGCCCATTCCCCCGGATCGGGGCCTCAGCAGCCAGAGCAGCAGCCGCTGAGGCCCGATCGCTGCTTTCCAGGCCGCTGGGAAGCGACAAAACGCTGCTTCCCTGCCGCCTGGAAAGGGGTGTCCTTGGGGCTCCAAGCCCCAGGACCCCCCGCGATGCAGGGAGGAGGAGAAAGGGGCCGCTTGGCCCCTTTCTCCTCTGCGTCGCTGGGCACAGCCATCTGAAGGCTGCGCCCAGCAACGCAAAGCCAGGAAGGAGCTCTGAAATGGAGCTCCTTCCGGGGCCTTGGAAAGGGCGCACTAGGTGCCCTGGGGCGGCCCCAATACGTCACAACCAAGTGCCTTGTTTGGAGGCGGCGCGGTCGTGACATAGTGATGGCGATGGCCGTGTGGAATGGCCGCCGCCATTTTCTATGCACAGAGCGCGTACTAGGGTTAGAGGTGTCCGGAAAAGACGCCCCTTTCTAACCCTAGTACATGCTCGTCGCGTACTTTAAGGCCCATTTGTAACGGGCCAAAGTCACAGTGAAACCAGCACTGGTGCTGGTTGATGTGGACCAGCAGGGCTGAGATGAAATGGTAGAATCACTTTTTTGACTGACCTCATCAGCCTTATTAAGTATTACCCACAGTGTGCATTGAATGTTCTTGCTGGTGTCCATTATTCAGTAATTCAATAAAGGGTTTTCTTAGCACCACTGCTACGTAGCTAAGGCCCATTCCGCACGGGCAAAAAGTACATACTAGGTACGTACTAGGGTTATGAAAGAGCGTCCCTTCTGGATGCCCTAACCCTAGAACGTACCTAGTACATACAAAATGGCGGTGCCCTATACACATGGGCACTGCCATCTTGATGTCGTGGTGCAGAAATGACGCCACAAGTACGCCATTGGTGCCTTGCAGTATCATTACCACACCGCAAACAGAAGCCGCTTTTTGCAGCTTCTTTTTCCACCAATAGGAACCCTCCCCATTTGGAGGCTGAGGCTTCCTGGCGGTGGAAATGGAGGCGCTGGCAGACCGCCCTTTTTGGGTGGTCTGTAAAGTGCCTAAGTATATGTAATGTTACTTAAATGTCAGTTATGTATAAATGTAGTCACTGTGAGCGAAAAAGAAGGGCTACCACAGTATTGAAGAAAAAAAGCTGAAGAAGCCCAAACAGGTTGAAAGAGCCAGTTCAAGATCCCAGGAATGGACCTCCAGTTATCATCTTGTCTGAGCTGCTTATATTAATCATAATCACATCCGGACTCTGTGTATATGTACATTTAGTGATTGTGCTATCAGTTGTCCTATGTTTGCAATTACATACTATATTGGCTACTTCATGTCTTTTTTGTGACACCAACAACATGTTATTTTTGAAGGTTCTAGAAATAGTTTTGATTATTGTACAGTCACATTTTGTGGTATACTTTAGAAACAATATATTTATTTATAGAATATAAATGATTAATACTGGAGGTTATAGTGTTTTTTTCTGTTCATATGGTAAGTGCTGTGGTTTCCCCTGTATGTTCTTCCCTCAGGAAAAAGAAGTTCTATTATGGCATACAGAGAGGCATGGAAAAAGCTGCTACTCTCTCACTCCATTTCAGCTTTATTTTCTCATGTGATAAGGCTCATGGTGATGATTCCAAATTCCAGCTTGCTAAGCATTTGCCAAAGAGGACTTTCAGTATCTAGACCATTCTCCCTCCTCTCAAACAAATACCAAATACTTTTGGAAGTATTTCACAGGATGGCTGGCATTATGTTAGTAAGATGTGTGTGTTTATATGCCTTCAAGAGGGGATTTTGCCAGTTCTTTCCTCTGAAATATAGCCTACAGCACCTGGAATTCATTGACAGGTACAATTTCATAAATCTGTTTTATGACATTACAACTCCCTTTTTTATTTATGGCATTAAGTTGGGATTCTGTTCCACCTGTGCAATGACCAAAAGCCTCTCCAAAACCCATGCTTGTAAGCCACATAGCCCCTTCAACATGGCCATTTAAAGGTTGTCATAGAAGGAAAGGATCAGATGCATCCAACTATTTTCTTTTAGTTGGATGCATTGCAATTACATTAAATAGTTTATTTTATTTATATTTTCCTGCCTCTGCCAGATGGATCGAGGTGGGATTACAGTCTGCTAAAATAAATACATCAGTACTTAAAATACATATAAAAATACATCAATAAAATTAATAACAATTAATCTTAAAAACTAACTCATCATCAAGTGGCAATGCAATAAAGTTATACAATGGTCAGAAGATGTTTCTTACATAAGGTCAGCTAGGTAAGCTCGCAGGAAGAGATCCATCTTAAGTGCCCTCTTAAACGCCTCCAAGGAAGTAATAAGACGGATCTCTTCTGGAAGACCATTCCCCTATTTCTGAGCAGCTGCTGTAAAGGCTCTCTGGAAGGTTGATATAAGCCTGGTTGATTGGTGTTCTAACACATTCTTTCCAGTTATTCTGGGGCAGATTATGTAGAGAGAGGCATTCCCGCAAATAACTCAGGCCCAAGCCATATAGGGCTTTAAAGATAATAACCAACACCTTGTATTGCACCCGGAAGCTAATCAGCAGCCAGTGAAGAGATTTTAAAACAAGTGTTATGTGTTCAAACCTGGACAAACCGGTGACCAATCTGGCTGCCGCATTTTGAACTCTTGGTACAAGGGTAGCCCCATATAGAGCGCATTACAGAAAACAAGACAAGAGATTACCAATGCATGTACCACTGCTTCAAGGTCCTTTTGGTCCAGGTAGGGACGCAGTTGGCATATCAACCAAAGTTGGTAACAAACACTCCTGGCTATCACATCCACTTGAGATGACAATTGTAACGACGAGTCCAGGAGTACCCCCAAACTGCAAACTTCATCCTTTAGGGGAAGGGCAACCCCGTCCAGGACTGGTTGACAAATCTCCTTCCCTGGACTTGGGGTACCTATTGCGAGTACCCCCGTTTTCTCTGGATTCAGCTTGAGTTTGTTTTCCCTCATCCAGCCCATTACCGACCCAAGGCAGGCTTCCAGAGGAGCGGTGCCATCCTCAGTCACTGCAACAGTCGGAGGCACAGAGAAGTAAATTTGGGTGTCATCAGCATACTGATAACACTGCACCCCATGTCTCCAGATGATCTCACCCAGCAGCTTCATGTAAATGTTAAACAGCATGGGGGACGGGATGGTGCCCTGAGAGACACCAGATGTCAGCTCTCTTTTGGAAGAGCAGCTGTCCCCCAGCATCACCATCTGGAATCTGCCTGAGAGGTAGAAACAGAGCCACTGGAGCACACTGCCCCCAATTTCTAACTCCCCCAGGTGTTCCAGAAGGATACCATGGTCAATGGTATCAAAGGCTGCTGGGATGTCCAAAAGCACCAACAGGGTCATATCCTGCCCTGAAGTTTGAAATGGGACCAGATAATAGGCTTCCTCCAAGACCACTTGGAGTTGGAAGGCAACTGCCTTCTCAATCATCAACAGGGACATCTTTCAGAGCCCTGGTGGTCCCTGTCACAGCACACACCACCACTGATCTCTTCTGTTTATGACAATCTGGAATTGGCCACAACTTACAAAGGCTGCATTCCCACTTACAAATAAATTGCTTTGCAATCTGAATCGATGGATCAGATTGGCAGGGGAGTGTGGTTCACACTACATTTGCCCCGATCGCATTTTCTTGCTGCAAGCTGGCCAAAGGGCAAATTTAAATTGATTCTGATCAACATCTGGTTCACACTTGCGCAGAATCGGTTTATCCAAAAAGACACAGAAAAAATCAGCATCAAAAAGACGCAGGTTAAATGGGTCTAGTGCATGGCCCCCCTCTCCAAATCGCTTCATCAATTCAGTTCAAATGCAAACCATAGTAATTTAAACTGGTTCAAACCAATTTGCGATCCAGTTTAAAAGGTAGTGGGAATGAGGCCAAACTGCTTTTTGGAAGAAAAACATCAGGAAATGTTCCTACAGAGCTATAGCTAGCAAAGACATGTCCATCTTCCAGTGCAGGATCATAGCTAACATTTCTGATCTCATAACAGTTTCCAGGTCATTGGTACATAGAGTACTTGATAACTGAACTACAATTATACAGCAAGGAAGCTGGAGATCTAGATGGGACATGGCAAAATCCGCTTAGAATTTAAAGCCTAAATCCAATTGTTAGTCCCAGTTAGAACAAATTCAGAGAGAAGTTGGAAATACGTAAACTCCATTGATTCAGTGAGTTTATTCAGGCTAAAAAAAAAACTGAATTTAGTCATATGGTTACACTCATATATGCCCCTTTCTGGCAATTAGTTTTCATGAAATATATTTACTTAGGCGCGTTACAGACGGGCCTAAGAGGCACCGTCCTCGCACCGCGATTACGCGCAAGGGCGCCTTGCCCCTTGCACGTAACCGATACATCAAGATAGCGGCGCCCTATACAGATGGGCGCCGCCATCTTGACGTAGCGGACGCTCTGTGTCCGCACATCCAAACCCAGAAGAGATGTCGCGAGTGCGCACTTTGGCACTCGCAGCGTCTCTTCCGGGTTCCTGGAAGGAGCGCGATTTGCGCACTCCTTTTTTGCTCCTTGTGGGAGTCGTGCAGTTTGGCTGCTGCGGCTCCCTCACAGAGCAAACAGCAGCGGCCCAAGACCGCCCCTTTTGGGCGGTCTGTAACGGGCCTTAGTTTACATTTAAGGCCTGCATTTCTGTGGTTATTTCTCCTTGTTATTTGCATGTACTGTTGGTAGTTACACATTTTATACTTGTTTGTATTATTATATATTGATTTTGTCATTTGTTTAAGATTGTTCAATCATCTGTTATGATCTTGTTTGGTGTAAGTTTACTTTTAAGTAGACATATTTAGAGTCACACTAGAATTTAGGGTTTGTTTGTTTTCTTCCCATTTAAAACGAATGCACATACCCCAAAGAAGCACTTCTAATAATGTCTTCCTCTGGTTTTAGCCACATTTGGACATGACTGCTGTAGAATACCAAATGAAATGAATGCACAGTCTTGCTGGGAGAAGTTTTCTATTTGCATCACTGGCTAATTTAACTTAATCACCACCTATGACAGTAGCCCAGAAGCCAAAAGGTTTCTTGCTGGTGGAGAAAGAGAAAGGTTGAGAGACCTTTCTGTTCAAACTTTATAACCTACTCGTGAAGCAATTACAGAACAATGCACCTGCTCCAATAGTTCTGATCCTCCTTCACATTGGGATTCGACAGTAGATTAAGTCACATCAGGTCTTGGCAGCCACAGAAAAGAGCTCCATTAAGGAAAGATCACCAGAAGATGGAACTGGAATATTTCCCAGCTCCTAGAGACAGTTTAATTATATAATCCAGGGTGCAAGCCTGCCTGGTTGTGAGTTTCTCTACATGCCTGGCTGCCAAGATTATCCTGCTTGACCAAGCTCTGCAGCAGCAAGGCAAATCATTAGGCCAGGTCTTCATGTCAAGAGGATATGCCTTGATGAAAGAAACCAGCAGCTCATTTCCAGGCCTGAGAATGAGTGGGCAGCATCCATCTAATTCTTACTGTTCTGTGTACATGCACTAAGCAAGGCAAGTAGGAGCCATGGCCAAGAACACTGTGTCTCAAGCCTATACATTGTGCACCTAAGTTTTGTCCATAATAAAGCCTATACAAGTTCTGTTTTCTTGGGTTCTATGGAGAAACTGTTAAAATAAATGTAGTCCCATCCATGAAATTTTCTTTCATTCTTCAAATTTCCAACATTTCAGAGAGTCAGACATTGAAATTCATTCACACCTAAAACCAGTAAAATAAATAATAATAATAATAAAAAATTTATTTTTATACCGCCCTTCTATACAATCAGGGCGGTGTACAGCATCACAAAAACATCATAAAAACCACACAATACATCAATTAAAATTACAACATATTAAAACAATAGAGCCAGCTTGCCACTGCTGGCCTGGGGGGGGGGGGGGAACTAATTGGGGCTTGTGTCGGGGAATGCTGATTTAAACAGAAAAGTTTTAAGCCCCTTCTTAAACTGGGCCAGGGAGGTGGCCGAGCGGAGCTCGATGGGCAGAGAATTCCAGAGGGTCGGTTTACCCTCTTCTTTGGATGATAAACTATTTTTAAGTGTTGACTGAAATTTTGAGTCATTACAGTGCTAGAAACTGGGGGACTAGAGGCAAATTCTATATATCAAAGGAGTCACAGACAGAATAGGGAACCTGGTGAGGAAACACAACCTCCAAACTGACCAAGAAAATCCAGCAAATGCTGCACTCAGCGAAGGACAGGAGAGACCCTCTTATGGCCACAGGGTTTACCCCATACCATGCAGATGTTTGCAGAATCCAAACATGAATCAAGGAACATAAGAGACACTGCAGACTGGGTCAGCCAGAAAATCAGCAGTAGCAGAACACATCATAAACCATCCTGGGCATAAAATACTGAAATTCTGGACCATACCGACAACTATCAGGTCAGAATACACAGGGAAGCCGTTGAAATCCACAAACACCTGGACAACTTCAACAGGAAAGAAGAAACCCTTAAAGTAAACAAAGTTTGGCTACCAGTCCTGAAAAACACCAAAATCAAAACCCAGCCCAAGCAAATGAAAACCACCCAGAGTCAGGGTTTTTCCCAGCAGACCCTGAGGCCTTGCCATTCAACAACAGACCAACACATAGATTAACATGTAAATCACTTCCTCTCAACCAAGGGTCACACAGTGTGTGTATCCCACTGATTCCCATACCAGCATTCTGTGAAGATGCCAGCCACACATGCTGGTGAAACATCAGGAATAAACTCTTCCAGAACACATAGCCCAAAAAACCCACAAAAAACTATAGCTCTGCTTGCAGTTTCCCAGGAAGAAAATGTGCATGTCAGAAATGAACAGTGGAAAACAACTCCCATATATGTTGTTTCTCTTGGTCCCATGGATCATAAGCTTTTCTAAACATGAGTTGATTGTGTTTAATGAAACTTTTTTCCAACCTTGAGTGCTCCTTTCATCAGAAACATAAGATGAGGATGTATGCACTTTCTCATCTTGTATTAGAGAAACATTGATTCATGTGGGGAAAAACCATGGCCCCAAAATTTCCAACTCTGAAGGCTCACACAGGTGTCAGTTTCCTGCTGTGATTTGCCATGCAGCTGTGCAGTGTCATCTCATTACCCACAAAACAGCTGTAGATCATTACATTTTCCAGAGACTCATGAAAGAAGCAAAGCATCTAATTGTGAGGCAAAACTAAGATGCAAAATAAAAATTGACAAGGGAAAGATGATTAGCTTTGTCTTCTCCCCCCACCCCCATTGGGAAAAAACTTTTAAAATGTCTTCTTACAGAAAAGAGATAATGATTTACACCTACATCACATATGCACTATTCAACCCCTTTGAAGTGTGATTCTAAATGCACTTTGTCTTGGCTTCCTCTGTTCTTCAGTTACTATAACTTGAAGATAAAGGCAATTTCTGTCTAGCAGAACAATAAGGCAGCAATGGTCAAAGGATGTTGGAATATTGAGGTTTTGAAAGTAGGAAGAACTGCCATAGCATGATGGTGTGACTATCAGGTACAGCCGAGTCTATGACACTTGGCAGAGTGTGGCATTAAAATGGCTTTTCATCCAATGAGCACAGTTTCTGATTAAAATTACTGCTCTTTTCCATTCAAGCTGTAGTTTTCAACTGATAATGCCAACCTGCAACATGGTTCCTGCTTTTCAATTGTTTACCATTTTCATCCTCAGCTTTCTCTCTGTTGTTTCCCCCTCTGTTTTCTTTCCTTTAAAAAAACCCTGAAAAATTAATAGCTTTGTATTTATCTATCAAAGAGATTTGAGTCTGGCTGGAAAGACACTGAAGTTCAATCAGTTAATACTATCAAATCCAAACAGTTTAACAAATATGAAAAAAATTAGGCTGAGTCTTGTTTCTAGAACTGATGAGAATCCAGGATGGCATTAACATTATGCTTTGAAGCTATGACAGGAGTGCTTGGTGAGTGTCCAGTATTTCTGCACTAAAACAGAGTGCTGTGTTCAGTGTAACATGTAAGGGTTCTGTCAATCTACTTCTGCTTTCTGGCTTTCCATCTTTGCTGTAAGGCCATCTGTCATCATGTCCCTGGTTCATCTTTGTTCTCTCTGTGCTGCAGTTCTAGGGTTGACAGGTTTTTTCTTTCCCTCTCAGTCTGTTGATGAAAAAAGAGACAAGCAGTCCCTGTGGCTTCTTTTTCCAGATGGACAAGTTGTGGCCCTACACATTGTTTGATCGACTGCAAATCCAGTCCTCCCTTTCCACTGGCTATGCTGGCTAGGTCTGATGGAAGTGGTGGTAGTTAAGTAACCTCTAGAGGGCTCATCATTGTTAAATGTGTTGTGCAATACATCTGGCCAAGGTGGTACATCACATTCCTGAGTATAAAGCTGAGAGTGTGGCAAAGACTATCAGTAAATGTTTTTTGAGAAACACTGGAATTTCTTAAGAAGGAAGAGGCAGGTGTAAAATGTTTCCTTAGAGTCAAGTAAATGCCATTTTTATTGCAAGGAACTCCTACCCTCAGAACAGTAGGAACTGGCTTGAGTTTCCCAGTGAAATTTGCAGTTGCATGCAGATTTGAGCCTAGATCTCCAAGTCCCAGGATCTAATCAACAGTCTATTATTATCATAACCCTATGTAATTCGGTTGTTGTTGCTGCTGCTGCTGTTACATGCCATCAAGCTGACTCCAAATGAAGAGTTTTGTCATTGTCTTTCTCTGAGGCTCAGAGAATATGACTTGCCCAAGATAACCCAATGATTTTCCATGACTGAGCAGGGATTCAAACCTCCCAGAGCCCTAGTTCAACACTTGAAAAGCTCAGTCTCATCCCTGAGCTTTTAAAACACAGAAATCCCGGTGAGCATACAATAGTTTTTCTTCTTCATCTTCTTCTACTTGCCTCACAAGACCAGCAAGTTTCACATACAGTCAGCCCTCCATAACCATGGATTCTGAGCCCCAGAATGGGTTTCCTGCCTCACTGACACAGAAAACACTAAGCTTCAACTGATACTTAATACTTGAATGTATTAATTGCATCAACATGTATTTTTGGAGAAGACGAGGAATTGTTTACATTCTGCTGAGAAACCTCTTGTTGCAGGAATTTATGTTATTTTTCCTACTACTCTCTGCTTCCCATCATACCAAAAATGAAGGCCCTTTGAAATTAACTCCTATTATTATTATTATTATTATTATTATTATTATTATTATTATTATCTTTTATTTATAAAGCGTGTAAATTTACAACAGCGCTGTACATACAATCTTTTAATTAGGTGGTTCCCTGCCCTCAGGCTTACAATCTAAAAAGACACAACACAAAAGGAGAAGGGAGTGGTGGAGGGGAAGGGGATGAGGGCCAGCAGTTCTTCTCTACCTCCAAGGCCTGGACCAAAGCAGATGGACTGGAGGGAGGGCTTGGCTTCTTAATGGATGGGTAAACTTCTTCCAGGGAGGCCTGTTGGAGTTAGCCTGCCTCTCTAGTAGGATAATCCAAAGGCTAGACTAGTTACTACCACCAGGAGGGCCTTTACCACATTGGCCCCTAACCTCTGGAACTCGCTGCCCATTGAGCTCCGCTCAGCCACCTCCCTGGCCCAATTTAAGAAGGGGTTGAAAACATATCTTTTCAAGCAGGCTTACCCCTGACTCTATCCCCTAGTATATTTTCTCACCCCTCCGTCGTCAGCTGGTTGAGCTGGCATGAGTTTGCTTGTTTTTATTGCAATGTTTTAATGTATTTTAATATGTTTAATTGTATGGATTTTCTTGTTGTACACCGCCCTGATTTTTAGAAGGGCGGTATAGAAATAAATTTTTATTATTACTATTATTAATATTAATATTAATACATATAAAATACATAGCAATGCAGGAAATGATTCAATAAAACAGGCAACAAAAGAACATCAAATAGCAAGTGACAGTTATGCAATGCCTGGGAATGCTTCTCTGAACAGGATGGTCTTCAACTCCGTTTTGAAGCTGGTTAAAGAAATGATGGCTCTTGCTCACAGGGGAAGAAGGTTCCAGGAGTGAGGGGCAGTGAGTGAAAAGGGGCGAATCCGAGCTGGGGCAGAGGAAATCCTGGGCTGGGACAGCAGACTACCAGAACGGAGGGCCCTAGTGGGAAGGTGAGGAGAAATAAGGTCTGATAAGTAAGGAGGGGCCAGCCCATGGAGGGCTTTAAACGTCGACAGCAGGAGCTTGTATTGAATGCAGAAAGGGAGTGGGAGCCAGTGAAGGGATGCCAACACAGGAGAGATGTGGTCAGAGCGGTGGGTGGAAGTGATAATGGGTGCAGCTGAATGCTGGACAGAGATTAAAGGACGGAGTTGAGAACGAGGAAGCCCAGCCAGGAGGACATTACAGTAATCAAGTCGTGAAACCACTAGGGCATGGACCAGGATCTTGGCAGTAGAGGCGGAGAGATATAGTCGGATTTTGGCAATATTGTATAAGAAGAATCTACAAGCCTTGGCTGTGGTCTGGATCTGAGGGATACAACAGAGAAGAATCAAAGATAAAACCAAGACTGCGGGCTTGCTGGACTGGTTGAATAGAAATGTTGTCCACAGAGACAGAAAAGGAGTGTTGAAGGGTGGACTTAGGAGGAACTCCTAGACAGATACCCCCATAAACTGAAATAGGTGGCTACTGCCACACTGTAGAATTAATGCAGTTTGACACTACTTTAACTGTCAAGGCTCCATCCTATGGAATTCTGGGATTTGTAGTTTGTTATGGCACCAGAAGCTCTCTGACAGAGAAGGCAAAATATCTCACAAAACTACAAATCCCAGAATTCTATAAATCCCAGTTAAAGCAGTGTTGAACTGCATTAATTCTGCAGTGTAGGTGCAGCCCCAGGTTCATGATGGTGCTGACTTTATCTGTTTTCCCAACTCTGTATTCATAAGCATTTCAAAGGTCCAGCTGTAACCAACATATCAATGTAACCATCTCAAGAGTTTCCTACTGTATAATATGCAGGAAGCAGGTTCATTAATTAAGATAATGAGACTTGGTTTCTAAGATGAAAAACACAACTGAAAGTTTTGTTAAGTCAATTTAACAAACCAACATGTCTCTTAATGGGCCAGCATTGGGAGTAGCTGCAGCAGGGCAAATCTGCAGCTGTTCATAATGTAGTTAGTAAACGTTTATTCTTTATTCTCTCACCATGGACAGGAAAACTCATGCCAGTTTGCATCTAAAATAATGTGGGTTTTGCACATGTTGTTTGCAGTTACAATGGAGATTTTGATACTTGACAGAGAATGCTTGCAAATCCTACACATAGACAGACCTCTGTAAAATGGAAGCTTTCAAACTTTGGTTCTCCAGATGTTTTAGAGTACAGCTCCCAGGATGTCTGGCCAGCACTGCCAATGATATGGGATTGTGGGAACTGAAGTCCCAAACATCTGGCAAACTAAATGTTAAGAACCATTGTCTGAGTGCTTTGGCTACATGGAACTTATACTTGTATTCTGAGTTAATGGGACATTCAAGATTCACTGTCTGCAACTGTAGATGGTGTGGGTGAAGTGTGCAAGCCCAACTTTATTTGGCATAAACCTGAAGGAGGTTCCAGCCATCTTGAATTGGGGCTGCTTTCTTGGGTGGGGGGGGAGCATAGTTTGACATTAACTTCAGGCATCTCAAATCTCTGCAGCATCTCTTCTCTGAACATATTTAATCCCATCCACACTGACCTCTTTAATTCAAAGGTAATGTCTGAAATATATGGCCCTATACAGACAGGCCAAAATAAAGCTGTTTCAGGTCACTTTGGAGGTATGGTGTTTCAGTGATGCATGCATCCTAAGAGTCTGGAAGCTGCACCAAAGCTGCACTTTGTGCTACTTCACTTACAGTATCACTGTAGAAGTATAAAGCATGTGTATCTTGTCATGTCATAGCTGCGAATTATTGCATAATTAATAACTCATTGTAAAAGAATGCTGGTTTTCATTTCATTCTTCATTGTCCATCACAAACAAGCCTTTCAGGTGTTATATAAGTATTAAGAAATTCAGGAGGTTTTGACACTGAAGCCCCACACTTCATCTCAATTTCCATTCTTCCCTTTGGGATCGTACAAAAAGATTACTTGGGTGAGAGCCTTTTTAAAGAAAGGGAAACTTTTTTTTTAATGAAAGGGAAACTTGTTAAGATTTCTTTAAAAGTCTTGGAAATCTGTTTTTGCTTGTTAAATCTATCATTACTCTGCAGTGAGGAAGGGAGAGATCTAGGCTCTTACACCATATTTTGTTATCATGTAAATATTATTGGATATTTTCATATAAATACATGCTTGTATAGATCCACTATTTCTTATGCTTTTGATATAAATTCCCTCTTTATTGCCTGTATAAGCCTGTCAGAACCCCAAAGAATAGATCCTTCCTTTACAGGAGAGTTTCCTACCGCCTTTTTACTTGAACAGCTTAATGTGGTCTAAATATCAGGGATACAAACCTGTGTCTTAGAGGACTAAAATGTAGCATGGGGCTTTATTTTATTTTATTTCCCAAAAAGTGTGAACTGAGAAACATTCTAAACTTATCTGAAGCTGCTTTTCCTGTTTATCTGCCTCCAGCATCTTTATGCTCCTGTTCTCCTTTTTCTGGAGTACAGAGACATACTTCTTCAAAGGAAAGAGGAGGATGTCAAAGAGCGAGATGGCTGTGCTCCTCAGGGTTGCCAAGGCTGTACTCAAAACAGCAAGCCCATTCCCGTAGACCCCTTTGCTTCTTATTTCTGTGCCTGATCTAGAAAAAAACAAGAATAAATGTGTAGCCATTTGCCAATAAGGGTCACATCTTAGGCTATCAATTACTTAGTTCTCAGGCTCAGGGAGCCATTGACAACACTTGCATTTGAGTGTCTTGAGCAATTAAAAAACAACAACTTTATTGGTGTAAATGAGAGAACATGAGCAGAAGAAAATGCAGAATTCTGTGTTAGGAAACAATGCTCCCAATTAGACATTCTCCACTGAGTCTTAACAGTATACAAAGGGACATGCTGAGGGATTATTTCCAAGGCTTGTTCTCAGCATTCATCTTTTATATCTTTCCCCCCTCATTCTCTTGCACCTAGGATGTTGAACACTGAAACTTGGCTGCCTTCCATTTGGATCATGGATTGAAGTGGCATCTGCTTGGGATACTTGGTTAAAATGAAGTACTTCATGTACTATAGGTGCATGAAACAAAATCTGTTCTTCTTGATACAGTTCCCATACCTGCAAACATTTCAGACCTGAAAACCAGGACACATGTGGCCAAGGAACATCAGGGTGTGGTTTAAATGGCAACAGACATTAATGAAAAAGAACATACCAACTAGGAGAGATTGGTGTATATTGCTTTTGTCTGAGCCTACTGGAAAGAGAATGATTCATTATCCCCTCCTCTCCTCCCCCTCCTATTAACTGAGTGGAAACTGTTTGTTTGTTTATTTATTTATTTATTGTATTCATACACCACTCTTTAGAAATGCTCTCAGAATAAAATTTTGCCTCCCACAGCTTCCTTCTCTTTCCTTTCTTAGATGCTGTGATGATGACAAGAAAATTACAGTTAAGCACTCCCACCAAAAGGTTTTCAATGATTTTAATTCTATACTCCCTCCCATTTGCTTTACGCAAGAAATAGTCATTCTTTCTGCACTGGTCACATTCTCATTGCTAATGTTATTGTGCTTGCTGACACAAATAAATAAAGAATAAAAGAGTACATCTATTTGCTTCAATTTTGAGATTCCTATTGCTGCACATTGTTATACAGTCACCCCTCTGTATCCATAGATTTCTTATGCATGGATTCAGTCATCCATAGCTTGAAAATATTCAAAATAATACAAATGCCAAAGAGCAAATCTTGATTATGCCATTTTATATAAGGGACATTATTTTACTACATCACTGTATTTAATGGAACTTGAGCATCCATGAATTTTGGTATCCCGAGAAGTATGCTGCAACCAAATCCCAGCCCACTGTAGTTGGGCCCACTGTAGTTTCATTGTCGCAAAAAGAAACATTATTTGTTAAAAGGAATGCTATGCAAGAATGTTATTACACGCAGCTTTTAAACTGCAATTAAAGTAGAAAAAAGCAACTTTGGTTATACTGATTACATGACATCTCCTCCAAAGTACAGCTGCAGTGGTTAATGCATCCTTCATTCATGGGGAAGTCCTGTAAATAGGTTCCCAGTTGTGCATGTATTCCATTAGTCCCACCATGTGATAACATCTCCATCTCCAGACTGCCATTGGACAGGGTCTCAATGTCCTCCTCCTCTCCCTCTTTTCCCCCTAGTCCCAAACTGGCTGGTTTTCTGTTTTTGTTTTCCACTGTCTTTTCTTCACCCCTCCTCCCCCTGTTGTAGTGCCATAATTGCTAAATTCAGTTAGAAGATAAATAAATGGCATGATGGGTAAGGCATGCTAAGCAGAGAGGTGGGTTAAGGGGGAGTCTGGGAAAGAAAGTCCATGCTGCAGACAGCCTTGATAGCATTACTGGAGGGATGATGTTAGCACACCCAAGATCCCCCATAACCTTTGAAATACTAGGAAGTTTCCCACGGGAAAGGCACATTGACCCAAAGACATGTGAAGGATCTAGGTAATGTCAACATAAAGGTTAAATGGGTTTGCTGATTGTTCCATCCTCTTCCCAGGCTTTCCACATATTCTTCTTGCACTGGAGACAAAGATGATCCCATTGCACTAAGGCAAGAACGGGGATGTGCACACCAGCCATTAAGGCCGGCCTGGGGGCGGAGTCGGGGTGTGGCGTCCATACAACTCACACTCCAACTCTGCCCCCATGGAAGTATGATGCCGCATGGCACTCCTTTGGCACTGCATCCACATGACAAAGGAGTGCCTTAAAGCCACAGCACTGCGGCTTTCCAGGGCACAAAAAGAAGCCTTTTTTGTGGCTCCTTTTTACACCCTGGAAAGACCCAATTGGGGCCACAGCCCTGATCCAGCGTAGCTGAAGGTGGCTACAGGCCTCCCCTTAGAGGTGGTCTGCACAGCCTGTAAGACCATACCTCCTACCATCCCTGTGCTGTGGTCTCAGCCAACTTCCCTAACCATTCATCTTATGGTGTCCTAAATTCAAACAATGTTTTCGTTACTCCAACGTTCATCAATTGTTCCAGAATCCCATTGTTGATTCCCTGGGAAGATCATCAGGTCTTTATTACACTGCAAGATATCACCAGTACCCTGCAAGGCTATGAAATCAGATAATAAATATCAGCCCCAGCTCTAGCTTCATGTGTGCACAGATGTTCTCCTTCACTCATTGAGTTGCCCTCAGATGCCATCTGAGCCACTCCCTGCTTCCCATGGATTCTTCTGCAGGACTGGTAAATATCACCCTCTCTACAACCCTAAGCTTCAGCTATCCAATTTTTATATCTCTGTTTTGGTTAGCCTTGTATGATATCTTAGATTGAATTGCTAGTATATGTTTATGTGCTGTGTTGCATATTCCTAAATAAAACTTTCTTTCTTCATTAAACCTGGAGTCTTCCTGCAGTTAGTACTGTAGGTACAGGTGAAAACAACCCTCAAGTTTACCCAGCCTCTCACAGGCTGAGCTAATAAATTCTCCCAAATATGCTATCACTGTTAGTGACAACCCCAGGTTCTCCACCTTTTGGTAACAATGCTTCCAAACTAGTATGTATCTGATTTCTTTCTCTAATGTGACTGAGGTTAGGAACAAGGCTCATGTAAGAAACGCCCAAGACTGATGCCTCATCATCTTCCTTCCCTTGCAAAGCCAGGGACAGAAACAGAGAGAAAACAAGGAAGGAAAGTGGGGCCAAGTTCAATGGACTACTCAAGAGAAACCTGAATAATGATGGCCAGAAAAGGTTATACTGTATAAATAACAAAATTCTTCTGGTAACAAAATTCCATGACATCATGTTTTGAGCATCTAAGGAGGCATGGTGAGGTAGAAAACTTTAAAAAATCTATAAGATGCAGATTTTGTATGAGAATGGCAATGTTGACTCTTGACCATTGGCTAATATGGGGCAGGGTGAACTGTGGAAGCTCCAGTCTGTGGGAGCTGATACAGCCAGCTCATTGTACATCTCATTGTGCACCAGTATGAAATATACATTAGCATGTGTGTGCATAAGAGATAGAACTATTACTCCACCTCTGCCTTTCCACTTTATTAAGATTTGTCCAAATGTACTGGAAAGTTTCCTATTTGGCCATTTATTAATCTTACTTCTGCCTTTGTTATCTTGTAGGGCACTGAGACAGCAATGGAAGGAAAAGGTCACCTTAAGAAATGGATCAAGGTTAATCACTATTTAGCCAGGACCTACAGCTACCAGGTACTTCATCACTTCCTTGGCTTCCTGAGAAGAACCTCAAACAGGGAGAGCCAATCATTGACATTCAAGGAGGAAAAATTGATCATTACTTTGGAGTTCATTTAGAAGGAAAAGGCAAAAATGAGGGGTTCCCCCCTCCTTCCCAGCTAATATATATTGGATGTCATTCCCCCCCCCCCGCACCGCCGCCATTAAAATTCAGAAGTAGGGCACAGTCTGACAAATAATAAATGTTTTTGGCCTCTCAAAATATTGGATGGCTCTTGGTCAGAGGGCTTGCTGCCTAACGAGCATTATATTATTCAATATAATTAACTATTTGCACATTTATTATAATCCCAGCTGATGCTCAGGAAACTGTTAAAGGACAATAAGGAGCAGAATCAGATCGAAACATATTACCAAGTCAATTACACAAAGTTGTGCTGTTTTCGAGCTGAGATGGGGAACATGTCCCCCCAGCTGTTACTGGATTGCAGTTCTCATTATTCCTCATTATTGGCTTTGCTGACTAAGGCTGATGGGTGTTGTAGTCTATCATTT
This sequence comes from Sceloporus undulatus, assembly GCF_019175285.1. Taxonomy (NCBI): domain Eukaryota; kingdom Metazoa; phylum Chordata; class Lepidosauria; order Squamata; family Phrynosomatidae; genus Sceloporus; species Sceloporus undulatus. Next base: position 85,364,528 of record NC_056523.1, on the reverse strand, counting down.
GGAGACATAGCTAGTCCTGGTTTAAAATGCATTGCAATCCAAAATAAAACACAAAAATTTTATCTAATCACTTTATATGATACCCTACATTTCCACACATCCTTTTTCACACACTCCAACATTGTCAGGTGCAGTAACATGATGTCATTTTCTAACAGAAATTTTCCCATTCTGAGCCGGTCTTTGAGCTCTACTTTCAGAAATGAACTAATGGAAAAATCAAGCCTTATGAAGAATGACTTAGGGAACAGTGTGTATTTAGCTGGGATAAAAGAAGACTGAGAGATGACATAATACCTATCTTTACATATTTGAAGGGATGCTAGGAATAAAATAGAGTCAGCTTGTTTTCTGCTGCTTCAGAGATTAGAACATGAACCAATGGATTTGAATTACAAGAAAAGAGATATTAGGAATAACTTTACATAAAGCTGTGGAAAGACTCAGAGGGAGGCCAACTCTCCTCCTTTGTTAGGGGTCTTTAAACAGAGATGGATGGGCATCTTTCAGGAATGCTTTAGCTATGAATTCCTGCATGGCAGGTCATTAGGGTAGATAGCTATTGTCGTCCCTTCAGGCTATAAGGTTCTATGATTCTATGAACTCACCTTTAAACCCAGCAGCTACAACAAAGTGCCCTTTTTCATTGCCAAATACAAAATTTTATGGTTGCAAATAAACTTTTCCCTAGTTGTGCAAATAAACCAACAACTGTATCATTTAAAGGTTTGAAACTAGCAAAACGCCTGGGAAGCTGGTGAAAATGAATATACTACATTTGAAAAATGCATTAAGAAAGTGGTGCAAATGTACAAAAACACAGCAAAGATGTAGACAGAACTAATGTTAGTAATGCCTATATTTTACTTATGATATCATAGACCCTGAGTTCAGATTTGTCAAGGATAAAGGATTTTACAACTTATCTCCCTATAAGGGGCTTGACAGACTGGCCCTAAGGGGCCTGCAGCTGCCCCTTATAGCACCGGATTGGGGCCGCAGCAACTACATGCCATAGCCCTGATCTCTATTTTCTGCAGCGCAAAAAGGAGCCGCAAAAAGCACCATAGCCACCAGCATGCAGCTTTTTCATGCTCCTTTGGTGCTGCATCATGATGCCACGCACCATGATGCCACGCACAGTGTGGTGCAGCGCGTGCTGTCACACCACCATGGGGGCGGAGATGGGGCATGTGCCACATGCCAACTCCGCCCCCAGGCCAGCCTTAATGGCCTGTCTGTACAGGTTGTACGGAGCCTTGATGGTGCAGTTGTTGTTGGGATATAGAGTCACAAGGAAAATGTACAATGTGGGTTTTAATAGTAACCAGGCATTAAAGGGTTACTGTGAGCCATAATGATTAGGCATTTAAACAGGAAGTGGCATCAAAAAGATAGTCAATAAGTGCTGTAAAGTCCTGTAGGATGCTGCCAGTCTAAGAAGTCTCTCAGGAGGCTGGCTGGATTCTTTGTGATGCCAGAGAGAGAGGCAAGGTCTAGTAGGCCTCACGGAGCCTTTGCTAGGGTAGTGTCAAGCATTTTACTCAGAGTGGGTTGTTAGTAGTGTGGATGATGGATGGTGTCAAAGTATATATTGTTGTACACAGAGGAATTTCTTCTAAGAATAAAAGCCTCATCTGAGAGATGTTTACAGTGTCTCTTTGCTCACTGAGAAAGGGAGAGATGTTTCTCCAGCTCACAAGCTGCTGACTACAGTCACGAAGGCGGAAAATCTGGTGCCAAACGTTGACGTGTTGCCTCGCGCACTGCGCAACATCAAAACCGTTTTAACAGTGGTTACATGCTGTACTGTAGCCACTCACTCAAAACCATAAGGTTGTGAGTTCAATACCAGCAAAAGGAGTCAAGCTCAACTCGGAATTGCATCTTTCCGAGGTCACTAAAATGAGTACCCAGATTGTTGGGGGCAATTAGCTTACAGTTGTAAACCACTTAGACACTGCTAGTTCATTATGAAGTGGTATATAAATGAAGCTGTTTAAGTCCAGAATCCTCTTAGCGACTAACACTGGTATACATTTACATACACAATTTTACTTTTCAGGACTTTGAGTAAAGGTGGTATTCCAATCTGTGTTGAAGCAGCAGTGTTGTGGTAACATAAACCTTATGCAGGTGGTTGCATTTTCTAGATGCCATTTTCATCCATTAGGTAGTTGGGAAATATTCAGCAACAGGCAAGTGTGAGGCCTTATTGCCCATTGAGTGATCAGTTGCATTTACAGTGCACTGTCTAGTTTTGATCTCATCATAGCACAACACTGGCATAGCTACACCAACATAAACTTACAATATGGAGACACTGAATAAAGGCCTGTTACAGACTGCCAAAATAAAGCTGCTTCGGATCTCTTTGGAGGTATACTATTTAAATGATGCATGGGTCCTAAGAGTCCAGCGGTCGTGCCAAAGCCATACTCCATTCCTAAGCACTGGAGTGCAGCTTTTGGTGCAACTTCCGGATTCTTTGGACGCATGCATCATTTAAATAGCATACCTCCAAAGAGACCCGAAGCAGCTTTATTTTGGCAGTCTGTAACAGGCCAAAGTGTATTATATTCTCTCTCATTTGCACACAAGCAAATAATCAGAAAAGAAAACACAAAAAAATTCAAAACAATGTGTGCATCAGCAATGCATCATGGAACATTAAGTTCTAATGTTAGTAGTTAGTCCCAACTACAGAAGACCCACAGAATTAATGGGATTTAATGTGTGTCAGTGCACCATTCAACAATTGTTTCACTGGACTGACTCTAGCAGGGCTGAACTAATAGGATTTCAGCATAGAAGTTCAACCTAAAGAGAAATATGTCTCTCCCTCTACTCATCCATTGTCTGTACAGTACTTGGATTATGGATCTTTTATACTTATTGCATCTGAATAGTGATTTATTTTGATAAACCCAAATATTTTGCATGATTACATGGCTGTTAACACACACTGTGCCTATGGCAACACTTCTAATTTAGCACAATGAATTCATTTCTTCTAATAATTCATCAATGTGCTGTATACCAAGCAGAATGCTTCTACTGCAGTTGCCTAGCTGTCATCCCTATACCAACACATTAGGCATTCAAAGTGTGCTCTTCCTTAAATTGTTATTCTAGCGGAAGAAAAATCCAGCTTTTAAAAAATAATTAGGCAAATATCCATGTTCTCACTTTTGAGACACATTCCAGCTGTTCACAAGACAAGTTGAGAGCATTTCGTTAAAAAAAAACTTTTCAAATTCTCTCAGAAACCATGGCTTTAGTGCCTTAAATGCAGAATCTGTAATTGCCAGTTTGATGAGATTTAATAAGGCAGTAAACTTTTGTTAACGAGATACCTGGTTCATTGCTAAAATACTAATTTGCTGCATGTTATTATGACTTTCTCTGTAGGCTAGCACAAGATTTAATAGAAACCTTTGGGGTAACACCGGCCCTCTCCAAACGGGCCTTTCTTGTGGGTCCTTTTTGCGATGCAAAGGAGCCGCACGGTTTGTTCACTGCAGCTCCCTCGCACAGCAAAACAAGGCGTGGGCAGACCACCCGTTTTGGGCGGTCTGTATCCCGCCACCATTTCCTTCTCAAAATAGATGAAATTTGGACATCAGTATCACCAACTTCATGCAGAGAGTGAACATCCCAGCATCAAAGAACCAGGCACTGTTTTGAAGATTTTCACAATAAAACTTCCATTTTCAAAGTACTGCTGGTAGTTTTTCTGAATGAATGCACTATGGATCAACATATAAATCAATAGGTAATTTTTACTCCGTGTTTCATTTAAAATTCATCTTCCCTGTAATATGTATGTCAAAGAACCCATGTAGGTTAGCATTAAACTAACTGAAGATTAAACACACACACATACACACACAGTATTTTTATGGCTATGATTCCATTACTCAGTCAATGGTTGTTATGGCATTGCGTACACATCTAGCTAAGTAGATGTTACAATTGCATTTTGCAAACTTGTGCAAAATATACAATATAACACACAATACAGCAATGTCAACAGGAACAGGAGTGTAACGCATGCAGCCGAATGCCATTTAAAGAAAGTAAGGCGTAATTAGCTTTGTTTTTTTTTAAAAAAAATATCTGATTTTTCTAGGCAAATTGTTGTTGTTTTTTAAGGAGACATTCTACAAACAGGGTGTCACGACAGAAGTGGTCCTGATATTCTCATATCTAACATCTCAAAGTTATGGCATGCAGAACCCTTAGCATATTGCTTTAGTGTGAGTGTGGAATGTGTGAGAAAAGATGGTCTTTCTCCAGAACAATAATAAAACATTAAATTTTCTCTCTCCTCTCATTTGCACAAACACCCTATGTCAGTTGATCATCAGAAAAAGAAACACAAAGAAATTCAAATTCAAAACAATAGCCAGCAAGCATAAACTAAAGGTTCAACATATGATATTTGCCCCAAAGGCTGCCATATATTTTGATAAATATTTAAAAATCCAAAAAACAGTAATATCATTATTGGCCAACCAAAATGCATAAAATACATCATGCATGCTTTCAAAGCTCCACTGGCCTCTTCACCAGACAAAAGATGTTAAACATACAAGAGAAGAAAAGTAGCAGAAAGTGGTTAGAATCTCAGGCCTATATTTTATGACAGATGTTTCTGTTGTAGTTCAGAGGTTCGGGAGGAATCTCAATGCAGGCAAAGGCCACTCCCCTTTGTATGTGGGGACAAAAGACAAAGTTGCAAGAAAGGGATAAACCCTGGAACCCACTTCAAAAATACCAAAAAAAAGACCAAAGCTTGGGCTAAAAAGCTACTGTGTATCTGGTGTAGCTATGTTTGATCCTAAATGGAGTAAATAAATTGAGA
>NC_056523.1:85327498-85359651 GCF_019175285.1 Sceloporus undulatus | reverse complement strand
ATTATTATTATTATTATTATTATTATTATTATTATTATTATTATTATTATTATTATTATTTAACACAATAAAGACTAATAACAAGTTCTGTACCTGTTACATTTTTGTCCTCACCACTAGAAATTACATACACATATTATAACTCTAATCAGCAAAAGTATACATTAGAAAATTCTAAACTGAAAGGGCCATTGATCTGAATTCTTAACAGAAAAGATTAGTGAAAGAAAAAGAAAAGTAACTTTCTTTGTATCATCTATTTTGTGCACTTTTGGTAGCCAATAAAGGTATTGCTCTTTTCTAGATTTTGTAATATTTTTCTGCATGGCCAACACTGCTACCCTTCAAAATGTTTCCATACTATTTGTTCTCTCTTTCTGTGAATCTGACCTCTCTAACACCTCTGCTTGAGATGCAGTCATAGCAGAATGGCTGGCTGACAACAGTGCAACATGATGACAATGAGTTACTAAAACAATATTAACAGAATCAACATTCACTAAGACCAGGAAAGCACAGGAGAGAGAATCAGCATATTCTCTTTCTCTGAACATATGGGCATCTGTGGTGAATGGAGCCCAATTTAATGAAGCACAGACATTTGCTAATTTAACAGCCAATACTGGAATCCTAGATTGGCAATTTAGTTATATCTGCATTAACATCTCCTGGCCTGACCCTGCCCCAACTCACCTTAAGAAACATTTGCAGGATCAGGCAAAGTAGGAGTGATCAGCTTCCGATCAGGCACAAGGAGGACAATGTGTTGACCCTCCTTTCATCAGCCAGTGAGGATTGGACAAGGACTTGCAACAGAGATCCAGCTTCTGTTTGTTGCACTCTTGGGCGGGTTACAGACCGCCGCTTTGCGGCGGTCTGCCACCACTGCCAGTTGGTCCGCGGGGGAGCCGGAGCCTCCACACGGCGCGGCTCCCGTGCGGACCCAAAAAGAAGCTCCAAAATGGAGCTTCTTTTTGAATCGCCTTTGTGACGTAGCGAGGCGCCAGGGGCGCACTCGCTATGTCACAAAGGACGCGACGCGTACGGACGCTCAGCGTCCGATACGTTAAGGTTGGCAGCGCCCGTATGAACAGGGCGCTGCCATCTTGTACATATTCAATACGTATTAGGGTTAGGGGGGTGCGGAAGCACCGCCCCTTCCTAACCCTAGTACGTATTGTATACGTACTATTTGGCGGTCTGTAACCCGCCTTGCTCACTAGCAGAAGGGGGTAGAAATACCATCTTCCTTGAGCCCTGACTGGAAGGTGAACTGACCTCTTTCACTGAATCCAGTGGATGGCTCTTAAGGTGGGCTGGGCTGGCATTTATGTAGGTCTCCAGGAATACAGAACAATTACAGATCCATAACTCTAGGTTATGAATACTGAATACCAAGCAATACCCTTTGATGTGATTGTCAAGTCATGCCCAACTGTAGGGGGTGGTGCTCATCATTACTAAGCCAAGGGAGTCAGCATTGTCAAAGATGACTCTGTGGTCATGTGGCCAAGGTGTACAGAATATTGTTACCTTCCCACGAAAGTGGTACCTATTTATCTACTTGCACTTTTACATGATTTTTAACAATATTTTTTATTGTTTCCAAGTCATAAAATAAAACATATTCTTGCCGAGATATGAAACACTTTTATGTGATTTTGAACTGCTAGGTTGGCAGAAACTGGGAGTAGTGATAAAAAGTACACACACACACACACACACACACACACACACACATATATAATAAAAATAATGGATAAATAATAGCATATGCTTAATACATGCTTGTTCTTACACTCAGGATTTAAGAGTACTGTACTGAAACTTCAAAGGGAAGGTTAGCATTTATTTTTTTTATAGTAGAAACTGTTGGATTGCTTCCTTTTTTGTTTATTTTTTATCTTCTAATAAAGAAGGGTTTTGATGCTGCTAGTCTGGGTGTTGTTGTCATATCTCACCTTTTCCCCGGTCTCAAGGTAGCTCTGCTATGTAATAATATACAGTGCGCCCACACCATATGCAGGCTTGCCATACACAGATTTGAATTTAGGCATACAGCAAGCCTGGGAGAACAAAATGGCACATGTGCTGCAGGAGTGTGAGCAGCTCCGCAAGCAGGAGCGCTCTGTCATAGAAAACAATGAGATTTGAGCATACGAGTTTTTCCCATACATGGGGGGGGGGGTGTCCAGAACTGATCCCCCATGTATAGGAAGGGTCTACTGTAACAGCAGACCTCTACTGGATATGGATGTCAGGAAACTGCCCAGTTCAAATTCCTGCATACATAAATCCACTTATGAAGACATAAACTTCCATCCAGGATTGCAACCATAATGAAACTATCACCAAAACAGCAGGCAAAGGGATACTCTTCTGACAGTATAAGACACACTAAGTTGCTAGTCTCAAAAGTGCTACAAGCACTAACATGGATACGGTTCTGGATTCTATCAACAGAATAAAGCATTTAAAAGAAACACATGCTGTACAGCATACTACTTCCTGCCATCCCCCAATCCCTTTCCTTTAGGAGAATTTCCCATCTCACAATCATGTAACACATTGTCCTGACAGCATAACAACACACAGATTTATCCTCCTTACCCCTGGTGAGACCTTATCACATTCTTGATAGTTGCATATAACACGCACACACATACACAGAGAGAGAGCGTATCTCCAAAGTCATTCAAGGGTTACATGGTTTCTTCCTTTTGAAACTCACAATTAAAGTTTGAAGATCTTCTCTGCATCCTCCTACATTCCTGACATGCTTTATGTGTGCCTTGCTTTTGTTCTAATTATTGAGAATAGGCAGGAGGGGTGAGAAAACCACTTGCATATATCACATTTTGCTCACAATCTTTTTTCATGCCCGTCTGATTTAGTTACATTTGGTCAAGCTTTCTGGCTGCCCTTTGAACCACAGCAAATAATTCACAGCCTTGGGCAAGGCAAAGTTTGGAATCAAAGGAACTGTGGTGCCACCTTCAGGTTGCAAAATTGATATTGTAAATATCTATTTAGGCTTTCTTTGCTAGAGCACACTTGAATGCACATCGATACCTTGTGTGCACTGAGGCAATGGCTTCAAGCAGAGACTGGGAAAGAATCCTGATCTTTTAAAAGACTAAAGATCAAAAGACATTATTTACCTGTACAATAGCAAGGGAGGAGGATGTGACAACTGTAGTTCACCTGGTCAGCCAACTGACATTCCTGACACAAACTGGCTCCAGTTTGCCTCTTTGGGCTGCTTCTATGGATATTTTTAAAAATACAGACATATGTCTGTATTTTTAAAAACATCCATAGAAGCAGCCCAAAGAGGCAAGACTAATTTTAGAAGGCACTCCACATTTTCCTTGCTGCTTATCATTTCCACTCAGAATCTTCCTTCCCAAGATTACAAGGAAGATGCAAATGCAAGGAAGATACAAGGAAGACATAGAAATGCAGAGACCACATTTCTGTCCCTATGTATGAAAAAAAAGCAATTTAGAGAAAGCTGGGAAATTGATGTTCTTTATAGACACACTGTAGAATTAAAGCAGTTTGACACTGCTTTAACTGCCATAACTCTACAGAATCCTGGGAGTTGTGGTTTGGTGAAGCACCAGAGCTGTCTTGCAGACCAATCTGACTAGCTACAAACTACAAATCCCAGGATTCTGTAGGATAGAGTCATGGCAGTTAAAGTGGTGTCAAACTACTTTAATTCTACAGTGCAGCTACATCCTAGTGAGATACAGACTGCTCTGTGTTATGAAGCAAATATAAAAGAAACAATTCTAGGGGATAAAATCACATACTGTAATACTGCTTAACACATTATTTGAGCTCTGAGTGAAACAGGGAGCATTTTTCTGCCAGTTAAGCCACAGGTGTTTATGTAATTCCATAAACACAACAGTGATCACTAGCACAGTTTCTATTGGGTCAATAGTATGAGTCACGTGGTGCTGTTTGGCATGGTCTGTTCTTGAAAATCAAGTTCCAGTTCTCCATACTGCACCAAAGACTCAATTGCTTTACAGCAGAAGTGCAAAACTCCTTCATCCTAAAGGGCTGAGTCCATTACAGGGTGGGAGCTGCACACAAGTCCATGTCACTGAACAGAGAAGGTAAGGCTTAAGCTTTCCTTCCCTATCCAGCAAGAATTAGGAGTGGCTGGTGTAATGATGGTGACAGTGAAATCCTCCCCCATTCCCAAGCAATTGCCACTGAGAGTCGTGGTTCTCCATCACTGGTAGCATCAGGAAAACAGCAATCCTGGAAGCCAGGGAACTGTGCCCCAACAATCCAATTAGGTTGCAGAGGATGGGCAGGTTCTCATTGATTTCAGGTGCTACACAAGGAATGGCTGGGGGCCACAGGCTCTGCAACCCTACTCAAAGGAGTTGTCTACACTTGGAAGAAAAGTCTGATTGGACCCCACATCTGTTCTGTCCTCTTTCAGTTCCAGAGCCAGGACAGATTACTGCCTAGCAGACACATCCATTTACCAATATCCAAGCCAGTTCCATGCCTGAAATGAAGTTTAAGGAAGGGTTTTTCTTTCTTGCTATGTTCCCGATATCTCATTTTGACCAACAGCAGTGGCACCGTGGAGGGAAAAAACCTTTTTGTAAATATTGTTCCAGGCAGTGAACTGGAATTTCCCTCTTCAGCACTGTAACTGGTGGCATGCGCCAAGATCAGCAGGACCTCCCTCCCCCCCGGACATCTCACAAACAGAGAAAAGCTTTCTTTAAATGCCATTCTAGGCAGAGAACTGGCCCAGATATTGCCAGTACCCAGGCAGCAATCTGTCAGATATGGAAACTGATAGAGCAATTTGTGAGCATTTTTGGGCAAAGAATTTGACCCCTTGAGGGATCCTGTTGGCTGGCTGTTGCCTGTGGGCTGCACTTTGCCCACTCCTGCTTTAAGCTCTAACATGACTCTTTAGTCAACCCACTATTCCCTATGAAAAATTACTAAAATTTAGAGCTACCCACAATGCCTTGCCTTGGACCAGGGCTGGGGAACTTTAGTTCTCCAGATTTTATTGGACTGCAATTTTCATGTGTCCCACATTGATAAAATTTGGACCCATACAACGTCTGCACTTCATGGTGCTGAATTCAAGGGGGTTTGAATTACAAAACTGTACTGAGACTTTGCAGGATATCGTACCATCCAGTAATCTCAGGGGCCCCAACATCCATGTGCAAAATCTTTTTCTAACAAAGATTTTCTCATTCACTTGAACAGAGGATGCAGCATTCAATGTGTACATAGGTGAAGTAACTGATATTTCCTGCTCTATCCATTCCTCAATGGAGCATTCTGAAGAGGCTTCTTATGCAAAAACTGTAAAATTAAAGGCATTCACAGCAACTGTCTCAGGAAAAGCAATGTTCAGCTGAACAGAGTCAACAAGGAAAGGGTTAAGCAGCCTGTATCTCATCCACCATTAAGCCCTTGCATCCAGACCAGGTATAAAAAATAAGCAGCTATAGGTATAGTAGGAATGTACTCTCAATAATGTTATGTCCCTTTTTATTTCCAGCCTATTATTCTTGAATATATTAGTAATTGGGTGCCACAGTCTTAGTAATGAGTAAGAGGTTTTGTTTTTTTATTGGTATAAAATTAGTCATTAGCTGTTTTTTCCAAATAATATAAAACTCTCCCCCCCCCCTTCTAATGATGCTTTCTTTCTCAGCAACAGGAAGAAGTGGAAAGGGGGGGGGGAGGCTTCAGAAAGAGATCTCTGAGCCCAAAGAAGAGGTGGGTGAACAAAAATATTAAAATATATATATCCCACAACAGGTCTACAGAGGTGACGTCTGATTGTGGGTAGCTTTGTACACCATTGTGTTTATCCTTGTTCATAACGCTGCCATGCTGAGAAAAAAACAACAATACATCAAGTAGACAGGAGCTTTATGGGTGGCTTATGAGATTCCTCAAAACACTCTCTTATGGATGGAAGGCATTTAAACATCCTGACTTTATTCATGTATTTGTTTATTATGGAGGCCACCTTTGCTCCTGAATAATATGCAAACACTCTTGGGCCCTGGAAACCTTTTTTTTAATTAGTTTGGAAAGCAGCCGGTGTTCAGTGCTTTAATCAATTGCAAACTGCTGAAGTGTGGAACTCTGAGCAGCGTACCATGAGTCAGGGGTCCAGCATGTGGGATAACATTATTGTTCTTCCTGTAATTTGCACTCAGCAAGACGTGAACAATGGCTAAACTAGCAATAGGCTCCCAATAGAGAGCTGTCGATCCCATCCCATTGGGGTTTTATTTTAAATAGCATCACGATAATTAAACCTGACAGAGGTGAGGGATATAAATTAGATTTCTGCTGGGATAGTTTATTTAGGTTGATGTTTCTTATTTCCTTAGAACTAGAAGTTGCATGCTATCATTGTTTTACCACTTTGCTGTCTCCCTTTTTCAGTTAACTTCTGCTATTAAAATTACTCATACTGTACTTTTAATGCACTCTAATTTAACAGCACCCCACAAACTAGTTACAGGTAATGACACTGCTTGTAGTTCTCCCTTCCCCTCTATATTATACTCTTTTTGGCTCTACTTTACATATTAACAAGTGGGTGGTTTTTATGTGGATTTCAGTTGGATTGGTATTATGCAGCTAGCTATAACAATAAAGCCATAACTAAAGCCTTTCTCTTGTTCTGATTGTCCTCTGTTAGATCTTGAACTTTCCCTCTCATTCCAGTACTCTACCCTATCTGTAAGAGAAGCTAGGACAAAAAAAATACAAGTCTCCCCTCTCTTCTCTATTTTCAAAAGTACCAGAACTATATGTGCTGTGATTATGTAAAGGAGGTATATGCAGAGAAAGAACCACCAAGTTGTAGCCTCATTCCATTGCTAGGAGACAAGAGGTGGGCACCTCTTCAGATGCTAATTTTCATCATGTTTGTGATAGAGGGTTAGCCTTGCTTGAGTCCTGCTCTACACCACCTGCAGCACCTACTTATATTTGTATAAAACTGTTCACAGTGGCTGAGATATCAGGCTGATGGGACTAACCCTCCATCAGCATACTAGGGAGCCCTGGTGGCACAGTGGTTAAATGCCTGCACAGCAGTCAGTCACAGCCATAAGGTTGTGAGTTTGATCCTAGCCAGAGGCTCCAGGGTCCACTCAGCCTTGCATCCTTCTGTAGGTTGCTAAAATTAGTAGCCAGCTTGTTGGGGGCAACTAGTTTACACATTGTAAACTGCTTAGGGAGTGCTTAAGTGCACTGATATGTGGTATACAAATGTACTTGCTGTTGCTATGTACTTGTACCCAGATTCCCCTTCCACCCAGTGCAATCAATCTTTTTGACACTGCAACATGTTCCAGTGGCCAGTTAGCAGCTAGGGTAGGATGGGGCACCTGGGTAGTATCCAGTTGGAGAAGGGAAAAAATATAATCCTTCCAGATGTCAAGTGTACTCCCATATATTCAATGGAGAACGAGAGGGAGGATGTTTTCTCTCTTTTTTCCAGCTGTAGAACTGAAGGAAGGTGCTGCCCAAGCACATATGCAAACACACACTCTAGCCACTCATTGGCCATGCAGATACACTCTGGTATTAAAGTAAAGGATCACTGGGAAGGGATGATTGTCAAAGAAGGTAATGAATACCTCCTTGCACAACAGAAGTGAAGCCACTTAATCTGATGTCCCAGGAGGTTACCCCAGCACATATCACCATCTGATTAGCAGTCAGTACTTGTCCCCATGCAATTTGCAGTCAATTAAAAAGATGGTGTTATTATCCAAATTGCAGGGGTCCTGAAACAGGGCCCATTTATTGACTTGGGGAAATTAATTTAGCTCAAAAGGAAGCAGCAAAAGGACTTTGGACGCTCAAAGCCAGAACTTTTAGCCTATGTATATCAGGTTCCAAATCACTTAGTTTTATTTATAACAATAAGAGGAAATAAATGTTCACTCAAAGGTACTCACTCACACATGCGGCTAATGATGTAAAAGGTGATAGCAGATAGAAATACAGAGGGATGAATGATGGGTTCAGGCATGAGATTATGATCAGAGGGGCTACAGTGGAAGATTCTAGCTCAGCATAAATCTGGGGCTTTGTGCCAAGGAGAAATGGACAGAGTGTCTGTCTGTGTTCTGCCAAGACTGAACTGGAGCTGCCCTAAACAGGTACTTTATAGGGAGAAACAGGTCCTGAGGAAGTTCTCAAGAGCTGAAAGGGAAAATGGCAGATGTCTCACACAAAAAGGTCTCATCTCAGATGGAAGTGTCCTTTGATTCTGAGCCTTTTGGCACGTATCAAATGCATTCCCCTCCATCAGACACCTGTGTGAAGAGATTATGCAGATTCCATCATCAAAAAGATCTGTCCAGTGATCCCAAGCCAAGTCTGACAGATCTCCATTTTGGGGCAGGCTATTGTTTTTGCATTGGAGCACCCCAGTAGCTATGTGACCAAATCTCTCTTTTAATATCAAGCTGATATCAAAAGTTGACTAGGAATGATGAAGGGCTCAACTGTGGGTTTACAGTGTAAATATACCAATGGCATCATTGGTTCCGAGGGTGATATTTATCTACAGATGTTTAAATGTACTGATTTCAGCGGTACCAATTCTGGATTGGTCTGCCTGCCTGCCTGGCTGCCTATGTATTTATCTATATATCATCTATCTCACACCTTATATATCACATCTTCTCTACCAAGAGGATGATGTGCCCAACAATGCTAAGATTTAAAAGAGAGGAACTAAACATGGTATATGCCTGAACACTGGACTATTACTCTGTAGCTCAAGGTTTGAATGTCCACTCAGCCATGTAAATCCACTGGATGACCTTAGGCAAATCCCATACTCTCATCCTCAATGTAAAACAAACCACCTCCAAACAAATCTTGCCAGGAAACTTCTATGACAGGTTCACCTTAATGTTGGTATAAGTCAGAGATTACATGACACACACATCAACAACAGCTAATGACTAATTTATCCTGGTAAATTTGATCCAGCTATACTTTTACATACTAAAACAACTACCTCATAACTGTAGGTGTACAATAACATAAACAATTGTCATATCTTGAATCAGCCCATCTTTCTCAGTACACTGACTGGCAGCAGCACTTCAGGATTCAGGCAGTAGGTTTTTTCAACCAAACCTGAAATGTACCGTAATTCTTTGTATTTTCAGCAAGGCTGAAATAAGAGGAATGGGGTGGGGGTTCAATTCAGTCATCCCCAAGCAAGCTTTTCCCCTTTTAAACAAGAAAACTGTTATTACCAAACATAGTAATACTGTGATGAGCATGTCCATGTGCTATTATTTATGTTGTCACTTATGTGACATGTGGCAACAAGCAAAGCAATAAGCTGACATGCTGCTTTTTGATCTGAATGAAATTACAGTATAATGGGCAAATAGTGGCACCCACTGGCCAGATGATACGCTGATGTTCAAAATGTTTACTTGACATGCATGAGTCTTCAGAGAGGCTTAAGCAGTCTATTCCTTTGACATCACAAAACTATGCAACTTAGAACATGGAAGGAAGTCTACAGCCTGGATCCGGATTATCTGAAGGACAGTATCTCTCTTTATGAGCCCTTTAGAGCACTAAAAATCACATGGGGAAGCCCTTCTCTCTGTCCCACCACCGTCTCAGGCTATAGGCTGAGATATCAATGTATATGTTTGGAGCCAAAACCAAAATATGCAACAAGTCAAAACCAAAGCAGGTTTAGTTTACTCTCCCTATTTAGAATGAACTTTTTCAAGACACTTTTTTGCAGTCTAAAGAGAGGAAGAAAACACCAAAGGTTTACTTAAAACATGGCCAGCAATGTCATAGCTCCACCCAATGAAATTCTGGGATCTGTAGTTTGTTCTGGCACCACTGCTCTCTGGCAGAGAAGGCTAAATATCTCACAAAACTACAAATCTCAGAATTCCCTAGCATTGAGTCATGGCAGTTAAAGCAGTGTCAAACTGTATTATTCCTGCAGTGTAGATGCTGCCCATCTTTACAAATGGCATGCATAAGAAACAAGTTAAGAAAATGGACATGAATCTGGAGACCAGTGACGCCATGTTGCATTTGCCTGGCTCACACCAGATCTTTCTATTATGACTACCATGGAAGCTTAAACATGGCTTAATCTCTCCAGCAGATGCTAAAAAGAGTTCCTCAGCCAACTCCATGGCACCTTTAATTTCACACCCAACAAACTTGTGATGACCACATGCAATACAAGAAAGGAACTTATGTGGCCACCTTTAAGGCGATACACCACAGAAAGTGGAAAATATATCAACAGTCCATATGCCAATCAAACTGGTTCCTGATCACTAATTCAATTTTATCCTCACCCTTAGCATGTGCCCAGGGTAATCCTGTAAGCCCAAGGTGGGTGGAGTTGTCAAGGTTGCATTGTTGAGTTGTAAACCTGGCTAGAATGAACTCAGGCTATATAGAACTGGTCTATCCAAATTGCATGTCATGATATTCTAATATATCTGAGTTTAGTTTCCTTTGGAAGGAATGATCATAAGGATGCATATGGTATTTCTGTAATATAATGTTTGGGCTTAATTACAAATCCACAGTTTGATCAGAATAGCTGTCAGTGCAAGGTTCCTGCAAGCAACAATTCCACTCCCTCTTCCATCACATTCCCAGAGTGTCCAGAAGCCTCGGCTTCCCCATTTACTTTTCTGACACAGAGGCATTGTGTTGGCCTTTTGGAAATTGTTCATGGGGTTTATACTGTATGCCTAAAACTAGTTCACAATGAATATCTAGCTCTCACTCAGCTCTCTTTTGTTTGCCTTTCTTTACCTTCTCTGCTCCAGGTTTTTGTGAGAATTTTAAAGGAACTGTCCATGGGGCTGAACATTTTTTTCCAAATGAATTCAGCATTTTAGATAATTTCTTTTCAATTTGGACTAAAATCCAAAAGATATTTATTTCTTCACTGGCTGTGTAACTACCAGCCACCCCTTTTTCAGAATAAACCCACAGCATTATCCTGTTGTCGTCACTGTGTGCCTTCAAGTTGCTTCCAACTTGTGGCAACCCTAAGGCAATCCTATTACAGGGTTTTCTAGGCAAGATTTTTCAGAGAAGGTTTGCCTTTGCCTGCTTCTGAGACTAAGAGAGTGAGACATGTCCAAGGTCACCCAGGCGGTTTATATGGCTGAGTAGGGATTTGAATCCTAGTCTTCAGAGTCATCGTGCAGTGTTCAACCACTATAGCATGCTGCTGTCAACTTTACCCAAAATACTTCAAGGTATCTTGAGTAAAGATCTATCCTTACCCATATGAATTAGACAATATCCCTTTAACAATATTTATTTTACAACATGACAGCCAGAAACTTGGCATTTATTACCGAAATGAAATGCAAACACTTGAAAAGATATAAAGTATCTGGTGATCACAGCCAGATCTCCTGACATGTAGCATGATTCCCTATTTCTATAGATGAAATTTCTATAGATGAAAAGCTACTGAAACAGTCCCAATTCTGTTCTGCTCAGCTATTGCAGGCAAAATGAGACACAATTTCTGTGAAATGCCATGCTTTCTTTAAGGCTGATTTCAGGTCATTCTTCTTTCACTTGGGTCTCATATCACCTTGTCAACATCTCCTCTGATCAAGTTGGGGAGAACAGGAGAAGTTGTTAGAGACTGATTACATTCTTCTCATGTGGGATTCTTGGTAACAGTCACCTTTTCCTTACAGCCATCAATAAAGAATATCCAGTCCAAAAATAGATATTCATTGTGAACTAGTTTTAGGCATACAGTATAAACCCCATGAACAATTTCCAAAAGGCCAACACAATGCCTCTGTGTCAGAAAAGTAAATGCCCAACTCTAGTGGATTTTTGTAGAAAGCTCTCTCTCAGATGAAAAGTAAGAAGCTTTTTTGTTAATATTCAGATATTTGTAAGAAAACTAGGTCCCAAAAGTCTGCATCCAACTACTGAAATCTAATAAAGAGTTTGCTTAGTCCAGGGTAATTGAAGTCACTGGTTTGGCTCCTGTGAATAAGTATTAACTAAAGCAAACCTAATTTGCTTCTTCAAGTCCTAGTTTCTTAATGGTGGCACTTCAACCAACTGACTTAAAGAAAAGGTCTCAGAAATAAACTTTCCATTCAGTGGAGCCCTATTTCTCATCTTAAACCTCTGAAACCTTGGGAAATTCTCCTGGACTACATTCAGAACTACTTTAAGAAAGCAGTCTATGCCATTATGAACCATTGTGAAATAATGACTCAAAAATAAATTTGTATTTAAGTCTTTGTGGATTCTGAGAGCACTTCTTCAATAGACACAATACCTATTTTCTCATTATTACCAAGTTGGTTAATTCAGGGGGACAGCAGACCTCATGCTTGTGGAATCTACTTATTTTTTTTTAAATCCTATATCAAAATATCTACCAACTGGAACCAGAATCAAACTAGTAGTTCAAGGGGGCAAAGCCAGCTACCTCCTGCATCCCATGAGATTTACTAAGAATGACCTCCATAAAGACAGATCTACATCTGAGTTTTGTACAGATCAGGGATTCTAGCACTATAATTTAGAAGAAATACATGCTATTGCTAAATTGAGAGCTGAAGGTCTTTGCTGGTCAGCCAGAGATCTGCCAGTAGATCCTGAAATCCTGATCAACTTTCTATCCATGTCTGAGCTAACAATATTTATTTGTTTGGCATACAATTGTCTGCAACTCTACTGGAGTCTTTTACAGTGCTATAAACAAAGGAAATGGGCTGTGCCACTGAGCTACAAGCTTCTCTCTCCCAAATGAATTTGTTGCACATACCCAACTCTGTTTTTGCATTGTCCCTTCCCAAGACAAATCTGGCACATTCAACAGAGGTTATTACATTCAGACCATTCCACTGGAAACTGTGGTACATGTAAACAGAAAGTCAAGGAAATCTAGCCTTATAGATATGGGAAATATGCCTTCTGTGTATGTGATGTATGTATGTGAAAGACATAGTTTTTTGTGGGGTTTTCAGGCTATTTGGCCATGTACTAGAAGAGTTTCTTCCTGATGTTTCGCCAGCATCTGTGGCTGGCATCTTCAGAAAATGACACTTTCTCATATACTACTGTAGAAGTATTAGAGTACACACCTTCCCAAAGGCATCTGGCAGGCCAAAGGTGGGAGCAAAATACTGGAGGAGACAGGTCCTTAGGCTGACTTTATGAGCTTCCCAGAGGCATCTGATTGTCCTTGGACCTGATATTGTTCAATTAGATGGGGTGGGAGATGTTGTTGGACTACAAATTCCAGCAGCTGGCATCACTAACAGATAGGGATGATGGGGGCTGTAGTTCACCAATATCTGAAAAGCCAGAGTTTTCACACCCCTGAACTAGACAAACCCCTGTTCTGCTCTACTAAGGCCCAGTCTTCCATGCACTTAAAAATGCAAGAGGCAGTCTTAGTACAAAACCAAGAGAAATAATAAGTAGCAATGATAGAAAGAAAAATAAGAATAATAGCCCTTTCCCGTCCTGCAAATCCCTGTTCTGTAATATCCCTTAAAAGCCCTGCCTGGTTATTATTCACAGCAGTATCTCTTCCTCAGATGTCCAAGTGCCACAGCTCAAGAATGTTTTATTTAGTCTTTGCTCTTGAGACACATCTCTCAGCTCATTTATCATTTCATTAATGTGCCATGCATTTGAGATGGTGTATATAAAATTAATCCCATTAGGCTATGGGAGAGAGAATTCAAGTGTTCACTTTCCTCACAGTCTTTAGAGCACGTAAGCAACAGAATTTCCCTTTATAAATTTAAATAATATGCTGTTCTAAAACCTTAATTAACTGTATTTGTACAGCATCTCAATTTCATCATAAAATTTAATGTTTAATGTTCACCTGCCTTTCCATGAACGAGATGGATGAAACAGCTTCTGATTAATTTTTCCATTAGTTCTCAGTTAATTTGAATCATGAAGACAAGTGAGAGAGGAAAAGTACTTGATGACCCTACCTGAGAAGATGAATTGCTTTCTAGATCCCTTCCATAGCTAGTCACCCTTTTGCCCACTAACAGATGTATTTTTTGCTACTAGAAAATGGGTCAGAATGTAAATACTGCTGGCTCTCTATGGATCATATGCAGGCACAGGTATACACCCAAATGTTTGCACCTGATAAAACTAATAGCAGACCTGAATACCCTAAAGCAGTGATAGTGAACCTTAGAGACAAAGAACTTTATAGCATTGGCCCTGGAACGGGCCTGTAGCATTAAAAAACGGAACGTTCTGGGGACGGGAGGTGGCAGGGAATGCATTTTACCGCACAGCGAGAACGCTGCTGCTGACGACGACCATCCTCATCCCGTTCCGGATGTGTTCCCCAGAGGGCGATTTCTCAAGCGTTCCCGAAAATTTCCCCCTCTGGGACGTATCTGGAACAGAATGGGGATGCTTGGCAGCGGCAGCAGCATTCTTGCTGTGCAGTAAAATGCGTTCCCCACTGCCTCCCATCCCCAGAACGTTCTGTTTTGGAATGCTACAGGCCCATTCCAGCCAGGGCTAATGCAATAAAGTTCTGAGTGCCCAAACTCAGTGGCATTCCTGCAGGACTTCTCTCTTTTGGGGGTGGGACTTCTACGGGAAATCCCAAGGAACACTCTCTCAGCTTCAGATTAGCAATAGCAAACCCCCCTCTGATGAAACTTACCAAGAAAACTCCATGATAGTTTCATCTTAGGGTAGCCATAAATTGGAAACGACTTGAAGGCACCACACACATAAGTCACACACTCTCAGCCTCAGAGGATGGCAATAGAAATCACCCTCAGATAAAGCTTGACCCATGATAGTTTCATCTTAGGGTCACCAGGAACTGGCTCTCAGAAGGTAGGGAGGGTGCTCTGGGTTCATAAGGTGAGAATGACTTGGAGGCACACAACAACAATAACAACAAAGCACAGAAGGCAAAGCACAAGAACAAAGAGCCAGTGGTTTGAGTATGCAACTCAGGAGACCAAGGCTCAAATCCCAGTTCAGCCATGAAACCCACTGGGAGACCTTGGGCAAGTCACACTCTCTCAGCTTCAGAAGAGAGCAATGGAAAACCTCCACTGAAGAAATCGTGCCAAGAAACCCCCATGGATGGCCTCATTACACCTCACTAAACTACATTTCCCAGAATCCCATAGCATAGAGCAAGATGCAGAGCTTCTGACTGAATGGGGTGTGGCTTCCACCCAGAAGGGCCACACATGGCCCTCCTTGTCACAGCTTGGTTCTCCCAAGGCAAACTGAGCCATGACAAGGAGCTGGGCCAAGTGCACATGACATGCTCCCCCCCCCCAGCCCTACTTGCTGTGGCTGCTGCTTGTCCTCAGAGATGATTTCAGATGCCAGAGAGGCACACATGGTCACAGGTTCACCACCACAACCCTAAAGGCACCAGATCCTGTCTGATATTTGAAGCTAAGCTGGCTCGGCCTTGGTTAGTACTTGAATGGGAGACCACCAACAAATACCAAGTGCTGTAGGTTAATTTCAGAAGAATGAACTGACAAAACCATTTCCGAGTATTCATTGCCTAGGAAAACCCTGTGGAATTTATGGGATCACCAGAAGTTGACAGAAAACTTGAAGGCATGTACACATATATCACAGAGAAAGAGAGAGAGAAGGAGAGAAGATATAGCAAAGTTTTTGAAATCTCTCCCAGGCTTGAAGATTAATTAATATCTTGTGTGGTTCTTTGTCTCAATGGTGGGAGTAACACAAAAAATACAGACAGTCACATATTGCAAATTTGGTGTTTTATCAGGTAAGCTGTCATATCTTTTTAGTTCTATTTATAATAATAAATAATAATAATTTTTATTTATAGCCCGCTTTATCCAGGGCAGATCAAAGCGGATTACAACAAGGCAAAAGATATACAAAACAAAATACAAAACATACAATATAAACATCATAAAAACAGCTCAATTGCATTTAAAAACACTATAAAAATATATCAGCATAAAACCCCCCAAAAAACAGACTATATCCCAACACTTAGAGAAATCCCAGGACAGGTAATCGCAATTTTAAAACAACAAACACACAATGTTTTATTACACAAAGAATAAGTATCTAATAAAAGTAACTGAGAGAAGAAACAGACAACAGTTGATCCAGTCATGTGCATTACAGTGGCAGCTAATTTTTCATAAATGCTCAGGTAGATAAACAAGATTTAGCCTCACAACAGAATGTCAGTAAAGTTGATCAAATGTACCTCTTGGGGGAAGACTTCCAAACACATTTATTTCTAGCACATACAGGCATGAAACACAAGACCAGACATCCTTAAATATATAGGGTTCCCACATCTTGTGACTTGGCCCTAAATCTCCATGCTTGACCTTTTTCTTGGGTCATCAGAGCAAAGAAGGGGAATCTCAAGTTAAGAGCATTGCTTTGAAAGGTAGGTGTAGGGTGTGTGTGGTTTCTTCATTTGTTAAAAATAAGTAGATAGATTTTTTTATTTATTTGAATTGCATATTTTGTTGATATTCTGTTCAAAGTTAAAGATGTCTTAGAGAAATAGAGCTGGAAAGGGCCTCAGGAGCCATGTAGTCCAAACCCCTGCCATGCAGGAATGTACAACTAAGGCAGAGTACAGACCGCCCAAAAAGGGCAGCCTGCCAGCACCTGTTTTTCCATCAGAGGGAAGCCTCAGCCGCCAAACAGTGAGGCTTCCCACTGGCGGAAAAAGAACCCGCAAAAAGAGGGTTCTTTCTACACCGTGGTGGCAGTGTAACGAGCATGCCACAGTGCGCCACTGGTGTGTACAGGGCGCCGCCATTTTGATGCCCTCGTCACATGCGAGGGTTGAGGGGTATGTGGAAGCACCATCCTGAGGCAACCCTAGCACGTGATGAGGGCGTTCTTAAAGGGCCGGTATGTACCGGGCCTAAATTACTGCTGAAATGCCTGTCCAACCTCTGTTTAAAGACACCACACTCTAGGCAATCTAGTCCATTATCAAACAGGTCTTGCAATAAAAAAAAGTTCTTCCTCGTGTTGAGGTGGATACCTTTTTCTTTTAATTTGAATTATTTGGTTTCTGTTTTAGTCTCTGGAGGATCAGAAAATAAGTTGGCTTCATCTTCTACATGATATCCCCTCAGATACTTAAAGGTAGCCATCATGTCACCTCTCAGCCTTCTCTTCTCCAGAGTAAACATACCCAGCTCTGTAAGCCACTTCTCATAGGGTATGGTTTCCAGACCTTTGATCATTTTTGTCGTCCTCCTCTGAACCCACTTCAGCTTGTCAACATCCTTCTTTAGTTGTGGTGCCCATAACTGGACACAGCATTTCAGGTGAGGTTTGACCAAAGCAGAATAGAGTAACACTACTACTTCCCTCAGTATGGATGCTGTACTCCCATTGTTGCAGCCCATTGGTTCTTTTGACTGTGGCATAACACTTTTGACTCATGTGTTACCCAAATTGCTAGGTTGCTGAGATGGCACCCACAAATATACTGTATAATAGGGGAATTTTTAATTTAGCTCTATTAAAATATGCCTGCGGCATCCCTGCACATGTTTCCCCCATGCATCATCCCTGTGCATGCTCCCACCACCACCCCGTGCTGTCCCTGTACTCCCCACACACACTCCCACCCTCCTATGCATCCTATACACCCCAGCGCACACTTCCTCTATGCCCTCTGTGCACTCCCATGCGCCGTCCAGTCCTTTTCCTCATCTTGAAAAAGATGGGGTGGCACAGGTGGAGGGAGCTGTGCACTGGCCCTGGAATCTCCACCTCCCAGGAGCACACACACACACACCCCGCACTGGGTGATGCCTGGTGTGAGGACACCACTGTATGTGACCACTCATGAGAAGGTCACTTAAAGGTCATCATGGTCTGTCCTGGTTCATGCTCCTTGGCCTCTCTGTAACTGTTATTACAATATGGCAAAATATTTGTACCCCAAAATAATGCAGGGTGTAGTAACACATGTTTAGCTTGTGATCTTCTAAGATGCTTAGATGCTTTTCATATAGACTACTTTCAAGCCAGGTGTGTGGTTACATGTGTGTGTTTCATTTTTCCTGCCTAGCTAGAGTACCTTACATTTATCTCTGAACAGTAGTGATTGTGTTAAATGGATTCTAGCACCCCAAAATCTGCTCATTTTGTATCCACCTTTCCCAGTATCTCAAATGTAAACTCTTTCCACCTCTTTTCTTTCCACCCCCTATTCTCTCCCGTCCCCTAAAGTGAAACCAGCTTTGTTCAGTGTTGACTTAGCAACCATAAAGATATTACTTAAAGACTTATTTTATTGTATTTATAAGGATTTATAAATAAATTCTTAATTTGTTTCATTGGTGTCTTTGCCCCTTGAATTGCTAGCCACTGCACATATGCACTCTCCCTCAAAAAGCACATACTTTACCAAATGGTGAAAGCATATACTACACATTGCAAGAAAACCCAGCATGCAATGCTATTTTATGTTGGAATAAGCTGAGTAAGAAGATGGTATTTGGAATGCTTGCAGTCATCTCCAGGAGGGATGCTGCATCCTACTCTGCGTCAAGTTGTTCTAAGCTCTTGGAGGACAGAGACTGTAAATCAGATGAGGAAAAGACACACACGAAAAAAACCTATGGGCTACACAGAACAGAATGAAGAGATTGAACTATTCTCATGTACTTGCTATAGAGATCCTATGCTGAATAACTATGGGCTAGAAATCACAAATAGGTTAGCTTATTCTCCCTGGCTAAGATTGCTGCTAAATTGTGGGTTAGACATTTCTGTTGACATGGAGAGTAGAAACTGTAAGGGGTTCTAGAAGGACTCCTGTTGCTCACTGCTAATCAGAATACTTATTGTAATACATCCCATCTGCTGTCATTTCCTACTGGAGCAAAGTATTGCAATGCTCTCAGATCCTATATCTACTTCTACCTTTGTCTTCTGCTGGCTGGTGTTCTTATTGCAATGGACCCATTTGCTACTCCTGGACCTACTGCAATGCTCTTAAATTGCAGTCATTTGAAAATACATGTGGGCCTCATGTGCATTATATTGCTCAAAGGGCATATCTAGACCTGGGGAAAGGGTGGGAAGTATAGCTCTAAAATATAGTGACTGGGATCCTGTTGAGGAGTTACAAATGCACAAGCACATGGTTATGGTGCTACACAGTGACTCCCAGTCCTAACAATCCCCACTTATCAGGCAGCAGCTACTGCAGTTGATAGCAGTCTGTTCCCCTGCCTATCAGGAAAACAGCCAAATGATGTTCCCACCCACTTCTGTGAGAAATCTTCATTGCAACAAGCAGATTTTTAGCTTGTCCTCCAGGAGTGGGACAGACAAGGAAGCCAGACTCCTCAGGAATCACTTCTGCAGCCACTATGTGAAGCAGCTAGACCATGTGAGTGTAGGAAGAAAGTTCTCCCACTTCCAGCCAATCCAGACTCCAGGAGGGTACCAGATACCTCCTGCGTTCCCCTCTGCCTATCACACCAAAAGGTCATCCCATTTGCCCCTTGCTTTGTCATCCTTGCTGCCAAGAATGCTGCTGTTGTGCCTGCTTTGAGGTTTCCCAGAAAACAAATCTATGGAGTCAGGGACAGAGGGCTTGAAAAGAGTCCCAGAGAAGATTCCCTTCCTTGAACCCCTCCTCTATATGCATAGTAAGGAGCCCATTTCCTTTGTTGTTGTTCAAATTGTTTCCAGCTTATGGTGACCCTAATGCTACCCCCCTACCACAGGGCTTTCTTGGCATGTTTCCTCAGAGAGAGTTTGCCACTGCCATCCTCTGAGGCTGAGTGTGACTTGCTCAGGGTCACTCAGTGGGTTAACATGGCTGAGCCAAGACTCAAACCCTAGTCACCAGAATCAAAGTGCAGTACTCAGATCACACCATGTTGGCTCTACTCAGCCCTAAACCACCACCCTGGCCCAGCTCACCTGCAGCCCCTGCCCCTTGACTGGCAAGCATCTGCTGCTAGCAAACATCTGGGGGACCCTAGTTTGCTTCTTCTTCTTCTTGTGCTCAAACTTTCTCTTGTCAGCCCTGATTGATACCCTTGCCCCATAGAAATGTCCCTCTCAAATCTTCAGGCCTCAGATGGGAGAGCCCATCTCATGCTTCATGTGTGCTGGGCAGGTGGGTGTGGGTGTGGGTGGGAAAGCCTAAAGATCACTGTTTTCCTTCAAATATACTACTTATTGACAGAGGAATAATTTCAACTAAAAGCAAATCTGGGAAAGAAAAGGATTTGGAAATCATCATGGTAAGTAAATAGATTAAGGCTGCATCTGCACTGTAGAAATACTGTAATCCAATTTGACACTACCAACTGCCATGGCTCAATGCTATGGAATTCTGGGAATTGTACCAGGGCTCTCTGACAAAGAAGGATAAATGTGTTACAAACCTACCAATCCCAACATTCCATAGCACTGACCCAGGGCAGTTAAACTACTGTCAAATTGGATTATTTCTGTACTGCAGATGCAGCCAAGGACATATTTCCCCTTTTGCTTTTGTTTTGTTCTTTCCTTCCCACCTCTGTTGGTTCAACTTCTTTTGAAATTTGGACAACCTGTTTCTTGTAGGTGGGTCTGGGCTTTTTGTTTTATATTACACCGTAAAGCCCTATATAATAAATAAACACCAAGCTCCTACATCACAGATGTAGTTATGAGTGTGCAGCTATGTCTTGTCTTCTGACCAGGCCCCCAAGACCGACCTTAAAAGCCAGCAGCTACATTAAACAATGGAGGTCTGTTCTACTGAGATGCACCAGAAGGATGTTTCCAGTGCCAGTGACCTGCAATGCAACCACAGTAATGGTGGTATGATTGTCAATACGGAGCATAGCTGAATACAGAGTAATTACAGATTTGTACAATATCACACCACACTGTTATAGTGCTATTATTCTACTTGAACTGCTATGACTGCATCCTGTGAGATTTGCAGCTTAGTGAGGCTTAAGAGCTCTCTGGCTGTGAATTCTAAATGCCCTTCCCTAAACTGCATATCCCAGGATGCCACAGAAGGCAGTCATAGCAGTTAAAGTGGAACAATAGTGCTATAACAGTGTAGTATGATATTAGGTTATAGATCTGTAACTGCAATGTACTGTATATACTCATGTATAAGTCTAGAAATTTAGGTCTAAAAACTGACCCAAAAAACCTGAATCGACTTATCCATGGGTCAATGTAAGCACTGTGTCTCAACTCTTATTTAAAAGAAGGAACCACCCTCTGGTGAAAAGCAAGAGTATAATCTGTCCTGGAAGCACTGATCCCCTCTACTCTCTCAGCCATCCAGCCTTAAGAGTAAGCACAAAGAGTTATGTCTACTGGAATTTTTTAAAATCTTTGACATTGTTTTGCTGTGCTTTGTCCTTTAGATCCTTCGCCATATGCCCCTAAGTTTTACCCTCGACTTATCCATGGGCTATAGCAAAATCCATAATTTTGGCCCCAAAACCTGCCCTCGACTTATACATGCGGTCGACTTATAGTCGAGTATATATGGTAAGATACCAGCCAACACTGACTACAATAATAATTTTAAATGATAATGAAAAATACTATATTACTAAATCCTGTTCACTCATCTATAGGTTATTGGAAGAATAGGTTACACACTGCAATAAATGTGATAGCACTTAGGTCATTAGTAGGGGGAAAGCAATATAGAAGACAGAAAGAAGTTTTAGCAAAATTAAAGGCTAAAACTAAGAGAAGTGGCAGCAGAGTTCTTCATAGCAGCAAACTATTTTAGAACACAGTGACCTCATTTTCATTCTGATTAGGGATAATATAACTAAAGAGAATATACTTGATGAGCTGGAAAATAGAGGGAAATTAAATAACTTGAGGATCCATGCTAATTTTGAAGACTGCAGTAGATTATCTTACAGGATTTTCATTTGTAATTAAAAGTAGAAAGAGCATGGAGGTATCTATGATGAACAGACATTTTAGAGGTAGCAAATGTCTTTTGTCAAACTACTTTGCAATACTCAGATTTTCCTACAACTTGATATCCGGTACCCCTTGAAACGATATTCACACTTGCTGTCATTCTCCATTGATTTCTGCATAGCAAAACAAACAAACAAAGAATTATTCCTAAATATTACACTCTTCACTGAAAATTAAGACTTGTCATTGGTTATAAACATTTCTATATTTCATTTCATATACAATTGGGGCATTGTAACTCACTAAGAGAGGAGAATGGAGAGAACTAATGGCCATCATATATTGTTTCAACATAAGAGAAAATATGGTAGCCTGGCCTTCTCCCCACATTGTCTCCCAGAGTGTTTCAGCCTGGACATCCATCTGGCTGGATTAGGGTTGCTGGTATGAAATCTAGAGATAGCTCCTTTACCTTAAGCGGTTGTGTAGAAAAGGGAACTTAGGAAGTTGTTGCTTATTACCTGGTGGGATGACAACTTGCTCAAATTCCTACTTCTGCACAACTATTAAAAATACGGGAGTCCTCTGGCAGCCCCAGGCTGGATACTTGTTCTTGAAAACTTTCTTTTAGTCATTGTAGGTGATGTTTTTCTGAACATTTTCTTAAGTACTGGAAGAAATGTATGATGCACCTAGATAGCAACAATCTAAACACCAGTTGGATGCTGTGGTGCAGAAACTAAAGTTTGTCCCATAACCAGGTGAAGTTGTAGCATGCAGTCTGTGATGCTCAGCTACCAAGACTACATCAAGGCATTTAGACAAGCAATCAAATCAAGACATTTTGACCAAAATCATGCTTCATCAGGAGATAAAATCTTCTAAAGGTCATCCTTGAAGTGGGAACAAATAGATAGCCTCTTCTTACAAGGTTTTAGCTCCTGATGAGATGTGATTTTGGCCTGAAATGTGCTTGTACCTACAGTTTAGCTTTGATTGCATGCACTAAAGCACTGATGTAGTAAAGAGCACCATGTCAGATGGGGTGGGCATTTTTCAGCAAGGGCCAGTGGTTTACTCTTGAATACCTTTAGTGTTGCAGAAAATAATCAGTTTTAAGCATTGCTTTTGAGCTGTTGGTTAACCACACTGATAATTTTTACTTTGTCCTCTTACATGGTTTTGGTCCAGAAAGGGTAGTACATACATGTTTGACTAAATGACAGTAAATAAACAAAGTGTGTCAAAGAAATCAATTCACAAATTCATGAAGTTTAAGTAAGAAGAGCTTCTGCTGCACTGAATTAGGGCAGTTTGACACCTCTTTAACTGCCATGGCTCCATCCTATGGAATTCTAGGATTTGTAGTTTGTGGTGGCACCAAAGCTCTCTGACAGAGAAGGCTAAATATCTCCCAAAACTGCAAATCCCAGAATTCCATACCATTGAACATGGAGGTTAAAGCAATGTCAAACTGCATTCATTCTGCTGTGTAGAAGTAATCAAGATTTAGAGAAATCAAATGGCATTTATAAATGGCCTAAATCTAATTGTTAGTCCCAATGAGAATAGATCTAGTTGTTGAATTTTGATTTACCAAGTTCTCACTGATTGTGTGGGTTTACTCTAGTTGGGAATAACAGATGGATTTAGGCCACTCTATGAACCGATCATCTTCATCCATAGGGCCACTATAACTTGGGACTGACTCAAGGGCAGCTAACAACAACAATATGAACCTCTGTTATCTCCCAAACAGATCTGCCTTGTGATGCCTCAACACCAGAAAAAAAAAGTCTGTGTTCATGAAGCACTCCAGATGTTATTGGACTGCAGCTCTCAAGGCTCTTCACCATTAGCTATGCTGGCTGAAGGTTGTTGGGATTTGAAGTCCATCAGCATCTAGCAGGCTGCATGACTCTTACCTCTGCTCTAAGATATATTGTTTCCCATTAATGGGAAGGCAGCAGATAGCGGCATTTGCCAGTGACATTTACTGATGGCATGAAATGCACAAGAAAGCCTGCTTTGGATTCAGACAGAATGTGACTGCTTAATGGATGACTGGTATGTAAGAGCCGTTAAGGGAAAATAAAGATGTCATTAAATAAGTAGACAGAAGGGAGTCAACTGTGCTAATGGATGGTCACAGAATACCAAAGGGAAACAAGAGACAACCGAATAACATATTGTGAAAGAAGAAGTGCAGGGGAAACACAAAGCTCCAGCACTATAAAATGGAGAGGAATTGATAGGGTGTAATGGGGAAGATTTATATGTGGATTGGAGAAGTTGCTGGTGGTGCTTTTGGATTCCAGCTACTTTCCCCCAGAGACTACTGTAGCTTCCCAAGATGGATAAATCTTTTATCAGCTTTTCAAAGTGTTCTTCCACTCTTGCCACAACTTCTCTGACTCCCACCATTTCTTAGTTTATGGATTTTCTTTTGCTCTTGTTAAAGAAAACAGGCTTATCAGAGAACGATCAATACAGTATCAGTGGCAGCAATTTTTTAAAAAAGTGTTTCAGCATACCTATTCCCTCAGACTCGAAAGTTTCATGCTCTTGCCAATGGATTTTAATATTTGGTGGTGCCTTACATGACTCTGGAGGTGGTGAAAAGGAAATGATGGCCAGTGTGGAAAAATGCAATGAGACAAACATACATTAAACATTTCCTTAAATTCTAAAAAACTTCAGTATGGACGGCATCACAGCTCTGCACAGTGGTGAACAAGGCCTTGCTAAAATTTTAAAGAGGTAGCAATGCTCAAATGTGTGTCATGGAAACTGAGGCTTTTCACAACACATGTCTATGGAAGAAAACTGCTCTCAAAGTAACCATGGAGAATGGACAAAACTTGAATCTTTCCCATGACTGTGGATTCCATGTTGGCGTACAAATTTTTGATATACCTCAGCTATGGAGACTATCACATGGGGAGGGGGAAAGCCGAGTGTAAAAGGCATATTACCATCAAAGTCATGCAATTGCAGTGAAGTTTTTCACACACATCATAATCTGAGAGAACTTACCCCAGGAAGAACCAGGAATGCTCCAGCAACAAATAATCCACAGAGAAGTCCCATAAGTGGTTTGTTGCTGGAGCATTCCTGGTTCTTCCTAGGATATGCCCTCTCTGATCACAATGCCATCTGAAAATCTTCGCCACAGTCACATGACTTTTGAATCCTTGGTTTCCCCCATGTGATAGTCTCCAATATCCCAAGGGACAACCATGTCCTTCTGTCCCAAATAAACCTCCATTAATTTTTATGGAACGTGGTAAGCAGGGGCTACTTCATGCAAGACAATTGTAGCCTTATGATTCCACTTTAATTGACATGGCAACATCCTATGGAATCCTAGAATTTTGTAGGTTTGGGAGGCACTACATCTTCTTTCTGAGAATTCAAAATGCCCCTCCCTAAACTGTAAATAGGGCCAGTGTGCTGTAGTAGTTTGAGTGCTGGACTGGCACTGTGGGAGACCAGGGTTCAAATCCCAGTTTGGCCATGGAAACTTGCTGGGTGACCTTGGGCATATCATACTCTCTCAGCCTCAGAGAAAGGCAATGACAAACTCCCTCTGAACAGATTGTGCTGAGAAACCCAGAAGAAAATTTTGACTGAGGGTCACCATAAATCAGGACTGACTAGAAGGTATACAACAACAACAACAATAACAAACCACAAATCCCAGAATTCCATAAGGTGGAACTATGGCAATTAAAGTGGAATCATAGTACTATAACTGTGTAGGGTCAGAGGGCCCCAAGTTGGAGCTTTGGCCATAGCTGGGGGAAATGTTTCCCCTTGCTGGGGCTAATCTATGCCAAAGCGAGAAACAATTGTTTCTCCTTCAACTGTTTTTCTCATATATATTCCTCTCAAGCAGGGCTGAAGAATCTGTGGTCCTCTAGACGCTGCTGGAAAACAACCCCCATCTGCCAGCAAAGCCAGTGATGACAGATTGGTTGTTGCACTCCAACAAAATAAGGAGGAATGCACATTCCCACTGCAGTCCTATAGAACCTATGTAATAAATCCAGGTATAAATGAGATCTGCCCTCCCAGAACCCAAGTGTCTGAAGACAGGGCATGTTTCTCCCACTCTTTTGCCTCAACCTGTGGGGATCACAGATTTGGAAGGGACACCAAGGGCCATCTGGCCTAGCCCCCTGCTGTGCACAACTAATGAACTCCTGAGATGGTCATTCAACCTCTCTTTAAAGACCTCCAAAGGAGGATAATCCATCAGCTTCTGACCTTGGGTCAAAAGTCACTGCAGCAATAACCCAGTTTGAGACTGTTTTAACGGCCCTGGCTCAGTGCTAGGGAATCCTGGGAATTTTAGTTTATTGGTGGCACCAGAGCTCTCTGACAGAGAAGACTAAATATGTCATAAAACTACAGTCCCCAGAATTTCATAGCACTGAACCAGGGCAGTTAAAGCAGTCTCAAACTGGATTATTTCTACAGTGTGTTTTGCACCATAGTCTATTCCATGGTTGAATGGCTCTTCTGAATGTTTAGGAGTGCATCTACACTGTAGAAATAATGCAATTTGACACCACTTTAAGTGCCATGGCACCATCCTATAGAAGCTTGGGATTTGTAGTTTTGTGAGGTATGGGCACTCTTTTGCAAAGAAGACTAAAGACCTCATAAAACCACAAATCCCGGGATTTCATAAAAGGGAGCTATAGCATTTAATGTGGTGTCAAATTGCATTTTACAGTGTAGATGCTCTCTAGGGTGAACATGTTCTGGTGTTACTGTTTAGCAGAGAATAGCCAATGTATGTCTGACAGTCCCTGGTGAGCATCATAATGGACATTTTTACCAATTGGATTCTGAATGTTAAAACTGAACCTCAAACTACTAAAGAAGCATGTTTAGGGACATTGCAGGGATGGGACGACACAGCTGCATGCACAAGGTGCAAACTGTTAAACTGAAATGGTGAAGCTATTTCCTTGAGAGTAGCTCTGCTTGTTGTGAAACAGTGTTTATGAGACTTTGGTTTGAGAATCAATACAGAGCTCTGTGGGATTTCTTAGGCCTGCTAATCTAGTCCAGGCTCCTACAAATTGAGTGATACCTGCGGAGCAATTGATTTCAGATGCAGTGGTACGTATCACTGAAAGGGGAAAACATCAACAAAAAGAAATGAGAAATAAGTTCCACACTCAAAACATGAACAATACAGCAGCCCAATGGTGTGTGAGGGTTATTGACTCAGGACCAAGCCAAACAAACAAAACCTAAATTGATGTAAGGTAGAGAAGCAGTTGCTCACAAAGTTCAAAAATGAACAAAAGGATATGGATGGTTGAGTTATATCCTTCAGAAACCTTCCTCCACAGCTTTAGCCATCTGTAGCTACATTAGAGAGGAAACTGTGTATAGCTAGGATGATTATTGTGACACATAGCATGTCTACACTCTTTTCCGCACTGATGAACGTATTTTTAAACTTTTGTAATTCTTTGTTGTTTTGAGCTGGTTTTATTGAAAGCAGCCCTGAGGTCTCCAGACAAAAGGCAGAATATAAATATTTAAACAAACAAACACATGTGCCGAAATAATAGAATTATAAAGCTGGAAAGGACCAGAAGGGC
This sequence comes from Sceloporus undulatus, assembly GCF_019175285.1. Classification (NCBI taxonomy): domain Eukaryota; kingdom Metazoa; phylum Chordata; class Lepidosauria; order Squamata; family Phrynosomatidae; genus Sceloporus; species Sceloporus undulatus. The sequence goes on along the minus strand of NC_056523.1, from coordinate 85,332,025 downwards.
CATTTAGTCCAACTTCCTGCCATGCAGGTAGGGTTGCCATTCGTCAGCACCTCCAAAACGGGACAAACGTAGGACAAAATTTTCAAATGTAGGACACATTTTTGTGTCCTACATTTGAATAGGAGCCTTGCTGAGGGGAGGCTTTCCTTGCCTGCCTGGGCCCCGTCCTCGACGGGGGCGGAGCCCAAGCGGCAAGGGACTCCTCCCCTTCAGGGAGGCTTTCCTTGCCGGCCTGGGCCCGCCCTCAGCGGGGGCGGAGCCCAAGCAGCAAGGGACTCCTCCCCTTCAGGGAGGCTTTCCTTGCCAACCTGGGCCCACCCTCAGCGGGGGCAGAGCCCAAGCAGCAAGGGACTTCTCCCCTTCAGGGAAGCTTTCCTTGCTGGCCTGGGCCCAAGCGGCGAGGGAAAGCCTCCCTCAGCTTGCCATATCTTGCCCGGGGTCGGGGGCAATCCCGGGGGCAGGAGCAAACCGGGGTGGGACCGTGTGGACCCACCCCAAACCGGGAAAGTCCCACCCCCAGGCGGGATATGGCAAGCCTACATGCAGGAATACACAGTGAAATGTGATAGAGGAAATTACACTGGGCCCTCCAAATACACTGAGGTTAAGAATGCGGGATCCCTGTGAAACTGGAAAAAACACAAATAACTACTTTTTTTATCTGAGAGAATCCCTCTTTAGGACTCTCTCGGTCCCCCAGAGCAACTCTGCGGACCACAGAATTGTGTTGGAGGTTCTCTCTAGTAAAGTCTAGGTTGAAATATTCTCTATAGCGATGTCTAGGTCCTCCAGTGTAACTTCTGGTGAAAGTCATGCTAGAGGACCTAGAGATTCCTAGAAGGAATATATCAATTAAATCCACAAATGTGGAGCGTTGACTATATATCACAGTGATGGGGAATCTTGCCAGGGCCGCATGCCCGAAATATTTTTTTTGGCACCGGGTAGTACCCAGGTGGGGGGGGGGGTTCTGCCCTCTGGGGTGGTGCTTCCACCCTCCAGGGCAGGGCTTGTAGGGTGAGATTTCTCCCCCCACCCTTTCCCTAGCCTCCAGCTATAAGCTGGAGAAATTCCTCTGAAATCTGCTCAGCAGGAACAATTCAGGGACGCTAAGAGGGAGCCACGTTTCCATGGTGATTCATAAAGCATGCCTGGCTTTCAGACATAGGCACTTCCCCCACCTTTTAGGGATGTTTGGAGGATGTTTTAGCAGTGATGCAGCCAGGTATGAAAATTTTCCATGTCAACAACTATCAGGTGCACAGGGAAGCCACTGAAATCCATAAACACCTGGACAACTTCAGGAAAGAAGAAACCCTGAAAGTAAACAAAGTTTGGCTACCAGTCCTGAAAAACACCAAATCCAAGACTCAGCACATGTAAATGAACATCACCCAGGGTCACCTAGCATGTGACAAGGGCGTAACAATGGTGGCACCCTGTATACATGCGCACTGCCATTGTTACGTAAGCACCGTGCGGCGCTTACATAATGAGTACACCAGTGGTGCACTTGTTACGCCATCGCTGCAGCTTTAGAATAACCCGTTTTTCGTGGGTTCTTTTTCCAATGGCGGGAAGCCACACTGTTTGATGGCTGTGTCTTCCCTGCAGTGGAAAAAAGGCAGCCACCAGGCCAGACAGAATCCAAGGTATGTACCGGGCCTAAGTCTTGGAGAGCTGCTGCCAGTCACATCTTCAAAAGTACAAAACAGACTAAAGGCAGCTTCATACAACTGCTTATTAGGTACCACATCATTCTCTCCCACCCACTGGCCATGCTGGCTGGTGGATTCTGGGAATTGTAGTCCAAACATAACTTTCCTAAGCTCTCAGGAACTTCATAGAATAATATCTTTGTTTAGGCCAGCATTTCCTTGACATTGCTTTGTGGTTATCAGAGCTCACCCACGCTCCCCTTCTCATTATCCACTCCTTTAAGAGGGCCCACTTTAATCTGGTCAAATAGCTCACTGAATTTTATATAACTTTTATCTCCCTGACTTTTCAACTGTTTAACAACCCTTATCAGCAAATAAAAGCCTCCCGCAACAGATGAGCAGAGTGATCGAGAAAGCCATAAACACAGAAAGCAAGGAGACATCTATAGTTAAACCAAGCCTGAATGCCTGTTTGCTGCCAAAACCCTTTGTAAATACAGAGGCCTAACAGGTTTATTATCCTCCCTTTGATTGTATGTCATTATAACTGCATTGTTTTCAAAAACACCAATTCCTCCTTAGTGCACACTTTGCAATAAAACATGCAGATTTGGGTGCTTTTACAAGATTAATGGACATACCTCTCCTCAAATTCTATACTTGTAAAATGACTAGCTATTACTTTGCAAATTCCAAGTATATGTTTGCAGAATTGATCTTTATTGCTAGATATCAGGGTTAGAAAGATTGCTTGGATTTTTTGCTTGTTTTCATTTTGTGAGGAGACAAAATAAGATGGACACTGGTATCACTAGGAGGTTAACAGTGCCTTCATTGGAGGGGGGGTGCATCCTGCACCAGGTGACACCCCAGAAAAGGGATGACACCTGGTCAGGTCCCGCTGTCATGGTAAAGCCAAGAGTGTCACACTACTGTGCCTCTCCCGCTATGTTGCAAGAATGGCAAAGGAAAGGCCCAAACATGCCCCTCCTGGCTTTGCTGCAGTGGTGGAGCCTTCTTAAACGTGATCTCTGCAGTGGCAATGAGAGGTCCAAGCATGCCACTCCTGGCTTTACTGTGCTGGTGGACACCTCCTGACATGGAGACCTTCACTGCGGCAGTGAAGGAGAGGCCCAGGAGTGCCACTTTCACCTTTGCTGTGGTGGCAGAGGTCTCATCTGGAGGAGACTTCCACTGTGGCAGTGAAGGAGAGGCTCGTGTGTGACACTCCTGGCTTTACCATGGCAGCGGCCTCTGGTACTGTGGCAAAAAAGAGGGCCAAGTGCACCCTTTTAGTCACCACCCCCAGGAGCCCCCCACACACACACACACAGTGGGGATGCCACTGGAACTTAAATTCATGAAGAACTAAGAGTGGAATGTGTATGGAAATGGGAAAACTCTAGAAGTTCTCTACAAAACCCTGGTTTGTGTACATTATACACACAGTGTGTTGCAAAAACAATGAATGGGTTCTCATGCCATGAGTAAATAATAATAATAAAAATAATAACAACCCACCCAATCACTAGAAATCCAGGCAGGTTACAACAGTAAAAATACATTACAATAAAGTACTAAATGACCCCTTCCCAACCCCCTCCCCAATATTAAAACTAGAATTAAACAATCAGAGTTTAAAAACAATGAAATCCAATACAGCATTAGGTTAGAATTAAAAACAATTTGGCAGGCAGGGAGACATACATCAGAAAATTGAGATCATATTCATGAACATACACAAGGGAGCAAGCTGGAGTTATTGGGAAGGCCTGCCGGAAGAAATCCGTCTTATGAGCCTTTTTGAAGTCTGTAAGAGTGGAGACATGGTGGATCTCTTCTGGCAGGTCGTTCCACAACTTCAGCTCAGCAGTAGAGAAGGCCTTTTGAGTGACAGACGTTAGCCTAACTTTTCTGGGCTGAAGTAAGTTATTACTTGAGGTCCTCAATGTGCAGGATGGCCAGTATGGAAGAAGGCGTTCCCTTAAGTATTCTGGACACAGGCCATGTAGTGCTTTAAAGGTAATCACCAACACTTTGTACCTTGTCCGGAAACTGATTGTTAGCCAATGAAGGGACTTCAAAATAGGTGTTATATGATCGTTCCTGGAAGTACCTGTAATTAATCTTGCTGCCATGTTTTGTACCATCTGAAGTTTCTGAACTTGGCACAGAGGTAGCCTCAAGTAAAGTGCATTACAGAAGTCCAATCGAGAGGTTACCAGTGCATGTACTAGTGTTTCAAGGTCCCCTGGCTCCAGGAAGGGGCGCAGCTGGCGTATCAGCCAAAGCTGGTAGCAAGTGCTCCTGACTGTCACATCCACCTGCGCTGACAGCTGGAGCAGTGAGTCAAGGAGCACCCCCAAGCTGCGGTTAGAGTCCTTCAGGGGAAGTGTGACCTCATCTAGAACTGGCTGACATAACTCCATTCCTGGGTTCGGGTTTCCAATAACAAGTACCTCTGTCTCACCTGGATTCAGCTTGAGTCGGTTTCCCCTCATCCAGTCCATTACCGCCCCAAGACAGGCATTCAGAGGAGCGATGCCATCCTTAGTCACTGCATCAGTCTATATTTGGGTGTCATTGGCGTACTGATTACACCGCCCCATGACTTCAGATGATCTCACCCAGCGGCTTCATTTAAATGTTAAACAGCATGGGGGACGCCAAATTTTAGCTCTCTTTTAGAGAAGCAAATGTCTCCCAGCGCTACCATCTGGAATCTTCTTGAGAGGTAGGAACAGAACCACTGTAGAACAATGCCTCCAATACCCAACTCCCTCAGGCATTCCAGAAGGATACCATGGTCAATTCCACCAGAATTGACTTAAAATCAAACGTTGAATGGTGGTCGCCAGTCCTAGCT